>NC_053040.3:248382490-248685520 GCF_002575655.3 Aegilops tauschii subsp. strangulata | reverse complement strand
ACGGTGACGCACAAAATGAGCATGCTCATCTAAAGATTTCCCATCAACTAGGCTAGTTGGGGTTTCAGCACGAGCGCATAAGGATCAAAGATGATCCAAGTAGAACACTTTAAGTGGATCCATATCAATAGATTTTTAGCAAGCAAAGATGCAAGCAAATAGAAGGCACATGGAAACACAAACAAAGATACATACGGGAAGAAGGCGAAGAAAAGGCAAAGGTTTTCGAAAATTGTTTGAGAAGTGGGGGAGAGGAAAACGAGAGGCAAATGGCAAATAATGTAATGCGAGGGATAAGAGTTTGTGGTGGGTACTTGGTATGTCTTGACTTGACTTGACTTGGCGTAGATCTCCCCGGCAACGGCGCCATAAATCCTTCTTGCTACCTCTTGAGCATTCGTTGGTTTTTCCCTTGAAGAGGAAAGGGTGATGCGGCAAAGTTGCGTAAGTATTTCCCTCAGTTTTTGAGAACCAAGGTATCAATCCAGTAGGAGACTACACACAAGTCGCCTCGTGCCTACACAAACAAATAAGAACCTTGGAACCAATGCGATAAAGGGGTTGTCAATCCCTTCACGGCCACTTGGAAAAGTGAAATCTGATAGAGATAATAAGATAAATATTTTTGGTATTTTTGTGATATAGATTGAAAGTAAAGATTACAAAGTAAAAATAGATTGGAAACTTATATGATGGAGAATAGACCTGGGGGCCATAGGTTTCACTAGTGGCTTCTTTCAAGATAGCATAAGTATTACGGTGGGTGAATGAATTACTGTCGAGCAATTGATAGAAAAGTGTATAATTATGAGAATATCTAGGCATGATCATGTATATAGGCATCACGTCCGCGACAAGTAGACCGAAACGATTCTGCATCTACTACTATTACTCCACACATCGACCGCTATCCAGCATACATCTAGAGTATTAAGTTCATAAGAATAGAGTAACACATTAGGCAAGATGACATGATGTAGAGGGATAAACTCAAGCAATATGATATAAACCCCATCTTTTTATCCTCGATGGCAACAATCCAATACGTGCCTTGCCGCCCCTGCTGTCACTAGGAAAGGACACCGCAAGATTGAACCCAAAGCTAAGCACTTCTCCCATTGCAAGAAATATCAATCTAGTAGGCCAAACCAAACTGATAATTCGAAGAGACTTGCAAAGATAACAAATCATACATAAAAGAATTCAGAGGAGATTCAAATATTGTTCATAGATAATCTTGATCATAAACCCACAATTCATCGGATCTCGACAAACACACCGCAAAAAGAATTACATCGAATAGATCTCCAAGAAGATCGAGGAGAACTTTGTATTGAGATCCAAAGAGAGAGAAGAAGGCATCTAGCTAATAACTATGGACCCGAAGGTCTGTGGTAAACAACACACACATCATCGGAGAGGCTATGGTGTTGATGTAGAAGCCCTCCATGATCGATTCCTCCTCCGGCGGAGCGCCGGAAAAGGCCCCAAGATGGGATCTCACGGGTACAGAAGGTTGCGGCGGTGGAAATAGGGTTTCGTGGTGCTCCTGGATGTTTTCGGTGTATATGGGTATATATAGGAGGAAGAAGTAGGTCAGTGGAGCTGCGAGGGGCCCACGAGGGTGGGGGGCGCGCCTCCCTGCCTCGTGGCCTCGTCACTTCTTTCTTGACGTCCACTCCAAGTCCTCTGGATCACGTGTGTTCCAAAAATAACTCTCCCGAAGGTTTCATTCCGTTTGGACTCCGTTTGATATTCCTTTTCTGCGAAACACTGTGATAGGTAAAAAACAGCAATTTGCACTGGGCCTTCGGTTAATAGGTTAGTCCCAAAAATAATATAAAAGTGCTTGGTAAAGCCCATTAAACATCCAACACAGATAATATAATAGCATGGAACAATCCAAAATTATAGATACGTTGGAGACGTATCACCGTGCACTTGCGTTTAAGCCTCCCGAGCTTCTGCACAAGAGGCTGAAAGTGGCAGTTCTTCTCCAAGATCAACACAGCTTGATCCCTCAATGCTTATTAAAGAGTGGATAATGCTCTCTAACCGGCGAGCCTAATGATGGGCCGACTCATCCTCACGCTGAACACAATGCTGCAAATCAACAATTGTCATCGACTGCTTGCAAGTCCCTTGAAAATTCTTGATGAAGCGCTCCTTTAACTCCGCCCAGGTGTTGATACAATTGGAGGGCAGGTTCTTCAGCCATGTGCGAGCCGGCCCTTCCAACATCATACAGAAATACTTGGCACATACCGCATCACTAACATCCAACATATCCATGGCCAGCTCATAACTCTCAATCCAAGCCACCGACCCAAGATTGGTCGTGTAGTTGGTTACTTTGCGAGGTCCCTTAAAATCCTTAGGCACGCGCTTGTTATGTAAAGCCGACACTAGGCACGACACTCCAATGGTTCTGTTGCTCGACCCGGCTCCCACTGAAGTTGAAGGAATTAACGGGGTGGCTGATAAGCCCCCTGGTTCGTTGCCTTCACCTGACGACGGGCCCTTTCCTCATCCACAATTTCCTGGGGCATCAGAACGTGTGTTGTGGGGCGGGTTATCCTAGGGTGGGTTACGACATCGTTCACTGCTGGTGACTCAGCATGTCGGCTGTAGCTACCGCTCGGTAATGGGGTCGAGTGTACACGATGCCAGCTATCTTATATTTACTAATTCGAAGCACCAATCGAGCCTCCATGTTATATCTAGAAAAATATTATAATTGTCCGTTAGATATGCAAATGTTAAATTTGCAGCCGTGGGATGAAGTGCCTCAAAGAGTCCTCATAATGTATCCCACGTTCACAACTAAAAAGAGAAAAACGACGCCTCAAATTGTCCTCATAATCTATCCCAGGTTCACTGCTAAAAAAATAATTATAAAATTGCAGCCGTGAGATGTATTGCATGAAAGAGTCCTCACAATCTATCCCAATTTTCACAACTAAAAGAAAAATCTATCCCACGGTCATGATAGAAATCTGTCTAGCAACCTCTAAAAAACTCTACAAAAATTCTCAAGCAATCCTTGCCGTCAGCCCTCATGCACGTCTCCTTCCCTTGGGTCGTTCTTTGTTGTCGCATCTTTGCCGCTGCTTCTTCCTGTTTGTGCATGTATGCTCTCCTAGATCAGTTGCCGATGTCAATACCTAAGCATCCAGCTTCCTGTAGAACATGTATGGTCCTTTCTACCCTTTCTCTCCACACAGAAAATCACTCCTACGTGATGAAATAATAGAGTAAGAAAGAGAATAAGAGGGCTGTTCTGAGTTGGCAATAATTACAATGGCGTGATTACCAGGAACTCGACGATGCACCCACAAAGTACCGTCCTTGCGAGCGTGACAGAGCTACATCTCGCCGTCGACTACTTCGACGAGGACACAATCAGCCCTAAGTTGTATTCCGTCCTATTTAGAGCATGGTACATATCATTTACCTATTCTATACCCAGTTCCATTGTTTTATTTCATGGCGTTGTGCAGTGCATGCACTCAGGATGTTGGTCCCTCAAAATTTCTTCTATTCTATCCTTCAATCTAGATTTCGCCAAATTCCTCACATTCATGAAGCCTCCAGATTATAACTTATTATATTTGTAGCCGTTCATGAAGCCTAACATGCCTTTCCGCTATCCCACGCAAGTGAGTTCTCTTATCCATGGTCTCTATCTCCCCGTGATTCCTCGAATAAACAAATTAATGTTTGTTGCCCTGTCGAGATACATGCCATGGCAAGAAGCATTGGCGCAAGCTCGACCTGGTGATTTTCCTGATGCAAATCACTGACGTCTTTCAGCTGGCGTTATGGCACTGTTCGAAGCTGGCCTCCGATATGCGTTGATTGCCAATGCTTTTGGCCTTGAGAAACGCACGTAGATGAAGCTAGCCGGCGGCTGGATGCCTATATGATGCAGGGTGCACACACGTACAGCCGTACGCTCCTAGATCTTGGAGCCGATCCATGACGCCGATGGTGTCCAGACTTTTGACCAGACAAAATTGCTGCGGAAGAATATGCAAACAACCTCTTTCCTTCCTTTCCAGGTTTTGCCGGTGTTTGCTGATGGACGGCGGATCACGTTCTGGCTGCTTGCTCCTGGAGAGTAGATGATCAAGAGATGGCACAATCTCTGCCTCGAAATCTACTCCGATCTCCAGTAAGCAATCGTGATAACATCAATCAAAATAACACAGTCCCTATATATATTCACGGACACAGTAGTCTATATGATTTTCTACAGGCCAACAATATAAAATTGTAAGTTAAACTAAAGTTTGTGTCTTGATGTTCATTTTTTTAGTAACTACATTCACTGATGAGGTGCTCAATGAATCTCCCCAGAGTAAAACAGTGGGTTACTTTCAAGTGTATGATTTGTTCGGATATGCATGGGCGATGTGAATATATGTGCAAATTTGAGTTAACACTTAACAAGCTCCCCCTAGAGTTACATGCACGCATATACCTGAACTCCAACAATTACCAAAAAAGTAGCACAACCTCCACGAACTAGACATCATGATGAAGTAACTTAGGGAAATCATATACTATTTTACTTTAAAATATGATAATTTATGTGCATGTAAATATATATAGACATGTATATACGTATCAGGAAATATCATTTCAAGCTGTGAAAATAAAAAATTAAGATATTTGTGCACTAAGCGACACTAGGTAACTGTAATATATGCCGTAAAAATGTATCAAAATTACCTACATATCATAAATTATAGTATTATTTTCTTTAGGCTAAAAATTATCACGTTATTTTGCCAAATTTCACATATGTATGTCGTGTGTGTATCCATTTTTAAAACATATACCGTCATATGCCTTACTAAGTCGAATATTGTGACCTTAAATGATTAGTTTTACTGTTGAGAAAAAGTAAGTTAGTGTGTAACAGGAAATTATTATAGAGTACTTTCAACTGAACCGATTGAGTTAATAGGAAATAAATTATGTGTCACTTGGAGTTTTTTATCTGAGTGTGTCAGTTGAAGTTTTGGTTTGGGAATCCGATAAAACTATTACAAAGATTTGGTGCCAAATCTGCTAAAACTAATTTTAAGTTATAATTTCCAAAGGTAGAGTTCAAAAATGTAAGCATAATAATTAAAATCGGCGATTTAAAAATAATAGCATAGTAATATACGATTAAAAAAGTTACATAATAAAAACACATTCAAAATAAGGGTGTACTTATTTCATAGACATGTATGTGGCAAAAGAGAACATTTTGTGTCATATTTGCTAAAATATTTCCAAAGTACGAAGTTACGACATTGTTTTTTCAAAATTGAAAGTATTCACGAAAACTGGCATGTAAAACAGTGTTCTAACTCATTAGGAATAAATACAGAATTTACTTTCGTAATGCTAAGATACCCGTCAATTTTGTCTAGATCAATTACCGATATGTTTAATATTTGTTGCATTACGTGTGATGTGTTTCTCCATCATATTAGTCAAGGTCTAAAAGTACTATTCCTTAAATTAACTATACGAATGCACATATTACACAATTTTTACATTGAATTGTTGAAAAGTCGCACAAATACAATTATTTATGCCTTCATCATGAGAAAAGAAGCAGACATCACTATGAGAAACTTTAACCCATCATCCGTGAGAAAATGTAATGACGAGTCAAATATGGTGGAAACATTCCTCGATAGAGAGAGAGCAAACAAAAATCACCGGCTTCAAATAACTAATGTTCACTACAACTATAGAAGCATTGTACCATTTGAAAAACTAGCCCGTGCTGATGCACGGGTTGATGACTAGTAAGAATAATTAGCCTGCTGAGTAATCGCCGTCTGCAAAAGTTCAATGGCGTTTCGAGCCTCAACCGCGACCGACGACTCGCCGGTGATAGGAAGGGCAGTAAGCCGGTTGCCGCTGCTACCATGTTAACCACCAGGTTGGAGAATTCACTCGGTGGTGTCAGAAAATGTCATGGTTGTGTCTGAACAAGGCGTTGTTAAGGGACCGGCTCCCCCTCCATACTAGCTCTAGTTGGTGGGTGATGAGGACATGACTACCTTGGATATGACAAAAAATATTGCATACATGCATATTTGTCAGGTGATTTCCAGTGCAAACTATTCAATAATTTATTTGTGTTATCCAGAACAAAAGTACTTCACACACTTTTGTGTTTTGTCTAATTGCAGGTGTATTGGACATTTGTACAATCCACATATGAAGATAAGGGAAAAGGAGAAGTTTAGGTTCTGTTCAAAAAGTCCTCTCACGTCACTTTTGGGCCAAGAGAAGATAGAGTCCAAGTCTCTCACGTTCTGGATTCAGATTCGGACTGCACAAACATACCTGACTCAAAACACCAACAAAATTTTCATACGGACTCCGAATTGGGTGATTTTTTTGTTGGAAAGTAGATTCCGTGCTCTTTCCAACCCGATTGTATTCACCTTCAAATTCGTCCGGAGCGTTGAGATATCGATGGAACAATCTGACGCTGCAGCAGAATCCGAGTCAAACAACAAGTCCAAAGGTGTTGCATCACCTCCACTTGGGCCCATGAGCCTTGCACGACCTAGGGTTAGTTTTAAGCTGCCTTGGGACGTCCTTCCACCTCCTTGGCCGCCATCCCTTGCTCCTATATAAGTAGATCCATCTAGTAGCGTTTTCCTTGGGATTTCTTTAGTTAAAAGTTAGCCATCGCAACTTCATGTACTTCGTTTGTGTCCAACGACCAGACCAAGACCGCTTACGGATCCCCACCATTATCAATACTTCATATATATTTGCAATATTCAGATTGCTTTATCATATTCTTGCTCGTTCTTCGATTGCTTGCAGGAATAGACCTTCGTGGTCAGGCTGACCGTGCTTGCGGCATCGTCAGTAACCTCAGGAGATTGGTTTAGCGATTGCTAAGGCGCAACGTCGTGCACGTTTGTAGTCGGATCATCAAAGTCAGCTCCACCAAATCGATAGTTATCATCTCATCGAAAGATCGGGACACCCCGCCTCTATCAAGTGGTATCAGTTTTCAGGTTGCTCGGTGAGAATTTCTAGTTTTTACTAGATTAGATTTATTTTCTTACCTATTGTCCAAGAAAAAGCCAAAAAAAATAGATCTATTCATCCTTTGTCCAAGCCAGTCCGAGCCTTTGCAAATTTCTTTTCATTGCTTGCATTGTTGAATTATCGGTTGCATCATCGTCTCGAGTTGCTGGTCTTAGTATCTAGTTCGTTTAGAGTTTCGAGTTCTGTTCACATTAGTCACGCCGCCGCTGCATCGTTATCCCTTCCGCTGTCCGCCACTCATCCATCAGTTTCCTACACGTGCTACCCATCGTTCATTGTCATAATCATAGTTGAGATCGTTCACATCTTCGCTTGATCCAATCTGCATCTTATCTAGTTTGTTTTGGAAAGACGGAGAGAGAAAAAAACAGAGAAAAAAAGAAGAAAAAAGCAAAAAAATCAGAGAAAAAAGAGAGAAAGAAAAAGAAGTGTGAGGAAAAATAAGAGAAGAAAAAAAACCCAAAATTCGGATCTACCTAGACTCAATCTCATAGTTGAATTCGGATTGGAATCTGTTTTGTGCACTGTTCAGGAAAACATGCATAACTTCCTCATACGAAGTTCGTTTTGGCTCCACGAGTACACAAATGAAAGCTAGCGACGAGCCGCATCTGAATAGTTGCAGAGACTAGTTCAATATTTGACACCTCAAAATCGGCTTCTAAATAGGTCTTTTTGCCCTCCGAAGTTCGCGAACACAGCTTATTCCAGTTTTTCAAGCCAGTTTCAGAATTTTTTGACTCCTCATATCAACTCAGAATTGAGTGATTCTTTTTGCATTTGAAAGCTTGAGTCAGTGCCATTCTTGAGAAAAATTATTAGAAAATTGGCACAATTTTTTTAGAGAAAAGTTGTTGATATATCGTGCTTGGCTGTTGTTTCACATCATTATCTTTACTACTACTGTGATCTTCACTTATATCTTGTTGTCCAGAGCTACTTCATATCCTTTATTGATGCTAGTTGTGCTACGCCGTGACCTCATCATGTTCTAGGCTCGCGTCTCTAGTCCGGTCTAGCCTAGGACCAGCACAGTACCGTCATTGAGCGTTTATCTAACATTGCATCTCTGTATTGATTATTGCTAATCTTTTGCTACCAAATATTTAAGCCTTCCAAGCTCCACATATTTCTACACCGTGTATACGTACGTTCCCCTGGCAATCGCTTTACACAATCTTCGGAGTTATTTGACACCGCTGGTTGCGTGTCACCACCTGCCGCATGGTAAGAACTTGTAAGATATTGATATTTGCTTTACTGTGAGCACTTTACAACCACATCCTAGTAGTTCATAGGAACATTATTCTCGAATTTTGTTTCTTGTTTCTACTAATCATGACAGGTTCCGGAGATAGAAGTTCTTGGATGACGGACACATCTTCAACATCACGAGAGTTGGGACAACACACACAAGCACATGATCAGTTTATCTCTTTACCGTCATTTGAGGTTAGATTTAATCCTGCTATTTATCTAGCTTGGGAGCTTGAAGTAGAACAAGTTTTTAGTCACCATGAATTTTCTGAACTTGAGCGAGTACGAGCTGCCACAAGAGCATTTACTGGTTTTGCTTCTGTTTGGTGGAGTGTGCATTGTAAGAAAAACATTAATAACCAACCCACAACTTGGAAAGATTTGAAAGATGTAATGAGATAACAATTTTTCCCTCCTTACTATCGTCGTGAATTGCTTCGCAAATTTGAACAATTTAAACAAGGTAACAACACTGTTCATGCTTACTACCAAGAGTTCAAATCTTATATGCATCATTGTGACATAGAAGAATCTGAGGATGATACAATGAATAGGTTTTTTGGTGGTTAGAACCATGATATTCAGGCAAGATTTCAGTATTTTCCTTGTTGCATTACTGATATGTATGTTCGTGCTTGTACCATTGAGAGACAGTTACAGGAGGATGCATTGGGTGACTACAACAACTACTATTCCAATTCATGCTCACTACCATCGGTTGATTCCTCCACCGTTGCACCTACTAGAGTAGCCACACCTTAGATTGTGAGTGCGACATCATCTCAAGTGTATGGTACATTGTTATTGTCCATACCTACATCAGTACGTCTTTGCGACAAGGTAACAGTAAAGGTATTGATGATAGAACTTCACATGAGAATGATGCATGCCTAATTAACTTAAATACATCATGTGTTGAGTTACCTGTTGATTTGAGCACGCCACCTATTTTAGAGAATCATGTTACTGTCATGAATGCATCATGTGATCAAACAACTGAAATACCAACAATTTTGAGTGCGCCCATTGAATTAATTGCTGATGTGAAAGAACCATGTGAATCAGGAAATAAATCAGATTTGGATCAAATACATTTTAAAATAATTTTACCAATATTTAACCATTTTGATATGACCTCTAATCTTGGTGATCATTCTGTGTCAAATGACTTATTGCATGTTTTCTTATTTAAGCATGTTGTAGCATGTAAATTTGATGCACGTAAGGTTTCACCAATGTTGGGATGGTTTAATGAGGAATATTGTCAATCTTTTGATATGAATAGGAGCTTCACTTATATGTGCAAACTGAGTTGCAATATTTTCAAGCCTTCTACTTATGATAATATTTTGGCTTTATATTTTATGATCTATGAAAGTTACTCATATATACATGTGTCATATCTGCAAAAACCAAGGGATGTAAAAATGAATGACATATACATATACAACATGTACACCTTGTCTCTTTAGTTAGCCACATTCCAGATTAAGCAATGCCGATGACGGCTTTGTTTTCAAGAAGGGGAGGATGATGGGGCATGACTACCTTGGATATGACAAAAATATTGCATACATGCATATTTGTCAGGTGATTTCTAGTGCAAACTATTCAATAATTTATTTATATTATCCAGAATAAAAATACTTCTCACACTTTTGTGTTTTGTCTAATTGCAGGTGTATGGGACATTTGTACAATCACATATGAAAATAAGGGAAAAGGAGAAGTTTAGGTTCTGTTCAAAAAGCCCTCTCACGTCAATTTTGGGCCAAGAGAAGATAGAGTCCAAGTCTCTCACGTTCTGGATTCAGATTCGGACTGCACAAACATACCTGACTCAAAACGCCAACAAATTTTTCATACGGACTCCGAATGGGGTGATTCTTTTTTGTTGAAAAGTAGATTTCGTGCTCTTTCCAACCCAATTGGATTCACCTTCAAATTCATCCGGAGCGTTGAGATATCGACGAAACAATCTGACGCTGCAGTAGAATCCGATTCAAACAACAAGTTCAAAGGTGTTGCATCACCTCTACTTGGGCCCATGAGCCTTGTACGACCTAGGGTTAGTTTTAAGCTGCCTTGGGACGTCCTTCCACCTCCTTGGCCGCCACCCCTTGCTTCTATGTAAGTAGATCCATCTAGTAGCTTTTTCCTTGGGACTTGTTTAGTTAAAAGTTAGCCATCGCAACCTCGTGTACTTTGTTTGTGTCCAACGACCAGACCAAGACCGCTTACGGATCCCCACCATTATCAATACTTCATATATATTTGCAATATTCAGATTGCTTTATCATATTCTTGCTCGTTCTTCGATTGCTTGCAGGAATAGACCTTCGTGGTAAGGCTGACCGTGCTTCCGGCATCGTCAGTAACCTCACGAGATTGGTTTAGCGATTGCTAAGGCGCAACGTCGTGCACGTTTGTAGTCGGATCGTCAAAGTCGGCTCCACCAAATCGATAGTTATCATCTGATCAAAAGATCGGGACACCCCGCCTCTATCAGTGGGGTTGGGCCGCCAGCCTGCTCCCAGGTACATCAGTGGTTAATTGGGGTATAACCGGAACTCCTGGAGTACTCATGCCTACCCTGGCGTGTCGAACAAACGTGCGGGCTCATAACTCAGAGGTAAACGGCTCCGGTACCTCCTCTAATGAAACACATTGGAGGCACTCTAATCAAGGTTTAGACGCCAAGCCTCCGTCTTCAGGCGCTCCGCCTCCGCATTAATCTGAGCTTGTAACGCGGCGTTCTGGGCATTTTCAACATTGATATCCTCCTAGGCCTTGGTCATCTGCTCCCGAAGCTTTGCAATCTCCGCATTGCGCTTCGCTTGGTTTTCTGCAGTAACTTCGGTCTCCAGTAAGGTCGTCAGGGGGGTCACTAGCTCAGATAAGACTTCAGCCAGTGGCTAGACTGACCCGGATGCTCCAGAAGTCGGCGCCATAGGGGGTCAGTCGTCGCTGTCGCTCCAGCCGCTGATGAATTGGGAGCCGTTGCTGTCCCTGCCATGAAGATGGTGGCCCGACACGACGTCTCATGATTGTCCAGAATAATGTTGCCATCGGAACAGCCCCCAAGCCTACCGTCATAAAGCAGGTAGATCGACTCTGTATCCCCGGTCGAGGACTCGTCATCTGAGTAGACGAGAGTCTCTCCTCCAGGCACATAATTTTCCGCAAGTTCTACACCTTGCATGAAGCCGACGAAGACATGCTTCCGGCCGGCTGGGATCTGAGCGGGTTGCGCGCGCCGAGCCAGCTCGACGAAGTCGGTGCAGATGTCCGGCTCTTAGACTCCGATCCACCAATCTTACCGATGAAGACATGGATGTTACCGAAGGGAACCTGGTACCCATACTCGATTGAGTCAGCCTCGGGGCCCCAGCCGGTGCCGTCGATGTACAGCTTGCCACGACGACTCTTCATCATCCTACCGATGGCGTATCCCTCGATCCTTGGGAAAGAGCCTTTCAAGATCTCGAAACCACCGTGCGCTGGCCCCATGGTGGGTGCCAACTGTCGTGGTTTTGTCATGGCAGATGTCCTAGTGTGAGGACTTAGTCGTGATGTCATCACAACGGGGCGGTTAGCTTGCCGGGGTTGATCGGAATCGAGAGACACGTGTTTACCCAGGTTCGGCCCGGTAATAGCCTACTTCCTACTTGTTTGCTTATTGCTTGAGGATTAATTACAAGGGAACATATTCACTTGACCTAGCTATTGATCGATTGTAACTTAGTCTATCTGCCTGAGGGACTCGCCTTTATATACAAGTCGAGGCCTTGGGCTTACAAGAGTCCGGGTCGTATTATGATACGTGACTTAATATGCTTCTATCTTGTCATGTTCCCTATGTAAGGAATCTCCTGGCGACTTGCACCTCGGGGCTACGAACCACCGTCTTCGGATGTTGGGCCCTAAGCCAGCCCACTCAGTGAGCCGCCCTACTGGTCTTGCACCTGGGTGCCACGGCCCGTCTTGAGTCTTGCTCTTCAGCCACCACCTGGATGATCCGGCCCAATATGGCGGGTCATATTGCTGGGTTATATCCCCAACAGTTTGCGGGGTTTGAATTTTCAATAAAGCCATATGCACTACATTTTGGAAGGAGGAGGAGCATACGATAGTTGCTAACACTCACGTGGAAGATTTGTGTGTCAGAGGAGTGGATGTTCGGTCAAATGCCATGGCAAAACTGACAATGTCGGATGCCGATCTGAAGGTTCTTACGACGTTAATCAGGAAATGGCTTCTGGCGAAAGTTTGTCAGATATGATTGATGACCCACAAGTATATGGGATCTATCGTAGTCCTTTCGATAAGTAAGAGTGTCGAACCCAACGAGGAGAGGAAGGAAATGATAAGCGGTTTTCAGCAAGGTATTCTCTGCAAGCACTAAAATTATCGGTAACAGATAGTTGTGTGATAAGATAATTCATAACAGGTAACAAGTAACAAGTAACAAGTGTAACGAAGGAGCGGCAAGGTGGCCCAATACTTTTTTGTAGCAAAGGACAAGCCTGGACGAACTCTTATATAAAGAAAAGCGCTCCCGAGGACACATGGGAGTTGTTGTCAAGTTAGTTTTCATCATGCTCATATGATTCGCGTTCGTTACTTCGATAATTTGATATGTGGGTGGACCGGTGCTTGGGTATTGTACTTACTTGGACAAGCCTCCCACTATGATTGACCCTTCTCGCAAGCATCTGCAACTACGAAAGAAGAATTAAGATAAATCTAACCATAGCATGAAACATGTGGATCCAAATCAGCTTCTGTCACTCTAGCAACCCATCATCTACTTATTACTTCCCAATGCCTTCCCCTAGGCTCAAATCATGGTGAAGTGTCATGTAGTCGACGTTCACATAACAACAGTAGAGGAGAGACAACATACATCTCATCAAAATATAGAACGAATATCAAATTCACATGATAACTTATAACAAGACTTCTCCCATGTCCTCAGGAACAAACGTAACTACTCACAAAGCATATTCATGTTCATAATAAGAGGGGTATTGAATAGCATTAAGGATCTGAACATATGATCTTCCACTGAATAAACCAACTAGCAGCAACTAGAAGGAGTAATCAACACTACTAGCAACCCAGAGGAACCAATCTGAGGTTTTGAGACAAAGATCGGATACAAGAGGTGAACTAGGGTTTGAGAGGAGATGGTGTTGGTGAAGATGCTAATGGAGATTGACCCCCTCTCGATGAGAGGATCGTTGGTGATGACGATGGCTTCGATTTCCCCCTCCAAGAGGGAAGTTTCCCCGGCAGAACAGCTCCGTCGGAGCCCTAGATTGCTTCTGCCCAGGTTCCGCCTCGGGACGAAGGCGCTTCGTCCCGAAAGCTCTCTTCTGATTTTTTCCAGGTCAAAAGACATAATATAGCAGAAGATGGGCACCGAAGGCCTGCCAGGGGGGCCACAAGCCACAAGGGCGCGCCCCCAGGTTTGTGGCCTCCTCGTGGGTCCCCTCTGGTATTTTCTTCCCCCAATATTTTTTATATATTCCAAAATAATTCTCCGTAACTTTTCAGGACTTTTGGAGTTGTGCAGAATAGGTCACTCAGATTTGGTCCTTTTCGGTCCAGAATTCCAGTTGTCGGCATTCTCCCTCTTCATGTAAATCTTGTAAAATAAGAGAGAAAAGGCATAAGTGTACCATAATGTGTAATAACAGCCCATTATGCAATAAATATCAATATAAAAGCATAATGCAAAATGGACATATCAACTCCCCCAAGCTTAGACCTCACTTGTCCTCAAGCGAACACTACTAGGAAAAGGGCTATAGATGGAATGGCCACTAATGGCGCACCAGACATGTGGTGCGCCATTGCTATATAGCAGTGGCGCACCATGTGCTGGTGCGCCATTAGTGTGAAAGACACTAATGGCGCACCAGACAAACGGTGCGCCATTAGTAACAATTTTTTTTCCAAACATACTAATGGCGCACCAGGGCACAGTGCACCATTACTAGTTCTAACTAGTAATGGCGCACTAGCCACATAGTGCGCCACTACTATATTTTTTTATTTTTTATTTTTTTGCAAAACTACTAATGGCACACCAGGGAACAGTGCACCATTACTAGGGATCCCCCTCCATCTCGATCGCTATCCCACCTCGCCAGATCCGGCCCCCCTCGCCGTCGAGCACCCCCTGCACCCTCTACCCCGCTCCACCGGGCACCGCCGCCGACCCCCCGCACCCTCCCCCGCCCCACCGCCGCCGACGACCCACCGCACCCTTCCCTGCTCCACCGCCGCCGACGACCCACCGCACCCTCCCCCGCTCCACCGCCGCCGACGACCCACCGCACCCTAGCTCCCCTGCTCCACCACCGCCGATGACCCACCGCACCATCCCCGGCCCGCTCCACCGCCGCCGACGACCCCCTGCACCCTCTCCGGCCTGCTCCACCGTCACAAATGAATGCTATAGCTAATTCCTCCCTCTCCCTCGCCAGTTCCCCTTCGTCCCTCTCCCTCGCGCCAGTTCCTCTCCGTCCGCTCCCAATCCGCGCCCCCGCCGCCTCCCTCTCCCCATCCTCCCTTCCGACCCCACCCCACTCTCACCGGAGCAGCGCCGCAGGGCCGACACCAACCTCGCCCTCGCCCGCGCGCGCCGCAACCTCCGCCTCGCATTCAACGGCTACACATTCTACACCGAGGACAAGGACATGAAGAGCGATGGTTATCAGAACTCCGGGGTAACGATGGGATCCTACACCGGTAACGAGAAGGACAGAGCACCCCCGCACCCCCCGATGACCCACCGCACCCTCCCCCGCTCCACCGCCGCCGAGCACCCCCCGCACCCTCTCCCCCACACCCTGTTTTTATAAAAATTATTACTGTTTTTATAAAAAAATATTACTGTTATGATTTAAACAAGTTTGAACATATTTAAACACAAATAAATATCAAACAACATTTTAAATTCATAAAAAAAAATTGGGGAGCCTGGGAATCGAACCCAGGACCTCCTAGTGTGTGTGCTGCGTGCTGACCAGTCGGGCTAGTGGGCATGTTCTGATGGAGATAGGGTTAGGTGGAAATATAACCTGAGCAGTCGGGCTAGTAATTTCTAATGGCGCACCAGGATGAGGTGCGCCATTGCTATCGTCGTACTTATGGCGCACTTGGGGGAGATGCGCCATTAGATAGACATCCCGCACTCCACCTATTCCCTCGCACTGTGGCCTCCCTCCCTCCCTCGCCAGATCCCCCACTCGACCCCAACCGTACGCCGCCGCCCCTTGCTCCGCCCCCTCCGTCCGCCGCGCTGCACGCCGTCGACGGCGCCGCCGCCGCTGTGGTCTTGCGCTGCCCCGACGCCGCCGCCCCGACCCCCACGGGACTCCACCCCCGCCGCCCCCGCGCCCCCCGAACGAAATCGGCCGAGCGCTCCTCTCCTCTCCTCCTCCCTCCGACGAGTGAGGGCCTCCTCCGGCCCCTGCAGCAGCCGGCGAGCGAGGGCCTCCTCCTCCTCCGACGTGCCCACACCCCGCCTGCCCCTGCCGTCCTCCGCCACCCGGCGACCAGCCGCGCCCGCCCAGGTACCCCTCCTCCTTCCTCCTTCCTCCCTCTCCACCCTTCCTCCCCATTCCCTCCCTCAGTAGCTAGCAAAAAAACATACATGAACACCTAAAAAAATCTGTATGCAACACCTAAAAAAAATCTGATTTTGAGTTAAACATAAATAAACTTGCTAAGGGGTGATGAATGTACATATTTGTATGCAACACATAGGGATTAAACAAGTACGTTTAGGTGACCGACAGCCAATTAGCATCACCAGGCACAACACCTGCTGTGTTCCAGTTATTTAGGGAAGGAACATGTTGTGTTCAATAGATGCAAGCAAACACCAACAGACCAATCATCAGTAAGAAGTGAGTGACTTGTAGGTTTATTAACTAAAATACTGCATAAGGCTAGGTATGCAGGGCTATTTGATATTAATAACACCAATAGTAGCG
This sequence comes from Aegilops tauschii subsp. strangulata, assembly GCF_002575655.3. Classification (NCBI taxonomy): domain Eukaryota; kingdom Viridiplantae; phylum Streptophyta; class Magnoliopsida; order Poales; family Poaceae; genus Aegilops; species Aegilops tauschii. The sequence continues at coordinate 248,669,174 of NC_053040.3, read as the reverse complement.
CGTTGATGCCGATGGTGCTCAGTTATCAGATGTATAGATGTACCAACTAGACTGTATATATCTATATTTAGCACATACATCAACATAGCCCATTGGAAGAAGGGAAGCAGAACCTTTAGCATTACTAAATTGTAATTTCTGAACAAATTAAATGATAACCTTATTTAAATTCTGGAATTTAAAGAAAGAGGCAATGAAATTCTCCTAGTTGAGAAGATAGTCATCTTGTAGGGCACTGAATTGACCCATGCTCAAGCTCAAAATAGCTTAGCAGTTTAGAAAACAAGGTACTAGAAATTCAGTAGATTGCAAGGAATAGAAACTTCCAGGCAAGAGGTCAGGTCACCACTTGATCTTGGCACAAACCAGATCAGGCAATTAGCTACTATATTAAAAAACTACTAAGAATTTGTGAATGAGATCCCAAGATTTATTCTATTGTATTAAAAAACTACTATGAATTTGTGAATGAAATTCTCCACCCTTCCTCCCCATTCCCTCCCTCCCTCCCCTCGACCGTGGTACACAATCTGTGCGTGCAAGTGCAATCTCTGGAGCCCCTTCGAGTATGGTCATAGAATAGTTCCATTATATGAGTGCTATTATAAGAGTACAATATGCTAATGATACCCTTTTATTGTTGGAAAATGATGCTGGAATTGCTCTGAATCTGAAATGGATTCTAACCTGTTTTGAACAAATTGCTGGGATGACAATTAACTATCATAAGTGTACTCTTATCCCTATTAACTTGACAGTTAATGATCTCACTCCATTTGTGGACATTTTCCAATGCATAGTTGGGGATTTGTGGACATTTTCCAATGCATAGTTGGGCAATAAAATATACATTCACTTGAATGCAGTGTGCTTTTTTCTTTTCCAAAGGAAAAGAAAATGTGGTGTATAACAAATGTATTATTTGGTGGAAATTGAGATATCATATTAATCATTGACAAATTGGCTTTGCACAAATAATCTTAAATCCATGCATACCTACACAATTCATCTATTTGCAATGTGATGTTGTAAGGGTACTAATTGGTCTCTTCTGCTGCTTATCAGAGATGGGGGAAAGCAGCCACCGCCGCTCTGCCTCACCGGAGTACGAGTTGGATGCTTTTGAGTTCTTCAGTGTCATACTTGGGACTTCAATATCAGCCACGAGGCAGGTATATAAAACGAGAGATCTCCCCTTCACCCATCTCATTATGATAACTCTGTTGTTTGCTACATCACTCCTTGTCCCAAATTGCAAAGGCTGCCTGACACTTTTATGAACATGTTGGGTGAAGATCCGCCAGATAATGTGAAGCTCCGACAGGCCGGCAGCGGGGTTCGCAGGCTGTGGGACGTGGAGTTGGTGATCGAGGAGGGCCACATGTACCTGTGCCGTGGTTGGGAGAAGTTCTACAGTGCCTACGACCTGCGGACCGGGTACTTTCTTCTCTTCAGGTACGACGATGACGCCACAATGCTCATCGTGAAGGTTTTCAACACGACTATGTGTCGCATGCGCTACGCTGACGACGAAGATGCCAGTGCGTTCTGCCTCTTCTTATTCCTCTACATTTGGCTTTGTCTCACATCGATTGTTAACGGCCATTGTTGCATTTGGACAGGCAATGGGAGCAGCAGCAGCGACACTGGCTACAGCCAAAGCAGCAGCGATTATGGCTGTAGCAAAAGCAACAGCGATTCTGGCTTTAGCGAAAGCAGCAGCGATTCTGGCAGCAGCAAAGACAGCAAGAAGGATGATCCGGACTGGAGTGGGGGAGAAGAGGAGCAGAGTGGGGATGAGGAGCTGCAGGATGACGATGGGCATCAGGCTGAGGATGACCTAGCGCTGGTGGTGGCTGACCAAGGGCAAGAGATGGTGGTGGCTGACCATGGGCAAGAGATGGTGGTGGCTGACCATGGGCAAGAGATGGTGGTGGCTGAGGATGACCTAGCGATGGTCGTGCCCGTCCTGCCTGAAGGTGGCCTCGCGATGGTGGTGGTGCCTGACAATGACCACGCACCGGTGGTGGCGCCGGCGATCCCACAGCTGGGCGACATGACCACGCCAATTGTGGTAGAAGACTACATCCCACAGCTGCCTCCACCGCCTCGCCGCTCTTGGCGCATCAGGCTGAGGAAGGAGAAGGAGAAGAACAATGAGAACTGAACTATGTGAAACTTTTGTAATATGGTGTTGGATGGATAACGGTGTTGGATGAACAATGTGAAACTTTTGTAATATGTAACGATGGAACTATGTGTTGGCTATGTATGTATATATGATGAAACTTGTGTGTTGGATATGATTGTTATATGGATGCTTGTTGTATATATATGTGTTGGATATCTCATATGTGAAATAGTGACCTGAGATTAAGAAAAAACGAATTTTTTTAAAAAAATGTTACTAATGGCGCACTTCCATCTGGTGCGCCATTAGTATACCAGTTACTAATGGCGCACCCGTGGGATACTAATGGCGCACCCGTGGTGCGCCATTAGTATACCAGATACTAATGGCGCACCTGTGGTGCGCCATTACTAAAATATTCTAGTGGCGTGGTGCTAGTGGCGCACCAGTAGTGCGCCATTAGTAGGCAAAACTGGTGCGCCACTAGTAAGCCTTTTTCTAGTAGTGGAAAGACGAAATCGATAAATATGTCCACATGTTTAGAGATAGAGGTGTCGATAAAATAAAATATGGACATGAGGGCATCATGATCATCTTTAGAATAGCAACATATATTGTCATACAATCTCTTATGCCAAAGTAATAATTCGTTCACAAGGTAAAGTATAAATCAGAAACCTTTATATTGAGAACTAACAAACTATGATCTCAGTCATTGAAGCAATTGCAATTTATCATAATACCGGAAAGATTCAATGTAAGAGCTTTGTACAGCAAGTCCACATACTCAACCATCTTTTAGTCTTTCACAATTGCTAACACTCACATGATACTTATTAGTTCAAAGCCTCAATCTGACACAGAGAAAGATAGGGGCTTATAGTTTTGCCTCCCAACCTTTTACCTCAAGGGTAATGTCAATAATAATATTTTATGATAACCTACATCCTAGTGGATATATATATCTGGATCTTTCTCCAACAAATAGTGCTTGCCAAAAAGAGAAAGTGTAAAAAGGAAAGGTGAAGATCACCATGACTGTTTTGTAAAGGTAGAAGATAAAAGTAAAAAATAGGCCCTTCGCAGAGGGAAGCAGAGGTTGTCATGCGCCTTTATGGTTGGATGCACAAAATCTTAATGCAAAAAAACTTCACTTTATATTGCCGCTTGTGATAAAGTACTTTATTATGCAGTCCGTCGCTTTTATTTCTTCCATATCACAAGTTCATATAAAGCTTATTTTCTCCACACCAAAAGATCATACATATTTAGAGAGCAATTTTTATTGCTTGCACCGATGACAACTTACTTGAAGGATCTTACTCAGTCCATAGGTAGGTATAGTGGACTCTCATGGCAAAACTGGTTCAAGGGATGTTTGGATGCACAAGTAGTATCTCTACTTGGTGAAAAAGATTTGGCTAGCATAGGATGAGAAGCAAGCTCACCATGTTGGAGGATCCATGACAATATAACTTGTATTCGGATGTAAGAAAACATAATTATGTTGTCTTGCTTGTCAAACATCAACTCTTTAACATATAATATTTTAATGAGTGCTCACAATCACAAAAGATGCCCAAGATAGTATATTTATATTTGAAACCTCTCTTTCTTTATTACTTCCTATTAATTGCAACGACGACCAAAACTATGTTTGTCAACTCTCAACAAATTTTATTCATCATCCTTTTTATATGTGAAGTCATCACCCTCCATAAGATCATTATATGATCTTCTTTTTTCTTTTTTTCTTTTTTTCTTTTCAAGATCATAGCAAGAAAGCAAAGCCCTCAAATCGAAACTACTCTTTATTATATAACTCACGGACTCGATTACATAGATAGATCTCAAAGCAAAACTCAAAGCTAGATCATACTGAAACTTTATTCTACTAGATCAAGATATAACCAAAAGGATCAAACTAAGAAAAATGATAAAGATAAAGGTGTGATGGTGATACGATATCGGGGCACCTCCCCCAAGCTTGGCAGTTGCCAAGGGGAATGCCCATACCCATGTAGTTAGATCTCTTTCTTTGGAGGTGGTGATGATGGAGTTGATGATGTTGTAGGCTTGTCCCCCATCTTCTAGGGAAAGGCTCACCATCATAGAAAGATGAACGAGTCTTCGGGATCCTTAGATCTATAGCCAAACTCATCCTCTTAAATATGTATTCATACTCACAGTTTTGGTTTTGCGGGTCACAGATCTGGGCTTGGAGATGCTCAATTTTCTCGTGAAGCTTGAAGATGGCCTCTCCGATGTTCTTGGCATCCAACTTGTGGTCATGGGTAAATTTCGTGATCATGGAGTGATTGGCGCTAAATCCATGTTCCACCATCCCTTGGCACTTGAAGACTTGTTTCTCCATTGCTTCGAGCCTTGTCTCCATGCTTCCGGTCTTCTTTGGCCCTTGAACATCGCGGATGTGCAACAACCCCTCATGCATCTCAATGGTTTGAGGGTGTTGCAGGACCTCCCCAAGGCAGGGGGTGATGACCTTCTCGAAAAACCTGTCCTTGGGGAAGCTTGGAGACGTCATGGTGATCTAAATCTGTCAGAAAAACAGCTCGAAACAAGAACATAGGATTTTGTCGTGGTATGGTGGTCAAAACCTTCGGGAGATTATATAATGAACTTTTACTGACCAAAGGAAGTGTTGTGCAAGAAAACAGAGTCGGAAGGGCACACGAGGTGGCTACAAGCCACAAGGGCGCGCCCAGGGGGGTAGGGCGCACCCCCTAGGCTTGTCGTCTCCTCGTGCAAAATATTCCAAAATGGAGAAATAATGTCATTAGAAAAGTTTTGGAGTCGGTTTACTTACCGTACCACATACCTATTCCTTTTCGGAGTATGAAACGTTCTGGTAGGTCTCCCTTATGTACTCCTCCGGTGTTATGGTATTAATAATATTGGTCTCAATATTTATGGGCATACCTGAGATATAATGTTTGATTCTTTGCTCGTTTACCACCTTCGGGTTAGTGCCTTCGGCATTGTTGATCTTGATGGCACCGGAACGATAAACCTCCTCGATAATGTAAGGACCTTCCCATTTAGAGAGAAGCTTTCCTGCAAGAAATCTTAAATGAGAGTTGTATATTAAGACATGGTCACCTACATTAAATTCACGCTATTGTATCCTTTTGTCATGCCATCTTTTAACTTTTTCTTTAAAAAAATTGCATTTTCATAGGCTTGGGTTCTCCATTCATCAAGTGAGCTTGTGTCAAATAACCTCTTTTCACCGGCAAGTTTGAAATCATAATTGAGCTCTTTAACTGCCCAATAAGCTTTATGTTCTAATTCGAGAGGTAAGTGACATGCTTTTCCATAAACCATTTTATACAGAGACATACCCATAGGTTTTTATAAGTAGTTCTATAATCCCATAGTGCATCATCTAGTTTCATAGACCATTTCTTACTAGATCTATTAACAGTCTTTTGCAAGATCAATTTAATTTCTCTATTGCTCAATTCTGCTTGACCGCTAGACTGAGGATGATAAGGAGATGCAATTCTATGGTTGACATCATATTTAGCAAGCAGTTTATGGAAAGCACCATGAATGAAGTGTGAACCACCATCAGTTATCAAATATCTAGGGACTCCAAACCTCAGAAAAATAACTTCTTTAAGTATTTTAATAGAAGTATTATGATCAGCACTACTAGTTGGAATAGCTTCTACCCACTTAGTAACGTAATCAACAACAAGAAAAATATATGTATACCCGTTAGAGGAAGGAAAAGGTCCCATATAATCAAAGCCCCAAACATCAAATGGTTCAGCGACAAGTGAATAATTCATAGGCATTTCTTGATGTCTACTAATATTACCAATTCTTTGACATTCATCACAAAACAAGACAAACTTACGAGCATCCTTGAAGAGAGTATGCCAATAAAAACCAGATTGTAATACCCTGTGTGCAGTTCTATCTCCAGCGTGGTGTCCTCCGTAGGCTTTGGAGTGACACTTGCGTAGGACCTGTTCCTGTTCATGCTCAGGTACACAACGTCTAATAACACCATCTACTCCTTCTTTATAAAGGTGTGGGTCATCCCAAAAGTAATGTCTTAAATCATAGACCAAACTTTTTCTTTTGCGGGTATGTGAAACTAGCTGGTATAAATTTAGCAACAATGAAATTAGCATAATCAGCATACCATGGAGCACTATGAGAAGCATTTGTGACAGCTAATTGTTCACCAGGAAAGCTATCATCAATAGGTAGTGGGTCATCAAGGATATTGTCTAACCTAGACAAGTTGTCTGCTACGGGGTTCTCAGCTCCCTTTCTATCAATAATATGCAAATCAAATTCTCGCAACAAGAGAACCCATATAATAAGTCTAGGTTTAGCATCTTTCTTTTCCATAAGAAATTTAATAGTAGCATGATCAGTGTGAACAGTTACTTTGGAATCGACAATATAAGTTCTGAACTTATCACAAGAAAATACAACTGCTAAAAATTCTTTTTCAGTAGTAGCATAATTTCTTTGGGCACTATCTGGAGTTTTACTAGCATAATGAATAACATTTAAGTTCTTATCAACTCTTTGTCCTAGAACAACACCAACAGCATAATCACTAGCGTCACACGTAATTTCAAAGGGTAGGTTCCAATCAGGTGGTTGAACAATAGGTGCAGAAATCAAGGCTTTCTTAAGGATTTCAAAGGCTTCTACACAATCATCATAAAAAACAAATGGAACATCTTTTTGCAAAATATTAGTAAGAGGCCTAGAAATTTTAGAGAAGTCTTTAATAAATCTCCTATAGAAACCAGCATGACCAAAGAAACTTCTTATACCTTTGATATCTTTAGGACACTACATTTTTTCAATAGAATCAACTTTAGCTTTATCGGCTTCAATACCTCTTTCAGAAATTTATGCCCCAAGACAATACCTCCATTAACCATAAAGTGGCACTTCTCCCAATTCAAGACAAGATTAGTTTCTTTGCATCTCTGCAAAACTCGATCAAGGTTGCTTAAGCAATCATCAAATGAAGTCCCGTAAATGGAGAAATTATCCATGAAAACCTCAACAATATTTTCACAGAAGTCAGAGAATATAGCAGTCATACATCTTTGAAAGGTGGAAGGTGCATTGCCTAAACCAAAAGGCATACGTCTATAAGCAAAAGTACCGAAAGGACAGGTAAAGGTAGTCTTTTCTTGATCTTCTTTTCACACAGGTATTTGAGAAAAACCAGAATAACCATCTAGAAAGCAAAAGTGTGTATGCTTGGATAGTGTTTCTAGCATTTGATCAATAAAAGGTAGAGGGTAATGATCTTTCCTAGTAGCTCTGTTCAATTTGCGAAAATCAATTACCATCCTATAACCTGTAACAATTCTTTGTGGGATCAATTCATTCTTATCATTAGGAACAAGAGTAATACCTCCCTTCTTAGGGACACAATGATCTGGACTTACCCATCTACTATTAGCAATAGGATAAATTATACCTACTTCCAGAAGCTTTAATATTTCATTTCTTACCACTTCTTTCATCTTGGGATTTAACCGCCATTGATGATCGACAACTGGTCTAGCATCAGGCTCCAAACTAATTTTATGCTGACATAAAGTGGAACTAATGCCCTTAAGATCATCAAGAGTATATCCAATAGCAGCACGATGCTTCTTCAGAGTTTTCAATAATTACTTTTCTTCATGCTCTGAAAGGTTCGCACTAATAATAACAGGATATATCTTCTTTCCATCAAGATAAGCCTATTTCAAAGTATTAGGTAATTGTTTAAGCTCAAACATGGGATCACCATTGGGTGGAGGAGGATCCACAAGAATCTCAACAGGCAAGTTGTGTTTCAAAACATGCATTTGGTTAAAGAATATTTCATCTAATTCTCTTCTTTCATTCATAAACATATCATTTTCATGGCGTCGGTGTACAAGAGTAGGGGTCCTTTTTGCACCCCTTTACTTGTGCGCGGGCAGTCGTAGCCACGCACCCGCAGCCACGCTTGGTGGGACAGAAGAGGAAGCAAAGACACAAGACTACCAGAGCCGTGCTCAACACCAGAAGCATGAAGAGCAGAGAGGCGAGGTGAGACTCCCCCGGCAAGGCCCTTGTCGGGGCGGCCTTCACGGCCCCGGCAAGAGCTTTGCCGGGGCAACTTGCCCAACACCAACAGGGCCGCCACCCTTGAGTCTAAAAGTTCCGACGCCATCAACCACATTGGAACTAAGGCTCGGGAGGCGCCTCCATGGTGGCATGCAAATCTTTGTGAAGACAAAGGGCCTGGAGGCCTAGGAAGGAACCAGAAAACAAGACAACAATGAGGCTCCTTGCCGAGGATGCCCACGAGGCCCCGGCAAGACTCTTGCCGAGGGCGCCCACAAGGCCCCGGCAAGACCCTTGCCGGGAATATCAGCAAGACCGCGGCAAGGCCTTGCCGCCCCGTCGCCGCCCCAGCTCAGCAGCCGACCCACCAACTAAGCAGGTACCCATGTGGCAGTACGTGGCTCCTAACCCATCTAGTCAAGCACCTACGTGGTGGCATGCAGATCTTTGTGAAGACACTGCCACCACACCATCTCAGTAGCCAGCCAGCCTACATGGCGGTGCATGCCTCGTTGGCCTGGACGCGTGTCGAAGCAAGGCGAAGTGGCGGCGGACGGGATGGGCCTTGTTGCCGTCCCCGATAACGTAAGAGGACACCTAAGTAGCACATTTAATGCGTTTTGTCCTACGGTGCCAGAAATAAACTCGACTACTGTACAACTTTCCACCTCCTGTGTGCCACCGTGGCAGCCCCTTTGACTATAAAAGGAGGCCCACGGCGTACTGAGAGAGGATTCAGACTTTTTGGACCCTGCACACTTTGTAGCTAGTCCAAGAACACCCGATAAACACAAGCCAGCAGGAGTAGGGTATTACGCATCACTTGCGGCCCAAACCTGGATAAACATCCCGTGTTGATCTCTTAAACCCGCTCTTTCCACAGCCTCGCGCCCGCCGACCATAGAAGGGATTCGCCGTGATCCCATAGGTGTCATTTCCACCAAAATCTTTGGCGCGCCAGGTAGGGGGCGCAAGCTGTGAAAATCCGGTTTTGGAGCCACCTATCGACTCCATCGTCGCAGTGGCCCGAGAAGAGAAGGCAACATCAATCAGCCGCACTCTGGTGCCATCCGCGGCATCAACGATCATTAGTGTGGCCGCGAAAAGCTAAGTCGCGCAAAACCTTGAGTAATTCCCTTTTCTTTTATGAAGTTATTTTCCTTGAAAGATCTTACTCTTTGTATGGAAAACCTGCACGCGATGGGACCCTCCCGCTATTGGCAACACCCTTGTTCTGTTTTGAGTCCGCTCAACAGTTCGAGCGGCCGGGTTGAGATCGGCAGGGTGGCCTATCCGCTATTGGCAACACCCTTGTCCTGTTTCGAGTCTGCTCAACATTCAAGCGGCCGCGCCGAGAGCGGTAAGGTGGTTTGCCCGGTAGCAAGCACACTCGGCAGGCCGCTAAGGATCCGTCGTCAAAGCGTCGCGGCTTGGGTTTACGCGCCGGCAAGCCTGTCCAACTAAGCGTAGGGCGTACATACCAGGAAAGATCAAACAGGAAAATAGCATGCATCGTTTTAAAAAGTACTGCAGAGTTATATTACATCATTTGTTGTTGCGGTTCTAACTTAAGATAAAATCGTCTTGGTTATGAACTCACAGCAGCAAAGGGAAACGGGGCGCCTACTCTCGGCACTGGCCCTCCACCCTCCGGACCCCGTCAATGCGCTTGATGATGGGCTTGATACGCTCCTCGAGCACCGCGAGGTCCACATCCTCCGGCAAGCTCTCCAGCGCGGCGGCGAAGTCGACGTTGGGGACCTTGGTCAGGGCGCCTCGGCAAACCTTCCGGGCCTCGTTGGCTAGGGAGGTCGCTCGGTTGGAACGGAGCTGCTCCAGGGCTCCCAGGACGCCCTCGAAGAATAGAGTCAGCCTGGCATTGGGACTCACGTTCGGCTCCTAGGAGTACCTGACATTCAGCATCCCCATGGCGGCAAGCTTCGTGGTGATCCTGTTGGCGACGTCGACGAGGCGGCTGATCCAAAGGTTTACGCCCTTCGCGTACTCCTCATGTTCGGCGGCATCATTCCTCCGCAGCTGCTTCTCGTCCTCCATGACCTTGTTCAAGGTCTCCTCACGAGCCCTGGCCTCCGAAAGCTTCCCCTCCAAGCCGTCCAGCTTCAACTTCAGATTGTTGATGGAGTCGTTGGCCTCGGAGAGCAGCTTGGCCTTGTCGGAGACTGTGGCCTGGGCATCCGCCAAAGAACGGTTGGCCGTGTCCCTGTCCTTCTTCAGCTCTGAGGCCACCTTCTTCAGCTCCTCCTGCTCTAGCTCAAGCTTCTACACCTTCTCGGCATCGACCAGGGCCTGAGCATTGAGTGCCTCCTTGTGCCTCTGCTCCAACTCCTGGCTCTGCTGCACAACGAGTTTCTCGACCTCCTCATCCTTGCCACGGAGTGTGGCAGCGAGCGCCTCCTCACATGCGGCAAGGTCCTCCTCCTGGGAGTTCAGCAGAGCCTGGTGCTGTTGCCGAGCGGCCTCGTCCTTGGCGGCATGTTCCTTCGCTGCCTCCTGGGCCTTCTTGACGTCAGCCTGCTTCAGGATGAGCTCCTGTTTGCGCTCAGCTAGCAAACCCTGGGCAACCCTCAGTTCTTCGTGGGCCTCGCGGAACCAGGCCTGCATCTCGGCGACGCGCTCCTCAAGATCCGCCCCGCCTTGTCCACCGCCACCATCCTGGATTTTGCCTTGTCTAGGCGGGCACGGTGGAGCGCCTGGAGCTTCTGGAAGTTGACGCTCATGGCCCGACGAAGCTGCTCCTCTTCGGAACCGCCACTGCCGGTGCTCGGTTCATCAACAACCTGAAGCCCGGCGGTGGTGAGCGCCTCGTCGTCAAACACCTCCCCCTCGGTTGGCGCCCTGGTGCTCGCTGTCCCTGGGAGGTGGACGAACAGGTCGTCACCCACCTTCAAGTACTTGCCCGAGCCAGGGGCAGCGGATTAGGAAGGTTGTTCTTCAACCACCCCCTCCCGGGCAGGCCCCTTGGCGGCCTCCCCGGCAGGCCCCGTGGCGGCCTCCTCGACGGCAATCTTGTCGGCCTCGGCCTCGGCGTCCTTGGCGACCTCCTCGATGATGGTGTCAATATCCTCCCGGTCCGCCGAGGAAGGTCTGGATACCAAGAAGGGGAATGAGGCGGGGCCGAGGTCAAGGTTCAAAAAGAAGAAGAAAGAACAGGAACGGGAAGCAAATGACTTACCCACACTGGGCTAGGAAGAAGTGGCGCCCTCCCCGCTAGCATTCGTTGCCAGGGAAGAACCACCGGCACCCAAGCGCACCCCCTCCTTCATATGCGTCGGCTCAGTGGTGGATGCCCTTGCCAGGGACGCCCCTCTGGGCGGCGTAGTCGAGGGGGGCGGCGTGTTGGGAGTGGCCCTCGGCGGCTCCTCCTGCTGCCGTTCTCCTTCTGCAAACCCGGCAAGGTCAGCATCAAGAATTCACACCCCAATGTTCATCAGTGAAGGAGTGAGTGATGAACTCACGCTGGGGGCTAAAGTGGGGGCTACGTTGGGGGCTGCTGTCTAGACTGCTCTACACCAACACCGGCGTACGCGAAGTACCCATCGGGGGCTTGTCACCCGTCGAGGCCTTGGCCCTCTTCGCCACCCTCTGGGCCAGTGTCTCCATGTCCCTGTGAAGATAACATCAAATTAAAGGAGGATAACACAGGCGTAAGGTCAGGAGATGATGGGGGGCGAAATACTTACTCGTCCTCCACCTCCCCATCCACTGGCTTCCTCTTCCTTTTCAGGCTAAAAGATCCGAGGTCGAATTCGGCCTCCAGGGTGTGGTCCGAGGGAGGGGAAGAAGGAGATGGGGTCCGGCGCCGCTTGGACGAGGAGGAGGCAGTCACCGTCTTCTTCGCCACCGCGGCCTTCACCGTCTTCTTCGTTGCCGCAGCCTTCATTCCCCTTGTCTGGCACACGAGCTGCTCCTGAGCTGGTTGCCGCTGCGCGGTCCTGCCGGGCCGGACCGGCTCGCCAGAGCTAGCCTGCCGCAGGACGTGCTTCTTCCCCGCGGATGGAGGATCATCCGCTTCGGCTTCCTCTTCGGGCGACTCGTCGTCCGCGTCTTCAATAAGGGGGCCCGACACCGGCGCCGCTGGCCTCCCTGGCAGACTCCACCCACTGGGCGAGCTCCTTCTCCTCCACGGCCGCGTCGGCCTCGTCCTCCATGGCGCCAGCGCTGCCGTCCTCCTTGGCAAGCGCCACCTCCGCCGCCCTGGCGGCGATGTAGTCCAGCTCCTCCTTGGTGGTGTCGCGGATGACCAGCGGCTCATCGCGGACATAGCCCTCTGACAAGTTGTCGAAAACTCTTGCACCTTCTCTGCTGGCGGCTCGCCCCAGGTCGGGTCGAGACCGTGCGCGCTGAAGTCCGGCATCATGGCAATGATAGCGGAGCGGCGAGAGTTGTTGCTCAGCGGGACCACACCCACCGGCAACCCAAACAGGGGCCCCTTGACGGCCTTGCCGGTCTTCGCGGCCCTGCCGGTCCTCTCAGCCCAGCTGTCGTCGTCCACATTGAGCTGGAAGAGCCTCTGTTAAAAATGGGCATGCCCCAGCACCGTGAAGTTATGCTTCAGGCTAGGGTGGAGCCTCATGACATCGGCCGCATTCCTGAAGTCCCAAGCCGGCCTCCCCTTGTTGTGCAGCGGGGCGATTCGGCGACGGATGAAATCGGCCCCAATCATCTCGAGGGTGAGACCGGCCATGGTGAGGCGATGGATCCTGGTGGTGGAGACCGTGAGCTTCTTGTCGTTGGCGTCGAGGTCGCTCCAGTCCTTGCGGCGGGTCGGCGGGCTCTGACGAACTCGGTAGAACTCCTGCGGATCCTCCTCCCTGATCCAGAGGCACCGGCCCCGCCACTCGTCCCACCTCTCCTTCTTGGCACCCTCCGGGTATGTGCCCTTCTCTTGGGTCCTCGGGATCCAGGTGATGCACCCAGAAATGACATCCCCTAGCTGGATGGGAGGATAGAAGTTGTGGCGGAAGAGCGCCGTGCTGGGGAGCACTCCGGCAAAGCCCTTGCAAAGATGGGCGAAGAAGGCCATGCACGCCACGACATTCGGCGTAAAGTCGAGGAGGTGAAAGCCGTAGGTGTGCATGATGTCGTTGAAGAAATCCGAGAAAGGGGGGAAAATCCCGAGGAAAAGTAATCGACGAAGATGGGGTACCGATTTGGGCCGGCCTTGGCAAAATTGGCAGGGATGATGTGCGTGGTAGGGTGCCCAATCGTCTTCCTCCCCCACAGGGGCTTGAAGTAGTCCCTCCGATGGACCGCATCGACCGTCGAGGGGAAATAGGCGTGCTGCGTCCGCAGCACCGCCAACTCGCTCTCCGGCGCCTCTTTCTCCCTGACGTCCTTGGCCACCCCTTTGCCTTTGCCTGTCTTGGGCACCATGGCGACTGAGAGGGGATGGAGGATTAAGGGCAGTGAGGGTGCAGCGGCGGCGAGCAAATGCAAGAGCTTGAGGAGGAAGAAGGGAGCGGCAGTTCTGAGATTGGAGAAGGCACAGGGGGTAAATGAGCAGCGCGCCTGCGGTCTCCCCTTTTTATGGGGAAGCCGCGGGACGCCTCTTTACCATTTACCATGATGTGACGCAGGCGTGCTGCAACTGCCCCATGCACGACCCCCACGTCACGCATTCAATGCAGGTCATGGGGACGCGCAACTGGCGGAGAGTTACTGCGAAAAAACTCCGCCGCGCGCGCATCCGCGCACCTTTCTGGGCCTGGCCCAATAACGCCCCACGCTTATATGTGGCCCAGGCCTGGGGGCTCCTGTCGGTGTACAAAAGTAGGGGTCCTTTTTGCACCCCTTTACTTGTGCGTGGGGAGTCGCAGCCACGCACCTGCAGCCGCGCTTGGCGCGACAAAAGAGGAAGCAAAGACACAAGACTACCAGAGTCATGCTCAAGACCAGAAGCATGAAGAGCAGAGGGGCGAAGTGAGACTCCCCGAGCAAGGCCCTTGCCGGGGCGGCCTTCACGGCCCTGGCAAGAGCCTTGCCGGGCAACTTGCCCAACATGAACGGGGCCGCCACCCTTGAGTCTAAAAGTTCCGACGCCATCGACCACATTGGAACTAAGGCTCGGGAGGCGCCTCCATGGTGGCATGCAGATCTTTGTGAAGACAAAGGGCCTGCGAGGCCTAGGTAGGAACCAGAAAATAAGACAATAGCGAGGCTCCTTGCCGAGGATGCCCACAAGGCCCCGGCAAGACTCTTGCCGAGGGCGCCCCCAAGGCCCCGACAAGACCCTTGCCGGGAATATAGCAAGACAGCGGCAAGGTCTTGCCGCCCCGTCACCGCCCCAGCTCAGTGGCCGACCCACCAACTAAGCAGCTACCCACGTGGCAGTACATGGCTCCTAAGCCAACTAGTCAAGCACCTACGTGGTGGCATGCAGATCTTCATGAAGACCCTGCCACCACACCAGCTCAGCAGCCTGCCTGCCTACATGGCGCTGCATGCCTCGTTGGCCTGGACGCGTGTCGAAGCAAGGCGAAGCGGCGACGAACGGGACGGGCCTCGTTGCCGTCCCTGATAAAGTAAGAGGACACCTAAGTAGCGCATTTAATGCGTTTTGTCCTACGGTGCCAGAGATAAACTCGACTACTGTACAACTTTCCACCTCCTGTGTGCCACTGTGGCAGCCCCTTTGACTATAAAAGGAGGCCCGCGGCATACTGAGAGAGGATTCAGACTTTTTGGACCCTGCACGCTTTGTAGCTAGTCCAAGAACACCAGATAAACACAAGCCAACAGGAGTAGGGTATTACGCATCACTTGCGGCCCGAACTTGGATAAACTTCCCGTGTTGATCTCTTAAACCCGCTCTTTCCACAGCCCCATGCCCGCCGACCATAGAAGGGATTCCTCGTGATCCCAAAGGTGTCATTTCCACCGACACATGGTCTAACAAATATTGTTCTAAAGGATCAGTAGGAGGCACATCAATAGATGCAAGACCAATAATTTCATCTTTAGTAGGCAATTCTTTGTCATGGGTTGTCTATGAAATTGGGAGAAATTAAACTCATGAGACAAATCCCCAAAACTTACACTAACAGTTTCTTTCTCGCAATCTATCTTAGCATTGACAGTGTTCAAGAAAGGTCTACCAAATATAATGGGACAAAAATCATCTTGTGGGGAACCAAGAACAAGAAAATCAGTAGGGTATTTTATTTTCCCACACAAGACTTCAACATCTCTAACAATCCCAATTGGTGATATAGTATCTCTATTGGCAAGCTTAATAGTAACACCAATATCTTCTATCTCAATAGGTGCAATATCATTCATAATTTCTTGATATAAAGTAAAAGGAATTGCACTCACACTAGCACCCACATCCCACAAGCCATGATAACAATGATCTCCTATTTTAACAGAAACAAAAGGCATGCAAACAACAGGTCTATGTTTATCTTTATTATCGGGTCTAGCAATTCTAGCAGCTTCATCACAGAAGTAAATAACATGCCTATCAATATTATCGACCAAGAGATCTTTAACCATAGCAATACTAGGTTGAACTTTAATTTGTTCAGCGGGTGTAGGTGTTCTAGTATAACTCTTACGAACCACAGGTGAAGCCTTAGCATGTTCCTTTATCCTAACAGGAAAAGGTGGTTTCTCAATGTAAGTAGTAGGAATAACAGGATCAACATTATAAGTAACAATTTCTTCTTCAACTTTAATAGGTTCTACTACTTTCACTTCAATGGGAGGATGATAATTAACCCACTTCTCCTTAGGGAGATCAACATGAGTAGCAAATGATTCACAGAAAGAAGGTACTATCTTAGAGTCAATTCCATATTTAGTGCTAAATTCACGAAAAGCATCGGTATCCATGAAAGATTTAACACAATCAAACTTAAGGTTTATACCTAACTCATTACCTTCATCGAGTTCCCAATCTTCAGAGTTGCATTTCATTCTTTTCCAATAAATCCCATTTGAATTCAATAGTCTTCTTGATAAAAGAACTAGTATAAGAAGTATCGAACATGCATTGATCATTACAAGAAAGCCAAGCATAAAAATTCTGAATAATAAATTCTCTTGAGAGCTCATGATTGGGGCATGAATATAACATTGACTTAAGCCTCCCCCAAGCTTGAGCGACACTTTCTCCTTCAAGAGGCCAAAATTTATACATAAAATTCTGATCACGATGAACCAGATGCATAGGATAAAACTTCTAATGAAATTCCAATTTCAATCGGTTGTATTACCAAGTCCGAATATCATCGCATAGCCTATACCATGCCAATGCCTTCTCCTTCAAAGGTAAAGGGAAAACTTTCTTCTTGACATCATCCTTGGGCTAACCTGCAGAGGGGTCATGTCAGCCGGGTCAACATTCTCCTTGTAAAACTTAAGTTCTGTGGCAGCACAGGCCATTGATACGTCTCCAACATATCTATAATTTTTGATTGTTCCATGCTATTATATTATCTGTTTGGATGTTTAATGGGCTTTAATATACCTTTTTATATTATTTTTGGGCTAACCTATTAACTGAAGGCCCAGTGCAAATTGTTGTTTTTTTTGCCAATTTCAGTGTTTCGCAGAAAAGGAATATCAAACGGAATCCAAACGGAATGAAACCTTTGCGAGGATCGTTTTTGGAACAAACGCAATCAAGGAGACTTGGAGTGGACATCAAGGAAGCAACAAGGCGGCCACAGGGCAGGGATGCACGCCGCAGGGGGGTAGGCGCGCCCCCACCCTCGTGGGCCCCTCGTAGCTCCACCGACCTACTTCCTTCGCCTATATATACTCTTATACCCTGAAAACATCCAAGAGAGCCACGAAATACTTTTTACACCGCCGCAACCTTCTGTACCCGTGAGATCCCATCTTGGGGCCTTTTCCGGCACTCCGCCAGAGGGGGAATCGATGACGGAGGGCTTCTACATCAACACCATGGCCTCTCCGATGATGCGTGAGTAGTTTACCACAGACCTTCGGGTCCATAGTTATTAGCTAGATGGCTTCTTCTCTCTCTTTGGATATCAATACAAAGTTCTCCTCGATTCTCTTGGAGATCTATTCGATGTAATACTTCTTGCGGTGTGTTTGTCGAGATCCAATGAATTGTGGGTTTATGATCAAGATTATCTATGAACAATATTTGAATCTTCTCTGAATTCTTATATGCATGATTTGATATCTTTGCAAGTCTCTTCGAATTATCGGTTTAGTTTGGCCTACTAGATTGATCTTTCTTGCAATGGGAGAAGTGCTTAGCTTTGGGTTCAATCTTGCGGTGCTCGATCCTAGTGACAGAAAGGGAACCGACACGTATTGTATTGTTGCCTTCGAGGATAAAATGATGGGGTTTATATCATATTTCTTGAGTTTATCCCTCTACATCATGTCATCTAGCCTAATGCGTTACTCTGTTCTTATGAACTTAATACTCTAGATGCATGCTGGATAGCGGTTGATGTGTGGAGTAATAGTAGTAGATGCAGAATCATTTCGGTCTACTTGTAACGGACGTGATGCCTATGTTCATGATCATGCCTAGATATTCTCATAACTATGCGCTTTTCTATCAATTGATTGATAGTAATTTGTTCACCCATCGTAAAATATGCTATCTTGAGAGAAGCCACTAGTGAAACCTATGGCCCCCGGGTCTATTTTCCATCATATTAATCTCCCGTCAACTAGCTATTTCTGTCGCCATTTATTTTGCAATCTTTACTTTTCAATCTATACAACAAAAATACCAAAAATATTTATCTTATTATCTTTATCAGATCTCACTTTTGCAAGTGGCCGTGAAGGGATTGACAACCCCTTTATCGTGTAGGTTGCAAGGTTCTTAATTGTTTGTGCAGGTACTAGGGATTTGCGTGTAGTCTCCTACTGGATTGATACCATGGTTCTCAAAAACTGAGGGAAATACTTACGCTACTTTGCTGCATCACCCTTTCCTCTTCAAGGGAAAACCAACGCATGCTCAAGAGGTGGCAAGAAGGATTTCTGGCGCTGTTGCCGGGGAGATCTACGCACAAGTCAAGACATACCAAGTACCCATCACAAACTCTTATCCCTCGCATTACATTATTTGCCATTTGCCTCTCGTTTTCCTCTCCCCCACTTCACCCTTGCCGTTTTATTCGCCCTTTTTTCGGTCGCTTCTTTTTGCTTGCTTCTTGTTTGCTTGTCTGTTGGATTTATTGTTTGTCACGATGGCTCAAGACAATACTAAATTGTGTGACTTTTCCAATACCAACAATAATGATTTTATTAGCACTCCTATTGCTCCTATTACCCATGCTGAATCTTGTGAAATTAATGCTGCTTTATTGAATCTTGTCATGAAAGATCAATTTTCTGGCCTTGCTAGTGAAGATGTCGCTACCCATCTAAACAACTTTGTTGATTTGTGCGATATGCAAAAGAAGAAAGATGTGGATTATGATATAGTTAAATTGAAGCTATTTCCATTTTCACTTAGAGATCGTGCCAAAACTTGGTTCTCTTCTTTGCCTAAAAATAGTATTGATTCATGGAATAAGTGCAAAGATGCTTTAATCTCTAAGTATTTTCCTCCCACTAAGATCATCTCTCTTAGAAATGATATCATGAATTTTAAGCAACTTGATCATGAGCATGTTTCACAAGCATGGGAGAGGATGAAATTAATGATACGCAATTGCCCTACCCATTGTTTGGATTTATGGATGATTATACAAAATTTTTATGCCGGATTGAATTTTGCTTCTAGAAATCTTTTAGATTCGGCCGCGGGAGGCACTTTTATGGAAATCACTTTAGGAGAAGCTACTAAACTCCTAGATAATATTATGGTTAATTATTCTCAATGGCCAACTGAAAGATCTACTAGTAAAAAGGTTCATGCAATTGAAGAGATTAATGTTTTGAGTGGAAAGATGGATGAACTTATGAAATTGCTTGCTAAAAAGAGTGTTTCTTCTTATCCTAATGATATGCCTTTGTCCACTTTGATTGAGAATAATAATGAATATATGGATGCAAATTTTGTTGGTAGGAACAATTTTGGTAACAACGCGTATAGAGGAAACTTTAATTCTAGGACGTTCCCTAGTAATTCCTCTAATAATTATGGTAATTCCTACAACAACTCTTATGAAAATTTTAATAATATGCCCTCTGATTTTGAGACTAGTGTTAAAGAATTTATGAATTCGCAAAAGAATTTCAGTGCTTTGCTTGAAGAAAAATTGCCTAAGATTGATGAGTTGGCTAGGAACGTGGATAGAATTTATCTTGATGTTGATTCTTTGAAACTAAGATCTATCCCACCTAAGAATGATATCAATGAGTCTCTCAAAGCCATGAGAATTTCCATTGATGAGTGTAAATAAAGAACCGCTACGATGCGTGCTAAAAAAGATTGCTTTGTGAAAGCGTGTTCTTCTAGTTTTCATGATAATAATGATGAAGATCTAAAAGTGATTGATGTGTCTCCTATTAAATCTTTGTTTTCCAATATGAATCTTGATAATGATGGGACTGGAGATGAGTCAACTTTAGTTAAAAGGCGTCCCAATGATTCTGAGTTTTTAGATCTTGATGCAAAAATTGGTAAAAGTGGGATTGAAGAGGTCAAAACTTTAGATAGCAATGAACCCAGTATTTTGGATTTCAAGGAATTTAATTATGATAATTTCTCTTTGATAGATTGTATTTCCTTGTTACAATCCGTGTTAAATTCTCCTCATGCTTATGATCAAAACAAAGCTTTTACTAAACATATTGTTGATGCTTTAATGCAATCTTATGAAGAAAAACTTGAATTAGAAGTTTCTATTCCTAGAAAACTTTATGATGAGTGGGAACCTACTATTAAAATTAAGATTAAAGATCATGAATGCTATGCTTTATGTGATTTGGGTGCTAGTGTTTCCACGATTCCAAAAACTTTGTTTGATGTGTTAGGTTTTCGTGAATTTGATGATTGTTCTTTAAATTTGCATCTTGCGGATTCCACCATTAAGAAACCTATGGTAAGGATTAATGATGTTCTTATTGTTGCAAATAGGAATTATGTGCCCGTAGATTTCATTGTTGTTGATAGAGATTGCAATCCTACATGTCCTATTATTCTTGGTAGACCTTTCCTTAGAACGATTGGTGCAATTATTGATATGAAAGAAGAAAATATTATATTCCAATTTACATTAAGGAAGGGCATGGAACACTTTCCTAGGAACAAAATTAAATTACCTTATGAATCTATTATGAGAGCCACTTATGGATTGCATACCAAAGATGACAATACCTAGATCTATCCTTGTTTTCATGCCCAGCTAGGGGCGTTAAACGATAGCGCTTGTTGGGAGGCAACCCAGTTTTATTTTTGTTCCTTGCTTTTTGTTCCTGTTTAGTAATAAATATTTCATATAGCCTCTGGTTAGATATGGTTTTATGTTTTAATTAGTGTTTGTGCCAAGTAGAACCTTTGGGAAGACTTGGGTGAAGTCTTTATGATCTTGCTGTAAAAAACAGAAACTTTAGCGCTCACAAGATTAGCTGCCATTTCTTACTGGAGAGTGCTTTTAGGTTGATTCTTTTTGAAGATGATTAATAGATAAATTACTCACGTACACCAATTTATTTCAGAATTTTTGGAGTTACATAAGTATACGTTTGATATAGATTACTACAGACTGTTCTGTTTTTGACAGATTCTGTTTTTCATGTGTTGTTTGCTTATTTTGATGAATCTATGGCTAGTATCGGGGGGGGGGGGGGGGGTATGAACCATATAGAAGTTGGAATACAGTAGGTTTAACACCAATATAAATAAATAATGAGTTCATTACAGTACATTAAAGTGGTAGTTTGTTTTATTTCGCTAACGGAGCTCATGAGACTTTCTGTTGAGTTTTGTGTTGTGAAGTTTTCAAGTTTTTGGGTAAAGATTTGATGGATTTTGGAACAAGGAGTGTCAAGACTCTAAGCCTGTGGATGCCCAAGGCACCCCAAGGTAAAATTCAAGGACAACCAAAAGCCTAAGCTTGGGTTTTCCCTAGAAGGCATCCCCTCTTTCGTCTTCGTCTATCGGTAACTTTACTCGATGCTATATTTTTATTCACCACATGATATGTGTTTTGCTTGGAGCGTCTTGTATGATTTGAGTCTTTGCTTTTTAGTTTACCACAATCATTCTTTCTGTACACACCTTTTGGGAGATACACACATGAATCAGAATTTATTAGAATACTCTATGTGCTTCACTTATATCTTTTGAGCTAGATAATTTTGCTCTAGTGCTTCACTTATACCTTTTTAGAGCACGGTGGTGGTTTTATTTTGTAGAAATTATTGATCTTTCATGCTTCACTTATATTATTTTGAGAGTCTTTTAGAACAGCATGGTAATTTGCTTTGGCTATAAAATTAGTCCTAATATGATAGGCATCCAAGATGGGTATAATAAAAACTTTCATATAGAGTGCATTAAATACTATGATAAATTTGATACTTGATAATGGTTTTGAGATATCAAGGTGGTAATGTTAGAGTCATGCTAGTTGGGTAATTGTGAAATTGAGAAATACTTGTGTTAAGGTTGGCAAGTCCCATAGCATGCACGTATGGTAAACGTTGTGTGACAAATTTGAAGCATGGGGTGTTCTTTGATTGCTTTCCTTATGAGTGGCAGTCGGGGACGACCGATGGTCTTTTCCTACCAATCTATCCCACTAGGGGCATGCGTAGTAGTACTTTGCTTCAGGCCTAATAAACTTTTAAGTATATGAGTTCTTTATGACTAATGTGAGTCCATGGATTATACGCACTCTTGCCTTTCCGCAATTTGCTAGCCTCTACGGTACCGTGCATTGCCCTTTCTCACCTTGAGAGTTGGTGCAAACTTCACCGGTGCATCCAAACCCCGTGATATGATACGCTCTATCACACATAAGCCTCCTTATATCTTCCTCAAAACAACCACCATACCTACCTATTATGGCATTTCCATAGCCCTTCCGAGATATATTGCCATGCAACTTTCCACCATTACGTTTATTATGACACGCTCCATCATTGTCATATTGCTTTGCATGATCATGTAGTTGACATCGTATTTGTGGCTAAGCCACCTTTATAATTCTTTCATACATGTCGCTCTTGATTCATTGCATATCCCGGTACACTGCCGGAGGCATTCACATAGTCATATTTTTGTTCTAGTATCGAGTTGTAATATTGAGTTATGAGTAAATAAAAGTGTGATGATCATCATTACTAGAGCATTGTCCCATGTGAGGAAAGGATGATGGAGACTATGATTCCCCCACAAGTTGGGATGAGACTCCGGACGAAAAAAAAGAGGCCAAAGAAGCCCAAATAAGAAGAGGCCAAAGAAGCCCAAACAAAAAAATGAGAGAAAAAGACAGAAGGGACAATGTTACTATCCTTTTTCCACACTTGTGCTTCAAAGTAGCACCATGATCTTTATGATAGAGAGTTTCTTATTTTGTAACTTTCATATACTTGTGGGAATTTTTCATTATAGAACTTGGCTTGTATATTCCAATGATGGGCTTCCTCAAAATGCCCTAGGTCTTCGTGAGCAAGCAAGTTGGATGCACACCCACTTAGTTTCTTTTGATGAGCTTTCATACACTTATAGCTCTAGTAGATCTGTTGCATGGCAATCCCTACTCCTCGCATTGACATCAATTGATGGGCATCTCCATTGCCTGTTGATTAGCCGTGTCAATGTGAGACTTTCACTTTTTTGTCTCCTCACATAACCCCTATCATCATACTCTACTCCATCCATAGTGCTATATCCATGGCTTGCGCTCATATATTGCGTAAGGGTTGAAAAGGCTGAAGCACGTTAGAAAGTATGAACCAATTGCTCGGCTTGTCATCGGGGTTGTGCATGATGGGAGCATTTTGTGTGACGAAAATGAAGCATGGCCAAACTATATGATTTTGTAGGGACAAGCTTTCTTTGGCTATGTTATTTTGATAAGACATAATTGCTTGGTTAGCATGCTTGAAGTATTACTATTTTTATGTCAATGTTGAACTTTTATATTGAATTTCTTGGATCTAAACATTCATGCCACAATAAGAGAATTACATTGAAAAATTATGTTAGGTAGCATTCCACATCAAAAATTTTGTTTTTATCATTTACCTACTCGAGGACGAGCAGGAATTAAGCTTGGGGATGCTTGATACGTCTCCAACGTATCTATAATTTTTGATTGTTCCATGCTATTATATTATCTGTTTTGGATGTTTAATGGGCTTTAATATACCTTTTTATATTATTTTTGGGGCTAACCTATTAACCGGAGGCCCAGTGCAAATTGCTGTTTTTTGCCTATTTCAGTGTTTCGCAGAAAAGGAATATCAAACGGAATCCAAACGGAATGAAACCTTCGCGAGGATCGTTTCTGGAACAAACACAATCCAGGAGACTTGGAGTGGACGTCAAGGAAGCAACGACGCGCCACGAGGCTGGGAGGCGCGCCCCCACCCTTGTGGGCCCCTCGTAGCTCCACCGACCTACTTCCTTCGCCTATATATACTCTTATACCCTAAAAACATCCAAGAGAGCCACGAAACACTTTTTCCACCGCCGCAACCTTCTGTACCCGTGAGATCCCATCTTGGGGCCTTTTCCGGTGCTCCGTCGGAGGGGGAATCGATCATGGAGGGCTTCTACATCAACACCATGGCCTCTCTGATGATGCGTGAGTAGTTTATCATAAACCTTCGGGTCCACAGTTATTAGCTAGATGGCTTCTTCTTTCTCTTTGGATCTCAATACAAAGTTCTCCTCGATTCTCTTGGAGATCTATTCAATGTAATACTTTTTGCGGTGTGTTTGTCGAGATCCGATGAATTGTGGGTTTATGATCAAGATTATCTATGAACAATATTTGAATCTTCTCTGAATTCTTATATGCATGAGTTGATATCTTTGCAAGTCTCTTCGAATTATCGGTTTAGTTTGGCCTACTAGATTGATCTTTCTTGCAATGGGAGAAGTGCTTAGCTTTGGGTTCAATCTTGCGGTGCTGGATCCCAGTGACAGAAAGGGAACCGACACGTATTGTATTGTTGCCATCGAGGATAAAAAGATGGGGTTTATATCATATTGCTTGAGTCTATCCCTCTATATCATATCATCTTGCCTAATGCGTTACTCTGTTCTTATGAAGTTAATACTCTAGATGCATGTTGGATAGCGATCGATGTGTGGAGTAATAGTAGTAGATTCAGAATCGTTTTGGTCTACTTGTCACGGACGTGATGCCTATGTTCATGATCATGCCTAGATATTATCATAACTATGCGCTTTTCGATCAATTACTCGACAGTAATTTGTTCACCCACCGTAAAATATGCTATCTTGAGAGAAGCCACTAGTGAAACCTATGGCCCCCAGGTCTATTTTCCATCATATTAATCTCCCGTCAACTAGCTATTTCTATTGTCGTTTATTTTGCAATATTTAGTTTTCAATCTATACAACAAGAATACCAAAAATATTTATCTTATTATCTTTATCAGATCTCACTTTTGCAAGTGGTCGTGAAGGGATTGACAACCCCTTTATCGCATTGGTTGCAAGGTTCTTAATTGTTTGTGCAGGTACTAGGGATTTGCGTGTATTTTCCTATTGGATTGATAACTTGGTTCTCAAAAACTGAGGGAAATACTTACACTACTTTGCTGCATCTCCATTTCCTCTTCAAGGGAAAACCAACGCATGCTCAAGAGGTAGCAGCCATCTCTGCATAAGCTGCATCTCCTTCTTCACATTTCAGGGCTATCTTATGATCCCCGTGAACCATTATTGTCCAACGTGGCCCTCGCATCTTAAGCTGCAAAAATATGTAACAAGGGCGAGCCATGAATTTATCATAAGCCGGCCGGCCAAATAGTGCATGATATGGACTTTTGATCTTGACCACCTCAAACCATAGTGTCTCTGCTCTATAATTATACTCATCGCCGAAAGCCACTCATACCACTACAAAAAAAGACACATTTGTGACATTTTGGGCCGAACAATTTTTTTCGGTCATGCTTATGACACTTCTATGACGATAATTGTGACAAAACCCGGTATCATCATAGATGTGGTGGGCTCCTACTTCTATGACAAAAAATCATGGTAGAAAATGAGCTTTTCGTCCTGGGCGGGTCGGAGATGCACCTGCATGACATTCTTTGGGTCGTTCATGACGGAAAAAATCATGGTAGAAGCGAGGGCGAGGAAAATTTCGGGGAGTTGCCAGTTGCTGTGGGTGGTCGGGGCCGAGCGATGCACAGAGGTTTGCGCGTTTCTCTCATACACGTACGCGCGTGTGTGGAAGGCGTTGCGCTCTAACTGAACCCGAGCGAGGCGTGGGCTCTAACTGAACCCGAGCGATTGCACTAGCTACATTACTGAACCCCGATCGTTCCCTTGCTGTTAACTGAACCTGAGTGATTCCTTCGCTACTGCTGCTAACTGAAGCCGATCGAAGCTGCCTCTTGATGAACAGTTCCTGGTGGCGGTTGGATGAACACGATCCCATGGTAGTAGAGGTCATTGCCGCTGGATGAACATGACCCCGACCGAGGAGGTGGGGGTGGATGAACAGTAGCCGGTGGAGGGACCCCGTACGTGGAGGGGTGGTTGAACAGGACCCCGTGGAGGGCGGGTTGAACAGTAGCCGGTGGAGGCTGGATGAATTGGACCCCGTGGAGGACTGGAAGAACAGTAGGCGATGGAGGCTGGATGAACAGGACCCCGTGGATGAACAATAGCTGGTGGAGGCTGGAGGAAGTCGACGGTGGATGAACAGTAGTAGGTGGAGGCTGGAGGAAGTCGACGATAGATGAACAGTAGCCCGTGGAGTCCATTTTGTGGTACGCCACACCCGTCCAGATGAACAGGACCCCGTTTCATCCGTAGGCGGTCCAACACAAGTCCGTTGCCTCCGTTTTGCGGTAGGCCACACCCCCGATCAACAGCACCCCGTTTCGACCGTAGTCACTCCAACAGAAGTTGGTTTCCTCCGTTTTGCTGTACGCCGGACCCTTCCTGATGAACATGACCCCGTATCGATCGTACGCGGTCGAACAGAAGGCTGTTTCCTCCATTCTGCGGTACTCCAGATCATGTTTCGGTTGTTCCGTCCAAGCCGGTTGTCTCCCGATGAACACGCAATGCTCTTTACTC
The DNA here is from genome assembly GCF_002575655.3 of Aegilops tauschii subsp. strangulata. Taxonomy (NCBI): domain Eukaryota; kingdom Viridiplantae; phylum Streptophyta; class Magnoliopsida; order Poales; family Poaceae; genus Aegilops; species Aegilops tauschii. The sequence continues at coordinate 248,642,730 of NC_053040.3, read as the reverse complement.
CGTTCCGACCCAGCCGGTTGGCTGCCGATGAATAGGATTAGTATCTGTACACGTTAGAGACCCCGCTCGTATGTACGCGCGTAGCCGTATTTACTATCTTGCAGCATGGACGTACGTACATGTACACGATATAGACGGGACTGCGTGACATGCTACGTCGGCGCCTCTACTTCAACACGTGCCGCTCCTTACTCGGACATGGTACGTCGCTTCACAGAGACCGATCGACCGCTATGTATGTACACGTTCGTGGCCGGACAGATAAGGCTACCTTCGCTTCAACCTAGTGGGTCGCAGCTGTCAGGGGGTAAGAAGGCAGTTCCTTCCGTGAGAAGATAAAGCCGGTGGGTCCCAGCTATCGGGGGAACGTTTTTTTCATGAAATACAGAGGCCCTTTCGGTAGGTCCGAGGTTTCAGGTGGAGGAATCATTATTTTGCGCGTAATAAGGAGGCACTTCCTTGCATGCGGCCATGGACCCAGCTGTCAGCCTCTCCACTTACAGTCCTTGTCTGATGGTTGTCGTTCGTTGACCGTGTTGACGACGCCGTACCGCCCGAGAGCACCAAGGTGGTGGACGATGGCGCGACCTAGGAAGGGTACGACCCAGAGCCGGGGAATATGCAGTAGTGGATGCCCACGCAAAGGGGAGTACTAGGGTTGACTGCTTTGGCTGCGGTTTGAGGTAGCCATCTGCGAAGAATAATAGGGGGTGTGGGTGAGTAGAGGGAAGGCCTGGCTAGCGGTGGGAGTAGGGTGGGGCGATGAGGCCTGCCTGGCACCTAGCCGGCCACGGGAGGCAGGAGGAAGCGGGAAGGCCGGCGCTGGTTTGAGCGGCAGGAGCAAGAAGACTAGAGGTTGAAGAAGTACGATGACTGTTGGATGGACATCGTACGGTCATCGCAGCTAGAATCGTTTATACTGACTAAGTTTTTTTGACGTAAATAACTTTATTTCTCAAATGATAGTGATATCGTTTACATCAAGTTGAGAAATAAAGTCCGGGATTGAGCTATCCCAAAACTCCGAGAGTCTACTAGAGAGGGAGCATTTAGCTATACAATCAGCTACTTCATTTGCTTCCCGTAGGCAAGCAATGATTTCGTAATGAGCAACATCTAGTCCCAACTCTTTTCCTTCAAATACAGTAGCTGAATCTTGTCCCGAGTACTCTTCCATAATAAACACTTGGACCGCATTATAGCAATAAGATTCTATCTGGAAAGCATTGCAACCGATCTTAGTGGCAAGATAGAAGCCATTACGAATGGCCATAATCTCCGCAGATTCTGCTGTTGTCACATGCGGTATAAACCAGCTAGCTGCAGCAATGAAATCACCGCGATCATCCCGCGCAATAGCTCCCGTACCTCCATTCATATTCTCATAACAAAAGGACGCATCCACGTTTATCTTCCCTACTCCCCTTCCCGGTTTCTGCCACATGTGATCACGCTTTCTTATGGGCTGGTTCACTGCGAGTGAACGGTAAAAGTTCGTGGCCAGGACTCGGATTGAAACAGCTGTCCGATCCGGTGGTGGGATATGTATCTCCTTTACTGTCTGTCTCCTCTACCACCATATGTACCAGCTAGCCACTGCCATTAGATCTGCCATCGGTAAGCCCTCTGTGCTTTCATCTTTATACATTAGAGTGCTCATCGTGAATGAGCCCGATCTGTCCTGTAGAGCTGCGTTTTGAATCTCAATTTTTAAGCCAAGTTTCCCCCAGATCTCCAAGGCTCGAGGACATTGGAATAGACAATGTTGCGTGTCTTCATAGCCAATCCGGCAGACCGGACACTGCCCGGAGACAAAGCCCTGCGTCCGCGTCAACTTAGTACGCCCACAAGTCAGCCTCCAAACATGGTGGGACCAACCTAGCAGCGGGTCTATTCATTATTTTTGTGCGTAATAGCTGGTGGATTCGAGCTGTCAATGGGGAGAATGTTTGTTTTTTGCGAAATACAGAGGCCCTTTCGGTGGGTCCCAGCTGTCAGGAGGAGGAATCTTTATTTTGCGCGTAATAAGGAGGCACTTCCTACACGCAAAAAAAGAGGCACTTCCTTGCGTGTGGCCATGGACCGAGTTGTCAGCCTCTCCACGTACAGTCCTCTTCCGATGGATGTCGTTCGTTGACCATGCCGTGCCGAGAGCACCAAGGCGGTGGACGGCGGCGAGGCCAAGTAAGGGAATGACCTAGAGCCGAGGAAGACTCGGCAGTTGTTTCCCACGCAGAGTGGGTACGAGGGTTTACTTGTTCGGCCGCAGTGTGAGGCTATCGTCACCGGAGAATAACACGAGGTGTGGGTGAGTAGAGGGATAGCTAGGCCAGGGATGCGAGTATGGTGGGGCCGTGAGGCCTGCCCGACAGCACAGCCGGCCACGGAAGGCGGGAGCAGGCGGTTCCGTCGGCGCTGGTATGGGCGGCTGGAGCAGGCAGATCAGAGCCTGAAGAAGCACGATTGCTGTTAGATTGACATCTTACGGTCTGACGCTGGTAGAGTCGATTGTCGACTAAGTTTCTTTTTTTGAGAAACCTTGTGTATGCATGAACTTAGTAGGCCCACAAGTCAGCCTCCAAATCTGTGGCAGACAACATAGAGCCCATTTGCTATTTTTTTAATAATTTGCAGCCCATTTCCTAATTCTTAAGGAATTTATTCAGCCCATTTTCTGCCCAGGACCACCATCAAAAAGTTCAACCTTATTTTGCATATTTCGGTGGAGTCCGAACTGTTTTAATCCAGAAATGATAAACATTTTTTAAGAACGTATTGATTTGCCAAAAAAATATCGTTTTGTTTTTTTAAGCTAATAAGATGTGGGACAATTGAGTTGGTTTAAGGGAAAACCAGTGGTAAAAAATCAGTGCTGGGAGGGAAAAAAATAAGGATGTAAATATGAAAAGCAAACTTTATGTATTTTCAATATAATAATACGTGTATATGAACTAGTAAAACTATAGGTAGAGATTAGAAAACGGAAGTAGGACATGGCGTTTAAAGAGGAAAATAGAACTGGGCTGTGTGTTTGATTTAGTAAAAAAAACTGCCTGCGGATGTTCTAAGACAAAATATTACTAAGGCTGGCGGGCCAAAGGCCAGTAGATACCTGCTGGATCTTGGTACCCCGCTTCGTCATGCGCTGGGCCTGTTAAAAACAAAACCAAGACTGGGCAGTATACAACCCAGTTGAAACTTGCTCGACTTGAAAAAACAATATACCTGCTGGATCCCAGTTATCAGTCTATAATTGCAAAATTCTCTTGTTTATTCACTACATTGAAGACTTCATGGGTTTCACCGTCTCAGATGTCAGCATTATTTTTCCATCATGATAATGAGTGCATGTACTTGCTTGCGTACGACAATGGACCTGCTGGTTCCATACGGTTAGGCTCTGTATATGGACAGCCGTCTTGTGGTTCCACGGACGAATTTCATGCAAATCGGATGGTTTTCAGTGAAAGCGGAGTAAATTCATCGCATTTTACATATTTATTTTCATTAAGGAATATTTTACATATTTCAACTAATAATAGCAGACTAGGCCTTTTTTAGTCCATGGGAGGCGCTTCACGATCGAGGTCGCGACACTTAACTGTTCTAGAAGGCCCAAATCCATTGCTCCTCTCTTTTAACAATTTGCAACTGGGCTTGGCATGCCACAGCCCAGTTGCGACGTGCTACGTCCAACTATCAACCTATGAAACCGGCTGGATCCCCTGCGTACTTCGAAGATGTAAAATTTTTGGAGAACTGGGAATTCGAACGGTGGGTGCTGATGCTACCCATAAAATAAAAATCAGTTGCGTGAAAATTTGTTTCGAAACAAATAATTTAGCTTTATATCCACATCGACCCTCGACATGATGGTTGGAAGCAAATACCAAGTTCATACCGAAAGATCGTTAACAGCAATACCAACTTGCAGACGACCGGGTAGTACAAGTACCAATACCAAACTAACTTATAATATTTTTAGTCCTGGCCCTAGTGCTCTTCTGGTAGAAAATCTTGCAGAGGACCATCTCCCACTCCTTATCTTGCTCCAGGTCCCCGTGGTGGTACTGGTGCATCACCCAGTTGGTCCTCTGCTGGTCGAAGTTCTTGTTGATGTGCAATACCAGAACCTTTTTGCTGCCCATCTGCCGGCCGTTGACCATCACCGGCAAGGTAGTGCCGATCTTGTGCCACATTGCGTGCATGCCGCACTCCGACTATATCTTGCAACGCGTCCACGTGCCCCTTTTGAACGCCCTAGAGTTGCGCTAGAAGAAATGCTTGCTTAGGCCACTTAGTGTGATACTTGCAGTATTGTCGAATACAAGTTTTAGTGTACGTAGTTGGCATTTTCATAACATCTTTGGCATGTTGCAGTCACTTGTTTCACTTTTTATTAACTGTCAAATTGTAATTGCTTCACTAGGTCTACGTCTAAAAAGAAAAATAGAGCTATCAACAAAGGAATATGTTTGTGCAAGTAGACTGCCGATCGGTGTCTCACCTTGAAGTTTCTCGGGATGGGTGTAGCATATGCCGTGCTCGCTGTCGATGGTTGGTATGAACAAATCGATGAGAGGGTGATATCTCGCACTGTCAGCACTCACTCTAGCATCAAGGTGCTCGATCAGCTCCTGATCCGCAGGATCGGACTTGACGCCAGCCAACAGCACCGGCCAATCCTTCTTGGACTTGCATCGGTTAATTCCAGTTATATGGTACTCAATGTATGATCAATCGACTGTTTTAAGTGAACGATGAAAGATTTCGACAGATTAGTGGTACTCCAAATCTATAGTCCACAATACCCGAACACACTGCCGGGACTCTTGTGTCACCTCACTCGCAGTGTGTTGTCACGCCAATTCAATGTGAGGACATGATGAATAATTTGACCGACGTATACTAGTACTACTAATGTACTACTTATTAGTCGTATTTAGTGTCACATTTTAACCATAGGTTTAACTAACAAAATGTCAATGCATGTCACCAAAAATTATACCATTGGAAACTATGTTCAAATACGAATCAAACAATATAATTTTTTGTGACATGCATTAACATTTAGTTAGTTAAATTTATGGTAAAAATTTGACACAAATTACGAAGGGGATCAATAAACCAGGAGGGAGGTAGTAGTACGAGTAGCGCAATATATAGCATAGAGGACTAGTACAAATTTAGAAATGGAGTAAGAAGTTACAAGGCCGTGCGACAGATTTCGTAGGCTACATGAGTAATACAAAATATAATTCCCATTGGACAACACTTTCACCAACAAGTACACACTTGATCCCTGAAAGGTATCTATCCTTCAAACTAACAACAGTACATAAAATCCAACAAAAGAGGGTCATGCTACAGCAGCAGGATACATGGCTCAGTCTAGATATCAGTACAAATCAAGTTGTGCATATTTGCTATTGGCATGAACCACATCGCTGCATGTCGGGTTTGCAAAGGCCATTCATCGCGTGGAAGCTTGATGCCTTTCACACACTGAAGATTATCTGGCAACAAGCTGTGTCGATGAATCTCCGGATATGGTGATTCATGAAACCCATGGTACGATGTGTAAACACATTTCCCCTTAGCGAATGGAAGTTGCATAGCACGATAATCATCGCCGGTGATATGATCGATGATTGGTTGGATGATCGGATAATTGAGCCTGAGGAACATGGAGGGGTTGGCGAGGCTGTAAACCCGCCTCCAGTAGAATACGCCTGGCCCAACGGAGCTGGGATCTTTCTCGAACATGAAGCGGCCATAGCCATCACAGCCACAAACACCCCATGCATTGTACTTCATGTGGTTTGATGAAATGGTTTGGTCAATTTGGTACGTGTGAATGAGCATCAAATGACCGCCGTCAGTTGAACGAGCGATAAAACACCACCCATTGACTAGTATGATTCCAGGTCCTGGAATCATGAAGGCCAGTGCATTTGCGTCTGCTGCAACAAATCAAATTGGAGACCAAAAGGACAAAAATATACAATCATGTTCAGAGTATGTGTGGAATTAAGATTATTATAACAGTGACACATATCATGGATAGAGAATTGCAATGCCATGGTCATAATCATACCCCAAGTTAAAAAAGTAAGCCAATGGCTTTCATATTATAGCAATATGTCATGGTTCAAACATCATGTCACAATGAGAGGAAAACAACTATGACTGGGCATACTCATATTCTACCATAACACTTACTACGGTTCTCATATCAACACTAAACAATAACATGCATGAGTATAAAAATCTTGGAAATGAGAGTAAGATATAGCAATCATGGGGTTATACTCATAATATCTATTCTAACCCTCATTAGATGCCAATTGTTCTCATATCAACTCTAACAATAACATGTGTGGTCATAAAAATCTAGGAAATGAGAGGAACATATAGCAATGATGTGGTTATAGACATACTATCTATTCTAAATTGTAACAATGAACAGGCAGTCGTATTCATAAGGTAAAGATGAGATGATATAGAACAATTACACGATGATATATTCCACTAGTATAGGCAGCCAATCTGCGCGTCGACCGTGAAAACGATGCCATCATGCACTATAGCATCGGACAAAAATGGAGGCTCAACAGGATTGACGATGAGCCATAACCATGTATGGCGACCGGATTCCAGGTAGACTAATCCCATGTCGAACAAGGCAATGAGCTTGCAATCTATGTTGTCTTCTGATGCTGTGGGCACTTCACAGATTACAACCTTCAGCAAATGGAGGTCGCACCAAAAGCTCGAAGCGTCTCGTGCGTAGTAGGCAGGAGTGTCCAGTGGGTCGCGAAGCTCGATGGCGGCGGTATCCAACGATGGAAGGGTGATCTCTCGCTGGGTCTAGATATCCACATGATGCCACGAACTACCGGATTGGTGGATGAGGACGATATAGTTGGACTTCATGCTCGCCTAGTAGTGGCCGCGCATGGAGGACAGGTGGACGGGTAGTGGTAGCATGTCGAGGGGCACCACGGCAACCTCTATAGGATCATCAAGTCGGTGTCTAGGCCACCTGCGAGGATTGGGCATCAGCAAGCAGGGTGTCTTGGAAAGGGCCGACCGGTTGCAGACGAGTAGATGGTACAAAGACACCGAGCATGCGGCCAGACGGACAGTGCTGAGCAGGTCCATACGATTACAGATCTGCTCCAAGAGAACATCAGGGAGGGAATTCCAATCGCCGCTCGGCGTGTCAGCCGGTTCTACTAGTACTACTACCAGGATATATCATCCTTCATAGCGTAAATAGTTAAGCCGATGACATGTGGGTCTACCTCAAGAGGGCCCATATGTCAGTTCATGGAAGAGAGAGGTGCGTACACGTATTTGCGGAAGCATGCTCCACTGGCAAATATGATGGCAGTACTAGGTAAGGCTGATTTAGTAACACCAACACGCTGGTTCAGCTTATTAATTAAGTGTCCCATCTGCTGCAGCGTGTATTGTCACTTCACTGTGAAGACTAGTTGAATAGTTCTCTCTGACCGAGATGGGGAATAATGGATCGCCAAGACTTCCTATCTATAGTATCCCTATGCCTCTACTCTCATCTTGTCCAACAAGATGAAACATTGGCCAAGGCACCCGGCGCCAATAATGTAGGAGTGCTAGTAGTATTTTGTGTGAAACTTTGACCATCTATTTAACTAATAAAATGCTAATGCATTTCACCAAAAATCATATCACTGGATTCGTATTTGAACATAGTTTTCAATGGTATAGTTTTTTATGACATGCATTGACACTTTGTTAGTTAAATTTACAGTCAAAATTTTACACTAAGTACGAAGGGGGCCATTAAACCAGGACGGAGGTTTATATACAGGTCAATAAAAAATCATCAACCAAGGTAGTAGTAAATGATGAGTGCCCAAAGAATTTTTTCCGAAAGTACTCAATAATGGGCTCGTTTTCCTCAAGAAAATTGTGTTTACGAACATATTAATTGGAATGCATGCGTGAGGAACAAATGACCAAAACTTTTACACGCATTGGTGAGTTTTCTCTTAATTCTTGCATGCAATGTTTTAATGAAGCTTGAAATGTGAACATGTCAATGGGAGGGAGTAAAAGCCTCATGGATGGATGCATGCAACATGCAACACTCACACGTACACATGCACGCACGCAACACTCACGCATCCATGCGGCACACATCACAGGATGCAAGACACACGCTCACGCTCAAGTGCTCAACCCACTCCCTCCGTCTGTGAAAGACTGTACATATAGAGATTTACACATTGACCAAGAGGAAACGGAACTTCCTGGCATAGTTAATGCCCAAAAGTAGCAGACTTATGTGTGCATGCGACCATTGAGAGAAGATGATTAAATGAAGGTTGTTGCATGTTGTAATTAAGGATAGACATGTAGCCTATAGCTAGAGCACAAGGTGGTGCATTAGTTAATCAATATCGATTAGATTAAAGGCTAAGTGCATTGGAAGTGTAGATGTATACTCTTTGTTAGAAGACCGAGGGAGTACACGTGCATGCACTCACATACACAGCTAGGGTGGTTCGCGCACAAGGGTTAGACTCCTGTCGTGCCTGCGTAAAGTTTTGTTCAACCGATTTCTTTGCTCTGTCAACTGACAGGTGGGACCCAGAAACTAGGTGTCAATTTAACCAGTCAACAAAGTGCCACATCGACTATGTGGCCGGTCAATAGGGTGCAATACGGTGCTCTACGGTGAGCTAGTGATCATATAATCACTGCAAAACTATATAGTGACCGTAATGAGCGTATTGTTGCATACGTTGACCGCCAGTGTATTTTCTCATTTCAAATTAAGCCATATTAACCGGAAAGGGCGCAGTATGGACTAGTACTGCTTCGATGTGTCCCGTCAAATTGCCGAACAAGGAGAAGCTTGCTTACTACGCCCTCACCCTCGCCCACGCGCGGTGGCTCACAGGATGAGGAGGAGCTTGCTTACTACGTACGCCTACGACCTCTCCCTCGCCCATGCGTGCGGTGGCTCGCAGGACGAGGAGAGGGTTTTGACTACAGTGCCCTCTCCCTCTCCCTTGCCCTCGCCATCACGGTGGACGTACAGCAGTTCATTCGGTGTCAGATTGCCAGAAGCATATTGTACTGTAGTATCATCATTGTTGGACCTTCCGAAGAGGTGAAGAGCCAAGTGCAAGGTTCACACGAGTACGAACTGTTGAACATCCCGAAGAGGCAAAGAGCCAAGCGCAAGGTTTTATAGGAGTTGTCGTCCTAGTAGGAGTACTACAACTATAGCGAACAATGCTACTGTATGATGCCGCCACGTCACCTATATCCGAAGTTGTGCCACATTTTTTTCTCAAAGAGCGTGTTGGAGCCCATGCAACAACCACACAAGTTGCACGTACAGATAACACATTTACTAGTAATAAATTCTAAAGGACAAACGCCAGTATGCCACACAAGTTCATCTCCACTTCATGTGATAAATTTGTGCACGACTAGTCTACATATATTCATAGCGCTACCATTCACAGTTTACCATACTCCACTTACATGTTATAGATGGGATCCATGTCTCCTCCAGGTTCCAGTCCCAGGTGTTCTTCATGGATGGCACGATCCATAGTGGTGGGCAACATGAATCATTGTCGCAGCTTTCTAGTTCGGTTCCACACAATGGAGACTCATCCAAGCTGAAGCGGCATAAATCAGGGATAGCGTGTCCCAGCATTTCGTTCATCTGGCGGTGCACACTGAAGACACAACCATGCTTCATGAATGCCAGGCCTTCGGTGTCATGCACGGAAGGTGGCATCCGCTTCACAATGGGGTAGTTGTCCCCAATGAAAAGTGAGTACTCTCCAAGAGTGTTCCTCGGCACCCACATAGCACCACGGGGGTCGAACTTGATGCCGTTCATCTGGTACATGCGGCATCTCAGATCTGGACACATGGTGACATACATAGTCAAGGTCCATGCATAATAATGTTGTGCTCAAATATGGCGGTCAATAATACTGTGCAGCAAATAGTACTACTCTGGTATAGAGGAAGTAAAATAACCGGCTTATTATATATAGCCACTCTTGGCTACATGGATGAGATAGTAAGACAATGAAAAACAAAAATGGTGGGAGCTAGTAGGTTCAAGTCTTCCAGGGCCTAGCTAGTTATATGCGTCCTCCAAGGTAAAAAGTACTCCTACTAGTACTAGTAAGTAGTACAACAATGAAAGAGAAGGTGAGAGGGTTGAAAAAATATAATACTAAATTGTACTACTAGTACAGTAAACATGTCCCAATCAAGAAAAGAAAATAACTAACAAGTACTACTCTACTACTCTAACACAGAGCAATGAGAAAATGGAATACCTGGGTAGATGGTGATGGTCCGATCGTGGTAGATTGTGTGACCATGTTGCACATCAGTGGTACCATGGGTAACGATTGCTAAGATAGTTGATCCCAATATGCCAAAGTCAGCTACAAGGTTCCAGGTTAGACCGAATCGCAGATGCAAATGCACATCCAGGATCGGATATCTTATTTTGATCGGGGGATGACTGGTCCCTGCAAAATAATGGAGTACCGTTAGGGATGCAAATGATGGTTTGTGCATTCCATTTGTAATCTCCCGTACCGTAGGATGGCAACCAGATGAAACAAGTCCCCTGGCTTGTCACTGTGAAGATGTGGCCTACATGGCCCATGGCGTCTTCGAACGTGTTGGGGTACAAATCTGCCATGGCCTACATGTGTCAGCCTCTGCCGTTACTGCCTCTCGTATTGATGGCAATCCTTATGTCGAACACCGCGATGAGATAGTAATCGTCGTACCCGCGTCGCTTTGTCGGCGGATCCGCAATTGCTATCTTCTTCAGTCTCATGTAGGCATCATCATACGTATTCAAGCCCAGCCTGTCCGAAAGGCCGATCCCAATGGTGGAGAAGGGGTCTACGGGAACGGCCGCACTGCTGTAGATGTTGTGCGAGATGATGGTGGTATCCGGCCGGAGGTATGCAAGCCAATCTTCGTTGGCACCAACCCAGACCTATATATAAGACGATGGGCGGCGGAGAAATTACGGGATGGAATAACTAAGTACTACATGATCAAACTCCATGACTGACCTGCTCATCGGACAAAATCCGACTACCTCTCAACGTTGGCAACTCTAGCGGAGTCAACGTGCAACCATGGCCAGGGAGTGGTGGACTGTTCCAAGGATTGTCCCATAGAATAACCTTCTCCTCGAGGACGCATGGAATACCAACAAGCATGTCATTTTCCCAAGCATGTTTAAGCACCGTCTTAAAAAAGTTGGTGCAGGAAGCACCGAGTCTTGCGGTGGTGAGGACGTCGGAGCGGCGTGCGATTTCTCCCAGAGGATCGTCGTCCAAGGTCTCCCAGCAGCGACGAGGAGGAGAACCGCCTGGCGAATCCATGGGAGCAGCGACGAATTGCCTTCTCTTCGGGGGAAGGAGGGGAACTGGCGAGGAGGAGATAAGAGCGTAGTAACCGTAGGGCCTCGTCCCTTCGCTAAGGAAATTATGCGGGCACGCATAGTGGTAGTGCCTCGTGCCCCGTGATGGTGAGGCTATTATTTACTACGTACTCATACTGTAGTTGTAGTAGTACTACTTTCTCAACTAGTAGTGTGATGTACTGTACTTCTATAGTGCACCCGTTTTGAACTCTTGAATCTCAAGGCCAAGGAGCTACGGTTGCAAGTGGAGGGTACTACTGTTCTTTAGAACCATCGCTGTACTATCAATGCAGGGAAAGTACACCTGCGTAGTGCGTACTCTCCGTGCTCTATTCAAGCGCGTAGCTGGCCTACTCAGCCGCTCCTCTCACGCACACACTAGCAGCCTGTTTATCAGCGATGGTTACTGCGGGGGCAGAACATTTGAGTTCTTTGATAAAACGAGTCTAAGCTTTTCGCTTCCATAGTGGAGGTGTAATGGATCTCGTCGAACTTTGTTAGTAGTTCCTTCTTTATGAATGAGATGAGGCAATGCTTTTGCCTCCATTTCAAAACAAAAAAAAATCACGTCAAGAGGAATTTCTTTTATAGAGCCGATAATGGAGCGAAGTCCATGCGTGCAACACCACAAGCTACAGAGTAGTAGTGTACTAGCACTTTACGTACAAAGCCATATTGCACCCAATGTCGCGCCAGGCTTTTCCGGCTCCTCGGGCTTAATTGGGAGGCACTTGTTTAAATATGCTAGCTGATGAGGACGCTGCAAGCGAGGTGCGGCTAGGGAGAGCACGCAGGCGAGCAACTTTGCATGGTGTGAATTGATATATAGGAGTAGTACTCTAGTTTGCAAGCCACGAGATGATGGGAGGGAACACCCGTTCACGTAGCTGGGCTGTCCAATGCACCCAGATTGTGGTGCGACACGTCCATTCGACTTCAAAAGTCAAACTACCAGTGTACAATATTGGCTCGCAACGAGGTTACTATTAAAAAAAGGTCGCCGCACGTTCGTCCGGGATCGAACCCACAAAACGAGCTATACACTCCCTCGACCACTAGTAGTACTCGTTGGAGTACAACGCAACCTAGAATCGCCTTTTGTCGCTTGTACATTGTTCCTTCCAATAAACCACTAATAATGCCAAGAAACTACTACCACTTACAAACCAGCCCCTACCAAGAAACGACTACTCTACAAAGTGCCGTTATAGGGACGTTTCAACCCACGTCACCATTTAAGTCAACGCCTTCTATTCGACCGGCAAGTTAGGCGTTATGACTCATGGGAGCTACATGTCAGTCTAGACAAAAATCCCCGAGTGACCTCCTACCTCCGGCCCGTCCACCTAGTCATCCTCGGCCATGGGACGCAGCTACCGCCACCGACAGAAGGCGAGGTCAATACCGCCGGCGGTGCGGAGCCCATCTTGCGAAAGCACGGATGCTAACTCCGTCTGGCGCTCGCGGCCGCTAGCTAGCCAAGATAGGACAGACCCTGCTGGATGCATCCAACTGCTTGTCTGCAAGGTTTGCTAGCTAGGTTGGCACGGAGGTGCGGCGGCTTGCTCGCGTGTGAGTCACGCTTGGGCCAGCCAGCCAACCCGTGCGGAGGCCAGCGCGGCGTCCGGCCCGTTCAGCGGAGCGGTGGCCAACTCGCTCATCACCGGCAACACCGACGAACACACATCCGTACTGTTTGAGGTAATGTTCAGGAAAAATAATGATTGGAGGAGGAAGAACAGGATAGAAGGTCATATGTGGGTCCCTCGTGTCAACGGTCAAACAAAATGTGTTGGTTTAAGTTGCCTCGTTAGCACGGACGTGTGGGCCAACCCTGTCATAAACGGGTTTAGACAAGCCTAATCGGCACTAGGTAGTAGTTTTTTGGCGCGGATTAAGAAATTTTGGGTTTTTTTTTGCTATTTTTTGTATAATAGTTTCTTTCTAGGGCTGGTTGAAAGTGGTAGTTTTTTGTTAAATACTCTACATATTGTAAGTAGGAGTGAAAGTTAAGCTTTGGAAGCCAATAGCACGGCTAGTTACCATGAGTGACTAATATCTTGATGGAAAACTCGAAACTATGGAAATACTAGCATTTTTTTGCATGGTTGGAAATTCTAGCAATGTTCACGTGCATTGCAACGGATCATAATTAGAATAATACTTATTCACAAACTTGATAGAAAACACTCTAATTTTTATATACATATATCACTAGAGATATATTATGTTTCAATCAGAATATATTCCTTGGGCTGTTTTGGTGAGGTGAGGGAGGGATGTGGTTGGTTTTAAGATACTAATTAAGGGTTTTTTCTGCAAATTGGTAGAGAAGTGGGATGTTGTTGAGAAAAGGCAACAACTTAACTCACAGTCATTAGATGTAGATCTAATGGTCAGAAATGACGGATGGCAGACACATCATCATCACCAACTAAGTCTTTTGTAGGAGTATTGGCAAGATGTTCGTGCATTGCACGGAACATCAAGATGCATTTTTTTATAAAACACCTATTGTGATTGACCCATGCGGGAGTAATCCCATGTGTAAAAACTAATGATATCTCGAGAAATAGGAGAGATAAGGTGAGGAGGAGTGGGGCGTGGTGGTGATTGGTGGTCGGACTGAGCGGAGGCACGGGGATGGACGACGCCGGCAGCGACCACCATGCCAGTTTGTTTCAGAGGCTTCCTTTTTAACTGCTCAACTACGAGGTTGTGGGAGATAAGGATGAACGTGGGAAGGCCTTGTCTGCAAATGTAGAGAGAGGTGCGGGTATCTTTTAGTTTAATTTCTATCCGTCAGATATAGATCAGATGGTCTATATTGCAAGATGGCACGCGTACCATCATCACCAACTTGGTTTTTTTTATAATAGAAGAGATATAAGTATGGAGATACAAACGTATTATCGATGCTTGGATCTATATTCTATTCAACAACTGAGCATGTGGGGCCTTAACACGATGACTTCTTGACTGTGTAAAACAAAGGTTTTCCCGCCGCCGATAAGGAGAGGGTGATGGCGGTGCGCTTTCGGCTTGCTATAGTCCTAGTAGTCATACTAGGTGGTCTACGCACATGTAGATCTATTCTTTTGCACGTCTCGTGTTTGCCGTACTGCCACTACTATTGATGAATAGACGGTAAGTTATTCACGGGAAAACCTTAGTTGAGCGTGTGTGCGAGAGAGAGGGAGACAACGTGCGTGTGTGATATGTGTAGAGACTGAGGAACTGATAATAGATTCTTTGTGACTCTATGTGTGGAGGATAGAGAGAGAGACATGTGCATGGGGCTTTGTGTTGTGTAACGTGTAGACACATAGACATAATCAGAGAGTGAGTGTGTGAGTTACCCATGCAGACATGGGGAGAGATGTGTGAGTTAGAGAGATGGAGAATTTGGTGTGCATCTGAGCTGGAGAGGGGGGATATATACATACCTAGAGCTGGAGAGAATATGCAAGGGTGTGTGTCTTAAAAGAAGGATCCAGATAGATGGGTGTTTGTCTGTGTCTGTGTGTGTTTTGTGCGCGCGCATGTGTGTGAGATGGAGTGTGTGTATGTGGAGAAGAGAGACCACTAATGATGTAAACATAGTATAGGGGAGGGGGAATGGTGTGACATGTGTGTCAAAGAGAGACAAAGGCATGTGTAGTAGCGGGATAGCATGGGTGCGGGCGGGGAGCAGACTATTTGGAAGAGACATCGAGTGTGTGTGGGAGAGGGGTGTGAGAGCAAGAGAGAGAGCTAGTGAGGGACATAGAGAGGAAGAGAGGGAGAGATAGGCGACGTTTGTGTGCAGAAGTGGCGTATAGATAGGGAGACAATGTTGATGTTGATCGAAAGTGGCCTATGTACGGAGACGCAAGGGAAGCGAGTCATCGTGTGTGGGATAGGAACTTTATGAGATATCTAGAATAGATGGCGTAGAGAACAACATGCGGGATTGAGAATGATGATACATTAGGGAGCAATGGAAAGAGTCACGACATATATGTATATAGGGAAGGAGCTGGGGCGGGTCCGCATGTGGGAGAGATAGAAAGAGGAGAGTGGTGCACAAGGAGACAAAGTGTGCTTTTTTGAAATGGGGTGGTGTGTGAGGTGAGTGTGCGAGAACCAAACTAGGGAGATAGACATAATTGGGGGCGACGTTTTGTGCGTATGGGAAAGATACACTCTGTATAGTGCGAGTGCTTGGGAAAGAGAGATGTCGGGAGACCTAGAGAGTGGGGGAAGTGATGTGTGCATGCCCGAGAGACAAAGTGATAGAGACCTATATTGGGGTCCGGACTTTAGAAGAGAGGGGTGTTAATGTGCTCGTGTGTTCGTGTCCGGGTGTAACGCCCCGGATCCGATGCGCCAGGTGTCTTTCAGTTATTTGTCGTTGTTGCCATGTCTTTTGCTTGCGTGTTGCATTTTCCCATGTCATCATCTGCATTTCATCATCATGTTTTTTCAAAACTTGCATCCGGTCTTTTTCCCCGTTGTCCGTTTCGCATCCGACACTCTCGCGCGCGCCCATCGCCCCTCTCAGACCTTGTTTCGTGAGTGGGAGAAAAACATTCTCGGAATGGGCCGAGATTTGCCGAGTGGCCTTGGTATAGCACCAACAGACCGCCCGTCAAATTTCGTTCCATTTGGAGGTTGTTTGATGCCCCAACGGTTGACCGCGTAGGCCGGAACCCCTCTCTCTTTGCAGCCCAGACCCTCTTCACCACAGCCCATGAGCCCATCCAAACCCCCTCCATGCTCTCGGTCATTCGATCACGATCGTGTGGGCGAAAACCGCACCTCATTTGGACTCTCCTAGCTCCCTATGCCTATATAAACACCCCCTCCCCTCGAAATTCGCGGTGTAAACCCTAACCTTCTTCCCTCCACGCCGTCGGACACCTCTCCCCACCACCGGACATGTCTGCCGCCGCTTCCTCAGCAACCCCCCGTCCGCCACGTCGCCCCTCCGGCTCCCCACCGCTCCACGGCCCGCGGAGCCCACGGCTGGCCCGCGCCGGGCCCGACCGCGCCCGCAGCCCCCGCCAAGCCCTGGCGACCGAGCCGCCGCCGCGCCGGCACGCCTCGCCCCGCCGCCTGGTCTCCCGCGCTGCCGCCCGGTCCGGCCTCCGCCGCACCGCCCGCGCCGGGCCAGACCGCGTCCGCGCCCCGCCGCCGCGACCTCGCGCGCCGCCTGGCCGACCCCGCCGGACCCCGCGCCGTCCGCCTCTGCGCTCCGCCGCCAGCACGGCCCCTCGCCGCGCCTCCGCCGCCGTCGCCGGGTCCGGACGGGTGGGATGAGATCCACCCGTCCTGGAACCAAACGCGTCGTCCCGCGCCCGGATCCCTCCGTCCCGTCCACGTTCTCCGCGGGGTATAATTTTCTGCTAAGTCCCTAAGTTTTCTGCATTACGTACCCATGTTCATCATGCCATATCTTTATGTGTGCTTCTCCGTTTTGTGCGTGTAATATATCAAAATGTTCATCATGAGATGCTCTTCATTTTGTTCCATTGCGCCATGCTTTTTTGAGGTCATGTTGATGCCGTAATCATCATTGCAAGAGTGATATATGCTGTTAACTGCTGTCTGTTATCAGAACTTGGCAATTTGTCTTTTTCATTGCATTTTGTGTGTGCATCCTATGAGCCTAATCTCTACATGTATTTCGATCTACATCATGCCATCTTTACTGGGGTACTTGACTTGTATTTTTGTGATCTATGTGGTGAGTAGCACAAGCATGCAAAGTAGCCTCCATGATGTTGCTGATTTCTGTGACTTAGTGATTTCTGCCAAGTCTGAGTCTGTTATATTTTGTTGCCATATAAACCTGCTGCTACAAGTCATTCTATGCATGATCTGGAGATGTTCACTAAGGATGTTTTATTGTTGATGTTATGTTCTATCCATCAATGCCCTTGGTTGCATTTATAGCCAGCTGTAGCTTGTTGTGATCGTGCTCTCAAGTTGCTAAATAATGTTTCTGCAGCGTGTTAACATGAAGTTCGTTGTTGCCATGTGTTTTGCTAGTGATCCATGTACCCTATGACTATGCTATTGCCATTCTTAGCTTCATAATAATGCCGTCTGACTGTTGGTTACCTTGCCTACTTTTTGTTATTCCTTCCATGCTCTGTTTTTCTTCTAAGTCTGAATCTGTCATATAGTTGCTATGTTTACATGGGTGCCATCATATCTTCTGTACCTTTTTGGCTCGTGATCAGTAAGGGACTTTTGTTCTATGCAATTAGTAGATTCATGCCATGCCTTTGGTTGCCATGATACATTCCTGTAGCATGTTGTTTGATAGCTCTAAACTTTGCAACCTGATGTTATTTCTGCCATGTCCAGTGATTTCTGCTAAGTCTGTGAAACTGTTATTATTTGCAATCTTGCCATGTCCTTTTGAGCATGTTCTAGTGATTTCTGGAGATAGCTCAGTGTTCATGTTGTGTCATGCTTTACCTGTACATCATGTTCATGCCTTTTTTCATGTTGAGGTGCTGTAGCATATTGTTGTGATGCTTGCAAGATGCCTAGTTGCTGTTTTGGACAGATTGTAGCTCCGAATCTAATGAACTTTATATGTAACTTGACTAGAATTTCGTGTAGATTGTTTTGGTGCATCTTAACTTGCTGTTTAACAACTTGAACATAAGGTTTATTCAGATCTGGACCAATTTCAAAATTTGCTTATGAGGACTTACCGGAATTGTTATACGTTGTTTACGGCCTCATTTAAACTTGCTTTGTTGTGTTGTTCTTGTATGCATCATCTCTTGCCATGAGTAGCTTCATGTAGCCTTGTCATGCATCATACTTGGTTGAGCATCATGCCTTGTTCATGTGTGGTGTGTTTACCTTGTTGTGTGCTCCTTCTCGATAGTTCCTGTGTCGTTGCGATCGTGAGGATTCGTTCGTCTTCGTGGCTTCATCTTCTTCATGGACTCGTTCTTCTTCCTAGCGGGATTTCAGGCAAGATGACCGTCACCTTGGATCTCATTACTATCATTGCTATGCTAGTTGCTTCGTTCTATCGCTTTGCTGCGCTACCTATTCACTTGCTCTTCAAGCCGCCCAAATTGCCAAGAAACCACCTATAACCTTTGTCACCCTTCCTAGCAAACCGTTGTTTGGCTATGTTGCCGCTTTGCTCAGTCCCTCTTATAGCGCTGCTAGTTGAAGGTGAAGATGAAGATTGCTCCATGTTGGATTATGATTATGTTGGGATATCACAATATCTCTTATTTAACTAATGCATCTATATACTTGGTAAAGGGTGGAAGGCTCGGCCTTATGCCTGGTGTTTTGTTCCACTCTTGCCGCCCTAGTTTCCGTCATACCGGTGTTATATTGCTTGATTTTGCGTCCCTTATGCGGTTGGCTGATTTATGGGACCCCCTTGACAGTTCGCTTTGAATAAAACTCTTCCAGCAAGGCCCAACCTTGGTTTTACATTTGCCTCATCTAGCCTTTTTCCCTTGGGAGTCGCCCATCCCGAGGGTCATCTTTATTTTAGCCCCCGGGCCAGTGCTTGTCTAAGTGTTGGTCCAAACTAGAGCACCGTGCGGGACCATCCCTTGGCAACTTGGGTTACGTCGGTACCTGTACGCTTAGCTCATCCGGTGTGTCCTGAGAACGAGATACGTGCAACTCCTATCGGGATTGTCGACACATCGGGCGGCTTTGCTGGTCTTGTTTTCCCATTGTCGAAATGTCTTGTAACCGGGATTCCGAGACTGATCGGGTCTTCCCGGGAGAAGGAATATCCTTCGTTGACCGTAAGAGCTTATAATGGGCTAAGTTGGGACACCCCTGCAGGGTATTATCTTTCGAAAGCCGTGCCCGTGGTTATGTGGCAGATGGGAATTTGTTAATATCCGGTTGTAGAGAACTTGACACTTGACTTAATTAAAACGCATCAACCGCGTGTGTAACCGTGATGGTCTCTTTTCGGCGGAGTCCGGGAAGTGAACACGGTTTCTGGGTTATGTTTGACGTAAGTAGGAGTTCAGGATCACTTCTTGATCATTGCTAGTTTCACGACCGTTCTGTTGCTTCTCTTCTCGCTCTTATTTGTGTAAGTTAGCCACCATACTTGCTTAGTCGCTGCTGCAACCACACCACTTTACCCCTTCCTTACCCATTAAGCTTTGCTAGTCTTGATACCCATGGTAATGGGATTGCTGAGTCCTCGTGGCTCACAGATTACTACAACACCAGTTGCGGGTATAGGTTTTGCGATGATCATGACGCGAGAGCGAGGTTACTTGTTTTGGACTCCTTCTACTTCTTCTTCGATCAGGGGATAGGTTCCAGGTCGGCAGCCTGGGCTAGCAGGGTGGATGTCGTTTGAGCTTCTGTTTATGTTTCTTCCGTACTCGGATGTTGGTCATGTGTTTGATGTATTGATGTATTCTTGCGGCATTTGTATGCCTTGTATGTATCCCCAACTATTATGTAATGTTGATGCAATGATATCCACCTTGCAAAAGCGTTTCAATATGCGGGTCTATCCTTGGTGGGACCTTCGAGTTCCTTGCGGATAGGGTCGCATATTGGGCGTGACAAGTTGGTATCAAAGCCTCGACCGACCCTAGGAGCCCCCTTGATTGATCGTGTAGTTTGGCCGTTGTTGAGTCTAGAAGAAAATTGTTTTCAGAGTCTAGCTATATCAGAGCGTAGGAATTCTTTTTACTCCTCTGCCCCTTGGTCGCTCTGGTGAGAAATCTGGACGTAGTTGTTTTGAACTATTCCTCTTCCCCTTCAAATTTTTGTTAGGATCTCGCGGTTAGTTTCGTTTGTTGTCCATCCTCTTTTCTATCCAGCGCATTTTTCTTCGAGTGGTTTCGCTCCTCGCCATCTTTTGCAAGAGCAGTAATCAGTGCTTTCCCAACCGACGTTGTTTCCCCATCCGAAGTTTTCCTTGTTTTTGCCACCCGCCCACCCCTCTTCTTCTCGGAACCGGAGCCCGTAATCGAGTATCCATCCTACTCGTGCAAAGCCTTTGCATTCTTTCCTCAAGTATTTAAACTCTTCAAGCTATTCGTCGGTTCCCCTTCCAAGTTGCCTTTGTTTTTCCCGCCCTCCCACCCTCTTATTCCCGGAGCCTGAGTCTCTTTCGAGCATCAATTTCATTCGTGCGGAGTATCTTCAGTCTTCCCTCAATTATTTCAACTGGTGAATTCTCATCTCGCTTGACATTCTTCATCTTTTTTCTTCTCCGGTGGATTCAATTCCAATTTTCGGTAGTGATTATATTCTTTCCTCGGCTCAAATGTTTCCCGTTGCTCGTTCCCCTCTCGTCATTTAATCGTTCCAGAGTGTTGAAGACATCTCAGGAGATTGGTCTGTGTTCGAATTAATTCGAGGTTGTCACCTCATTCAAATATTTCAATTGTTCCGGTGCATCATTTCCCATTCAACAATCCTTTCCAACGGTGTTTCTTTTTAGTGGGTCCATAACCCACATGTCTTCCCCAGGATCTTACCTGACTCTTCTAATTTTCCTGGAGTTATTCTCAAATTCTTTTCGAAGTTGACGTAAGAATGAATTTCATCAGTCAGATGCCTTTCCAAGATCGATTTCAAAATATTTTCATTGTTGGCTCAACCTCTTCGCTTTTCATTCTCCCGGAGTATCTCAACAATTTTGGTGTCCTTCTCGTCGTCATTCTCAACATTTGAGGACCGAAGTAGAGTTTTCCCTAAATCTTGTCCATTCTCCTGAAGATTCGCGGTGCTAGATTGATGTTACCCTATCAAATTGTTTCCAGTCGTGCAATTATTTTCACCCATCCGGAGTATTTCAGGAGTTGTTTTTCGTCTCAAGTATCCGGAGGCCTCCATTTCAAAATATTTCTTCGTTCTAAGTTTTCAAATCCGTTCTCCGATTATTCTATATTCATGCCTTTTCGTTCGTCTCCATATTCTTCCGGTGTTTTGCTATTTAATCAGTTTGCGATCTCTTCGTTCACTTGTCTCTAAATTCCCTCAAGTATATTCGTGCTTTTCTAATTCTTTCCGGTGATTCATTCTCTTTTCTTCATTCGTTTCAATTCTTACGGTGGCTCGTTCAAGATTCTTTCTATTGTTATTATATCAATTCACCCGTTCTTTCCAAATCCTACCGGTGGTTCACGAAGACTTTCTCAAGTTTTGCGCTATACCCCCCCTTAATCTTTTCCAACGAGAATAAGTAGTATGCAAATCCATTGTTTCTCATAAATTTAATTGGTGGAGGATAAGCATAACGTAATCCTTATTTTCTTTCTTCAAGTGGTTTTATCTCTTCTTTTCGGAGATTGTTCATCTTATCACATTCTCGGTTCAAAGTGTTTTTATCTTTTCTTTTCCGGAGTTCCAAGCTTCTCGCCGATTTCGTCGCAAACCCCCATCCAAATCATCGCAAGGCTTTACCCTTATTCTTTTCATACCTCAATTCTGTCTCATCATCCTTTTGTTAACGGAGTTCTTCACGGTGGCTCGTCATGATTTAATTCATTCTTCAAGTGTTCATCAAGATTCTTGTTTAAGGAGTTCTAGTATTTTTTTTGTCTTGCGTCTTGAAGTGCAACTAATCCTCCTTATTCTTCTGAAGTGGAGTTTTGCTTTTCCTCGTTCTTCTCAGCTTTTCAATCTTTTCCGCTTGTGGTTGGTTATCACCTCATAATTTTGAGATGTTATCCATAAGTCCACAACAAGCTTATTCTTTTGTTGTTGAATTTCCAACAACTCCATTCAATGTTTCCTTCTAAGGATGCTCTCTATTTCATTCATGGTAGAAGTTGTCATCTTCTTCCCCGTTATTCTCATTCCACTCTTTCAAGTCTTCCAGAGGTTTTGTGTCGTTCCTCAAGTAAAGTGTCGTTCCATTTCTCAAGTTCATGTTCTATTCTTTCCTTGTTCAGCCGGAGTGCTGCATAAATTCCTTCGTTATTATTCTTTTTCTATCTTGTCCTAACCGGAGTGGTTTCAAATCCAGTCTTATTCCTTAAGCTTTTGCTTCTTGTCTCATTCAACATTCCTCTTTCCTACTCGAGTGTTCTTGATTTTGTTCATCCTCACTGTTTTGTTCTTATTTCACCTCATCCCTTTTTCCTTCCGTCTCGGTCCTAAGATCTCGGGATGAGATCTCTTGTTAGTGGAGGAGTGTTGTAACGCCCCGGATCCGATGCGCCAGGTGTCTTTCAGTTATTCGTCGTTGTTGCCATGTCTTTTGCTTGCGTGTTGCATTTTGCCATGTCATCATCTGCATTTCATCATCATGTTTTTTCAAAACTTGCATCCGGTCTTTTTCCCCGTTGTCCGTTTCGCGATCCGACACTCTCGCGCGCGCCTGTCGCCCCTCTCAGACCTTGTTTCGTGAGTGGGAGAAAAACGTTCTCGGAATGGGCCGAGATTTGCCGAGTGGCCTTGGTATAGCACCGACAGACCGCCAGTCAAATTTCGTTCCATTTGGAGGTCGTTTGATGCCCCAACGGTTGACCGCGTAGCCCGAAACCCCTCTCTCTTTGCAGCCCAGCCCCTCTTCACCACAGCCCATGAGCCCATCCAAACCCCCTCCATGCTCTCGGCCATTCGATCACGATCGTGTGGGCGAAAACCGCACCTCATTTGGACTCTCCTAGCTCCCTATGCCTATATAAACAGCCCCTCCCCTCGAAATTCGCGGTGTAAATCCTAACCTTCTTCCCTCCACGCCGCCGGACACCTCTCCCTACCACCGGACATGTCCACCGCCGCTTCCTCAGCCACTCCCCGTCCGCCACGTCGCCCCTCCGGCTCCCCACCATTCCACGGCCCGCGGAGCCCACGGCCGGCCCATGCCGGGCCGCGCCGGGCCCGACCGCGCCCTGGCGACCGAGCCGCCGCCGCCCGGTCCGGCCTCCGCCGCACCGCCCGCGCCGGGCCCGACCGCGTCCGCGCCCCGCCGCCGCGACCCCGCGCGCCGCCTGGCCGACCCCGCCGGACCCCGCGCCGTCCGCCTCCGCGCTCCGCCGCCGGCGCCGCCCCTTCGTGCCTCCGCCGCCGTCGCCGGCTGCCCCGTCGCCGGATCTAGACGGGTGGGATGAGATCCACCCATCCTGGAACCAAACGCGTCGTCCCGCGCCCGGATCCCTCCGTCCCGCACCGTCCCGTCCACGTTCTCCGCGGGGTATAATTTTCTGCCAAGTACCTAAGTTTTCTGCATTATGTACCCATGTTCATCATGCCATATCTTTATGAGTGTTGCTCCGTTTTGTGCGTGTAATATATCGAAATGTTCATCATGAGATGCTCTTCATTTTGTTCCATTGCGCAATGCTTGTTTGAGGTCATGTTGATGCCCTAATCATCGTTGCAAGAGTGTTATATGCTGTTAACTGCTGTCTGTTATCAGAACTTGGTGATTTGTCTTTTTCATTGCATTTTGTATGTGCATCCTATGATCATGATCTCTACATGTATTTTGATCTACATCATGCCATCTTCTAGGCTGTAGCTCCGAATCTAATGAACTTTATATGTAACTTGACTACAATTTCGTGTAGATTGTTTTGGTGCATCTTAACTTGCTGTTTAACAACTTGAACATAAGGTTTATTCAGATCTGGACCAATTTCGAAATTTGCATATGAGGACTTACCGGAATTGTTATATGTTGTTTCCGGCCTCATTTAAACTTGCTTTGTTGTGTTGTTCTTGTATGCATCATCTCTTGCCATGAGTAGCTTCATGTAGCCTTGTCATGCATCATACTTGGTTGAGCATCATGCCTTGTTCATGTGTGGTGTGTTTACCTTGTTGTGTGCTCCTTCTCGATAGTTCCTGTGTCGTTGCGATCGTGAGGATTCATTCGTCTTCGTGGCTTCATCTTCTTCATGGACTCGTTCTTCTTCCTAGCGGGATTTCAGGCAAGATGACCGTCACCTTGGATCTCATTACTATCATTGCTATGCTAGTTGCTTCGTTCTATCGCTTTGCTGTGCTACCTATTCACTTGCTCTTCAAGCCGCCCAAATTGCCAAGAAACCACCTATAACCTTTGTCACCCTTCCTAGCAAACCGTTGTTTGGCTATGTTGCCGCTTTGCTCAGTCCCTCTTATAGCGCTGCTAGTTGCAGGTGAAGATGAAGATTGCTCCATGTTGGATTATGATTATGTTGGGATATCACAATATCTCTTATTTAACTAATGCATCTATATACTTGGTAAAGGGTGGAAGGCTCGGCCTTATGCCTGGTGTTTTGTTCCACTCTTGCCGCCCTAGTTTCCGTCATACCGGTGTTATGTTGCTTGATTTTGCGTCCCTTATGCGGTTGGGTGATTTATGGGACCCCCTTGACAGTTCGCTTTGAATAAAACTCTTCCAGCAAGGCCCAACCTTGGTTTTACATTTGCCTAACCTAGCCTCTTTCCCTTGGGAGTCGCGCATCCCAAGGGTCATCTTTATTTTACCCCCCGGGCCAGTGCTTGTCGGTACCTGTACGCTTAGCTCATCCGGTGTGTCCTGAGAACGAGATACGTGCGACTCCTATCGGGATTGTCGACACATCGGGCGGCTTTGCTGGTCTTGTTTTCCCATTTTCGAAATGTCTTGTAACCGGGATTCCGAGACTGATCGGGTCTTCCCGGGAGAAGGAATATCCTTCGTTGACCATGAGAGCTTATAATGGGCTAAGTTGGGACACCCCCGCAGGGTATTATCTTTCGAAAGCCGTGCCCGCGGTTATGTGGCAGATGGGAATTTGTTAATATCCGGTTGTAGAGAACTTGACACTTGACTTAATTAAAACGCATCAACCGCGTGTGTAACCGTGATGGTCTCTTTTCGGCGGAGTCCGGGAAGTGAACACGGTTTCTGGGTTATGTTTGACGTAAGTAGGAGTTCAGGATCACTTCTTGATCATTGCTAGTTTCACGACCGTTCCGTTGCTTCTCTTCTCGCTCTTATTTGTGTAAGTTAGCCACCATACATGCTTAGTCGCTGCTGCAACCACACCACTTTACCCCTTCCTTACCCATTAAGCTTTGCTAGTCTTGATACCCATGGTAATGGGATTGCTGAGTCCTCGTGGCTCACAGATTACTACAACACCTGTTGCGGGTATAGGTTTTGCGATGATCATGACGCGATAGCGAGGTTACTTGTTTTGGACTCCTTCTGCTTCTTCTTCGATCAGGGGATAGGTTCCAGGTCGGCAGCCTGGGCTAGCAGGGTGGACGTCGTTTGAGCTTTTGTTTATGTTTCTTCCGTACTCGGATGTTGATCATGTGTTTGATGTATTGATGTATTCTTGCGGCATTTGTATGCCTTGTATGTATCCCCAACTATTATGTAATGCTGATGCAATGATATCCACCTTGCAAAAGCGTTTCAATATGGGGGTCTATCCTTGGTGGCACCTTCGAGTTCCTCGCGGATAGGGTCGCATATTGGGCGTGACACCGGGGGAGAGAATAACTTGTGTGTGTGTGGCGGGGGAGGGCGGGGAGGGGGGGCTTCAGATAAAGAGTGAGGTGTCTATATTTGAGAGACTTTAGCGTAATTGAGATATATATGGTCAATAGTGTGTGCACTCATGGTTGATCAATTTGTTTCACAGTTTGGACTATGAGATAATGATACTTTTGAACATGTGTGATATACTTTGAAGTACTAGAATTACAAACCTAAGATTGGAATTGTGGAATTCGACTCCATCAGTAGCTTTTGTCATTCATTTAAACGGAGGTACATTTTTTAAGCCGGGATTTCGTGATTTCAAATTCATATATCAAACCTAGAGATATACACATACGGGCATGTTCAAACTTTATAATCATCCACTTTATTCATACACATACACATTTTTGCTTTTGTCATCATATTTAGGATAAACACATTTGGAATGTCATTTGAATTGGACCATATGATGGTATTTTCTTGCACTAGCTCAATGATCCATATTTGAATTGAGTGGACAATCTAAGTTTCGAGTTGGAGACATTGATTTTCGAAACTTGCACTTTTTTTTGTGTGCAAAACACACAAATTCTCAGCCATGATATCATAGTCGGCCGTACAAGAGCAGAACACTTAATTTCAGGCACCAAAATCTTTCAAACTTCCCGCTCACATCAAAATATCTCGTGCTCGAAAGTTTTGCCCTGCGATATTCCGACCGCACACCCCGCCGGATCTACCTTCAGCACCTTGGAACCCCCAACTGCCAACTCACCACTTCACCGGAGCCGCTTCAGCGACTGGCTTGTCCACCGCTCCAGATCTCCTTGAACGCCATCATGGTCCACCGCACCGGATCTACTTCACTAGCGCCCTCGTCCACCACAATGTAGGCCCTTCACTAACTCCCTCGTCTGCCCCATCGCTGGCCCTTCATACTCGCCCTTGTCTGCCGCAACAGATCCGCATCACCGAAAGCACTGTACACTGCGTCGGATGTGCTTCGCTGACACCTTCGTCCACTGCACCGGACCCGCTCCACGGATGCCATATTCAACTCCACCGGCCCTGCTTTACTGACGCCTGAGCCTCATCAGATTATTTCAATTTGTACTCCTTCAGTTTTTCTCTTCTTTATCGTGGAACTGTTCACTTACCACAGATGAGCTTTCTTGTATGTCGACAGGCGCCGCAACCGAAGCACTAGAGCCGCTTCAGCAACGGCGACAGCCGGCCCAAACTCAACCGCAACACGAGCACCATCGACGATCCTTAGCTATCAAGTATGACAACGATACCCATACGCCACCGAGAATCAGGTACTATTATCCAACGGCCGGCGCCTACGTTCACTTTCTTAGCATAAGCACCGCACCTTTGAATTTCTTCAAGGCACCATTCAATTTTTCATGAGGCGCGTTATTCTGCTTGCACCAGTAGGGCCATACTTCTGGCAGTGAACAAGTTACATGTGCTAAATTAGAAACCAGTGCACATAGAGTTACAGTGCTTTAGTTTTCTCCTAAGTATTACTGTACTTCCTAGATATCACTGCATGCATGCTATATTTATGAGAATGGTGTTGTTCTGATGCCACCTATTCGTTCCATCAGACTGCTTCATGTTTTCTATGCTTAATTGCACATCAACAAACTAGCATGTGGTTCCGCTGCTGTTTGTTCGTTTTACCCTACATTTTCTGATATTAGCTATTACATCACTGCTCCGAGCCTCTGTTCATTACTTTTTTGTGCCTTCTTGATCTTCCCATGTTGCATGACTAATTTTATGCTTCTGTTAATTATGGTGCTGCCAACTCCATCAAGCAAAATATTTGTTCTTTTGGGGCTGGCACCTCGAACAAGCATAAAAATAGAGTGAAGCACATATATTGTCGTGTAAGCACACACCCTTCTTCCATTAGTTTAGATGAACCATTGATGATCAATTCAAACCCGTGCATGTGATTAAAATTAATTTTACCTAAATAGAGGGTGCAAAATAAACTACAATAACTAGATTTGCAACCACAGGATGCTGACGATATCTTCAAAGAACATTGCAATAGCAGCAAGGCTTTACAACCACATATGGTAAGCCAGTGTGTTTTAGTACATGTGAAATGTAATGTGTGTGGGCTGCTTTATTGGCTTGTGCCCTCAACCTGTAATCCTACAGAATTACAAATAGTTTAGTTGTCTGCTTTGCTGTATTGCTTGATTTGAATACTTGTTTGTTACTTGTTAGGCTATACCAGAGTTGGCCAATATGTCAGCAGTACCTGCTCTCCTATCGTAAAGAAATGCATGCCTAGTTCATTTGACTCCTTAACTTTTCCTATGAACTTCATCACAAGACGGTCTTCGTAGTTTATATAAGGCCACACTGTTAAGTGCTTTCTCAGCTTATTTCAACTGCTTAGATGCCTTGGCAACTTAAATATAGCGGTGGTACACTCCCTTTCAACTAGGGATGTCAACTGGTTCTCGTTTAATCCCGATTAAAGTCCACTAGTGGTCTGATAGTTCAAAAGAGTTTTTATTTTTTGAGGAAAATGAACTAGGGAGCTAGCAAAAACTAACTAGATGGGACTGGCGGATGTCATTTATTTTCCACTTGCATCCCTAGTTTCATCTTACCATTTTAATTTCTTTTCGGGTGATGCTGCTTCGAACCATTTAAATATAGCTTGCCATGCTCGGCAATAATTCGTATGTCATTTACCATGTAAGCTTACTGCCTGAATCATGCGATAACTATCTCTTATTTATGTCCAGCGGAAACTTTTCACGATGTCGTTCACACTAGGACACAATGTACAACCCCAGAATCTATTTGTGGAAGCAGTGCGCCATCCATGTTACTAGATGGTAGCAGTTCAGAGGCAACACCGCCAGAGAGCAGTCTGAGCACAGATATTATAGTTCTTGAGGCTCTACTAGAGGCAGAAAGAGATGGTGTGGCTGCCATGAATGAGGTAATCTTGATCTTGAGGCTGGAAATTATGCAATTAGCTGCACGCATTATGCAAGCAACCCAAGAATTGGAGGAAGTACGAATGTTGCATTTGAAGACGGAGGAGGTCCTGCTGCTTCTGCTATCTGAAGCACAGGGCAATCCCAGTTCTTCTCTAGATACCAGTTGAAATTGTCATTAGATTATTATACTTACATGTTGTGTCATGTCTCTGAATGGATTATGTTGTAAGACCCCCTATGTTGTCCATGTGTTGTAATGATCTGAATTTTTTAGGCGAGGTAATCCTCGGTACTTGTATGATTTACATATGGTGAACTGTTTTTCGTGTGAGCATATTGTATTGGATGAAATACCTGTTTGACTCAAAGTGTATCCAACCTACTAAATGCGAAGATCACGACGTTTCAAAATCATAATCATATATAAAGGTGGAATAAATCTTTGACGTGGTTTTGAACAAATAAATAACAAAACATAGAATGATGTATGGATATTCGTAATTGAATACAAATTGGATTTGAATTTAGTTGCCAGGGCCCAGGGTAAACGTGAATGCTAATTCTCCCAAATTTTGAACGAAGTGGTAAAACACCCACTATCATTTGTCGGCTGCCCGAAGCAAGTGTTTGCGAGATGGAAATTACTGTATACCCCTGACACTTGAGATCCTAATCAACCCGATTTACACTGCTATCGATAGGGGTAGACTAGTAACTTCAAACAGACGTGACACGACCGCCTCTGAACTCATTCATACACGGTGGGTGACAAACGTGGGCGGCAAAACACATTTGATTCAAGCTCGTCTGAAAGACATGTGTCTCTCCCTCCATTTCCCCATTCACACACGATGGGCGGCAAAACAAACTCTCCTCGTCCGAAATCGATGTAGGCAAATATTTCAAATAGGGGCAGTTGTGTAACTTCCCTCAGACGTGACACAACCACTCTATCTGTCAGGCCCGTTCATACACAGTGGGCACCAACCGTGGGCGGCAAAACACCCTCTCCTCGCCCGAAATCGCTACCGGAAAATATTGGGGAGTTGCGAGATTACCGTCCTATCCCCAACCGATGTGATGTCCGAAATATTAAACGGGGGATAAGTTCGTAACTTTCCCACATTTCAGACAAGCGCATCCCAAAGTTTGAGACCCCCTCCCCCTCCATTTCCCCATTCATACACCGTCGGCGCCACAACAACCTCCCCACTGCGGCCAGCCTCCTCCGTCCGCCACCCCATCGTCCACCTTGCCGGAGCCGCTACCCCTACCCCGTCATCCACTACAAGAGATGGACATATCTCATCCACGATGCTAGACCATGATCCTTCCATCGCGTCCTCTCGCTACATCGGCGCCTTCGTTCACCCTGTCATTGCCGCTCCTACGACCGCCTCGTTTACGGCAACAGGACTAATCCCCCGACCCGGCCATCTGCCGTTTAAAGTCTTCTTCCGCGCCGCCGACAGCCATCGCACCCGCAACACTGTCAACGTATTAGCAGGGGCCTACACGGCATTGCAAGAGAGGTGGTACTCTTTCATATCTGATTAAATTATTGATCTCACCCGGAAAATAGATCGTAAGTGTTTACTATAGTTTTCTTGTCTGTAGCAAATCGTAGTGGCTAGTTGAAAGCAAACATTTGTTGCGAAGTAGCTTTGTCGGGTTTGCGCCTTTAGATCCACCATGGCACGTCACTAAACTCGTAAAGCTTATGGTTTCCCCCCTTTATATTCAGTACCATCATCGTAGGTGCTTCATGTCGTGCTAGCACTACTCCTCAAGACCTCAACCCATCAAGCGAAAAAACATGCCACTCATAATTCCAAAGCTTAGTTGCTGAAATAGGAATCTGATATGATGCTCATATTACTAAAACAGAGAATGTTTAATTGGTCACCTAATGTTCCTATATTCGTTTCGAAAAGCATGTGCGCCACACACTGGTCCAGCTAGTTCCACTTTCCTGATTTTACTCTTGATGCTTAGGGTTTTCCCCTTTTATCTACTCTACTATGATCTGCGTAGGTGCTTTCTGTCGTACTAGAAGTACTCCACCCTTCAAGCTAAACAACACAACACTCATTATTCCAAAGCTTAGTTGTTCAAATATGATTGTGATATGATACTGATATTATTTAACATACACATTTAATTGGTTAGCTAAAGGTCCCACTTGAGTTTTCAAATGCATGTCACGACATATAGAGAGACAACATGATTGCATTTCTTTGTCACTTGTTGATTGTGCTTTCTTGTCCATACCAAATCTTAGTTGTTATTTCAAAGCAAACATCGGTTGCTAACTACCCTTTGCGTGGTTTGCAGCTTCAGATCTGCCCTCCCACTGCCACGGTCAACACTAGACTCATCATGCTTACGGTTTCCCCATTTTATGATGACCACGATCAACCTACATGGTTTGTGTCGTAATAGCACCGCTCCACCCATTGAGCTAAACAAACTTAGTTGTACAAATTCAAATCTGATATTATGCTGATATTAGTAAAACTAAGACATGTTTAATTGGTCAGCTAAATGTTCCTACTTTAGTTTCAAAATGCATGTGAGGCACATATGGACAGACCGAAAGGAATAGTATTTCTCTGTGCGCTCTGGTTCATCATGGGTCGGCAATAGACATTGTATAGAAAGACTTGAAATATCTTCAATCTGCTGTCATCTGCAAAGTATCATCACTTCTGGACCTCTCATATTTCTAGTAGTAGGCCACATTATAGTAATGCACACACCAAATTACAGCATGCATGGCATCTCTCAGAAGAATTGCAGAGATGGCACAAAGGGGTTTACAGGGAGGTAGTATTGGATTAGAATCACTTCTGCATTACAAAGATAATCTCACCTGTTTTTACGTTTTCATTCATGTCAGATATTCAATATGATCAAAATGAATATGAGAATGGGCGCACGAGAGGAATATTGCGGAACAATCCACTAGCTAACAAACTTGGCATGGTGGAGGATGGCCTATCTTATTCACCCATCAAGGTGCTTGCTCTAACTTGGCAAGGTTGTATTGGTCGCACATATTTTGCATATGACCTCTTGCATTACTTCTACTTTGTTACACCACCATCTATTTAGTTTAAGCATCATATATGAGTATATGCCATACCTATCCATTTTCTGTACATATTCCATGTGTCAACATACTATGTTCTTCCTGTCAAATGTTGTTCTTTCATAATAGATGTCCAAAAGGAAGAGGGTGAGTGTAGATCCTCAAGGAGTACAAACTAGGTATTTAGAAAAGGTAGTGATACCTGTTAAATCACATAGATCAGCAGCCACAGAACACACAGGCCCAACTATACCACACTTTACCCCTACTCCACTGGCCAAACCCCTATTAGAACTGCAGAGAGCCCAGGGTCAGGTACTGTCTATGATATCAATTCAAAATTTGAACTCCTAAATTTCTGCATGTGCCTTACCTTCTCTCTTGTATGAAAACTAATTTCAGATGAATCTCCTTTCTCAAAGGATCATAGGATCTCACAACAATAATGGGCACTGCATTGCTCTTGTCAGTACCTCTTGCCCTTTGTGAGCATACTTACATTCATTGCTGTTTGATTATGTAGCATCATTGTAAATGTTCGCTTCTTCATCCTCCCTTTGCTCGAAATTATAAGATCTATATCTACTCTTAGATAGATGTAGAATTAACACAATGGTTATGAAGTTTTGGATTGCTCATGTAAATACATGTTGTCATGTACTCCCTCTATATTGAATTAATTGTTGATCAATTGGATGTATGTAGAACTTAATAGTGTTAGATACATCCATTTGAGAGACAAGTAATAACGGACGGTGGTGGTATTACTGTACTTGCATTGCGAGATAGTTAATTGTCTAGTATTACTCTGCATCTTATCTACCATGCCCTCCACTTTCTCCAAATTATCAGATCTACATTTACTCTTACCAAAATGTTGAATAAAGCGAATGCCACTGCACACGTTGATGTCTGCATTCCTCTTGTCAGTACCTTTTGCCTTGTAACGCTGTACTTAATTAATTGCTATTTGATTATGTATCATCACTCTGCACCTGAGCTTCATTATCCTCTATTTCTTCCAATATTATTTGATCTATATTTACTCTTTGCAAAATGTAGAATAATGGCAACGCTTATAAAGAAGTTTCTTTGGGGAATTTATTGAATTATCCTTCCATCGACATGGAGAAGGGCTTTGTCCAGCCCGTGTTAACATGTAATGTAAGTTCATCCTTCTCAAGCCTTCAATCTTTGTTCGAGTATAGATTTGGATAGGCATCATTTCCTCCACTACTGTTTACTTTGGTGTTTACATCTGATTGGATGTTTGCAAGAACTACCAGTTTTTAATTGTAGTTGTAAAAACATGTTCCTTATGCATAACAGATCCATTTGTTTGCTTATATAATTGTGAAACCTGTTACGTGTCTCCTTGTTTCTCTTTCGGAGTCGTATCTCTTATGTCAGGCAGAACTTTAGGGAAGATAGTGAGCCAAACCATCTTGAAGAGAGCGAGATGATCCCAAGGTCCTGTCTTGATGAAGACAGTGAGTTGAAGCTACTCACCAGCAGTTGTGAGACAACCTCTTTGCAGTCGCTGCCTCAATCAGTTCGACTTCTTCAGTCTCAACTTAAAGCGGAAAGGCTTGCTTCATCTTAGCTCCGACTTGAAGTCAATGATGCAATGAAGATCTCAGAGGACTGCCTTGCGTGCTTTGGTGCTATACAGCTAGGGATGGAGCATCTATCGTTGACACAACTGAGGTCTCATTAGCTTGTTCGGCTGCTTGCGGTGCCCATCCCGGCCAGGCCTAATGCCTTCTGAAGTGCTCTTAGTTTTTATATTCTTTTGTCAGCGCATTTATATGCACAGGTGGCGACCTTTGATGCCTAGTGTATGTAATATGGGGTCACGTTGCGCTTTATTATCACCGGTGGTGAACTTTGATTCCCAGTGGATGTAATATGCCATAATTTCTTTATTGTATAGTCTAGGTTTATTCTTGGTCGGTATGCTGTAATTTAGGCCGGAAGGTTCAATGGATCTCAATGTTGTCGGTCCATAGGCTGGCCTGTAACTCATATGGGCCAAAACGTGGGCCTATAATCATCTTGGGCCATTAGCATGTCTAAATGTATAGTAGTTTTCCGCCTTTAACAGGCCGAGTAAAGTTCTGGCTAGCTAGGCCAGAGAATACCATGGGCTTTTACTAGGCTAAAAACTAGATTGGGCTAGCATTGAGCCGAAAAATTTACGGGCCAATACAGGCTGAAACTGCCTAAGGCCCATGTTTGGCCCAAATAGGACGAGCCATTAACAGGCCAAAATATAACTCGGGCCCTGTTTGGCCAAATAAAATTTTGGGCTTTAAGCAGGCCGGTATTAACGCGGGCCGTAGGCCCAACAGTGTCACGGGCCATTATCAGATCGGCGGTAAGCAGGACAGATTCAACGCATGCTATAATTAGGCCCAACTATTACACGGGCCATTAACTGGCCGATAGGCCAGTTGGGCTGACATTTATCCACGAAGACTACGGACCGTTAAGAGGCCTAAAGTTACTTCAGACAAGAAATAGCCTAGTTTCTGCATGGGCCGTTAAATGGCCTAAAGTTAAACCGGGCCGACAATTTCCCAGATGCACCACGGGCCGCTAACAGGCCAAAACTATTATTGGGCCGAAATGGTAAACGAGAATTTAACAGGCTGAAATACAAACCTGGCTTAGAATGGGCCCAAAAGAACAGTGTCCTGTTAATGGGCCTGATCCGATATGGGTCGTAATTTGGCCCAAAACATGGTTGGCTGTGAACGGGCCTGATCTGATGTGGGCCTCAATTTGATCCAAAACATGGCAGGCTGTTAACGGGCCAGCCCACTAGTGTGTGAAAAAATATGGTGGGCCTTTAGCTGGGCTGGCCTTGTTACCTTAAATGGGCCACTGTTGGGCTGTGCCACGTGTTGACATATCATAGGCGTCTTTCGTCCATTGTAGGGATGACATCTGTCCCAACGATGAGCTGACACGTCCATTATAGGAATGGAGGGGGTACATTTGAATATACATTGTACACAAGTATATATTAAAAAATATACAACTTACCTCAGTTCATGCATGGTTCTAGATATAATCTCCTTGGTTGCAAAAAATAGTTAGACATGCGTATGAATATATAGCATGTTCAAACGCACAACAAAGATTGATGCCCCTTTTAGATCTGATTTACAAATGCCATTATCTCGGATTCAAATAGATGAATGCACTTCCTATGAAATCGAATCTTTGAAACCCCATTTATGTTGAATTCAACATGTATTCTATTTCATAGCTAGCAATTTGGAATGTATCCATGTAAGTGACAAATATATAAAGTGGTTCACACTAACAACATGGAGTGCACTAATTAATGTTTATATATGAATTGCAAAAGCAATGCATTGTCTGGATTTCAAACCACTCTCACTCTATGGATCGATAATATGAAATAAACACATGCACATTCTAGAATTCAATAGAGTATGGGTGTCTGATAGACCGATGTTCATTCATACGCAAATTGCAAAATTCATGATGTCATCCAAAAATAATAATGCCATTTATATTTTAATTTAATGTGTAGAACCGCCTTTTACACATGGATGCACTATGCCTCGGCCCGTTCTCACACACACGCTATATATCTCTCTATCTAACGCATAAGTGCACACACTTTATATACATCGGCATTTCTCTCTCACACATGCTCACAATCTCTCCCGGGGTGTCGAGGTGTCTCACGCACACACTCTCTATATATCTCCCTCTCTCTTTCTGACTACTATGTACCACTCTTTTCACTAATCTCAGTTGGAAAACACTATTTCTCTCACATGCATATATACACACGCATGGTCTCTACTAGCCCTCTATAGGCACATATATGTGCCTACGTGTCTCCCGCACACACATTATCTTTAGGCCTCTGTCACACACATTGCCCCCCCCCACACACCTCTCTCTTATTAGTTGGCAGATATGATTCCATCAGATCATCGATAGGATATCCCTGACTATTAGGCTGGATGGTAATACGAGGCAAAGTTTTACCCAAGTCCGGGCCCTTGCAGTTGAGGAAAAAGCCTACTCCTGGTACTATATATTTGTGATAGGGGTGTGTACAAAGTACACGTGAATACCAGGCATTGTGCGTGTGTGTATATTATCGACGAACTAGCCCGCGGGCTTCTATAACATACTCGGGGGCCTAGGGTTACAAATCATATATAGTCGACTTATCATCAGTGGGGATAGAGTCCACCACGACTCTGTTAGCTTCGTCTTGTACGCTGCACATGGGTCTTCGTGTAATGCGTCTCGGTCCAACCTATCTAGCGCAGGATGGAACCGACCCATGAGTCCTCACGTTGA
The DNA here is from genome assembly GCF_002575655.3 of Aegilops tauschii subsp. strangulata. Taxonomy (NCBI): domain Eukaryota; kingdom Viridiplantae; phylum Streptophyta; class Magnoliopsida; order Poales; family Poaceae; genus Aegilops; species Aegilops tauschii. The sequence goes on along the minus strand of NC_053040.3, from coordinate 248,606,398 downwards.
CCCACCACAACTAGAAATGATGTGCCCACTACACCCCGCACGCAATCGGCCACTAAGAAAATAAGCATATACAATAGTACAATGTTATACATGAAAGTTAACTCCATGGTGCATCCAATAATATTTGTTCTGCATTATGAATGTTTGTATTTTCTCCTAAAATGCTAGTCACGGGAAAGACAAACAAAGGGCATATCTCTCCTTGTCTCCACAAGACACCCCCTCTTTCTACACCACTTTCACGTACGCACACAAATTATCTCTTGGCCCCCTAAAAGTATGCATGCCCCTGACACATTCGCGCATGACGGTCACTATATTTCAAGCGAAAACACCATACGGTCACTGGACTTCAGAATATGCTCATTATGGTCACCGTATACATTCTCGCCGTGATCATACGGTATCTAGCTCACGATATGTCTCCATATTTTGTTGATGACACTGATGGACATTGTATTTAATGCATGCTCTGTATTTTGTTGACAACACTTACGGTCATTGTATTTGAACTGAAAGCACGATATGGTCACTAGACTTCAGATAAGCTCATCACGGTCACCATATACATTTTGTGGCGCTAACCAACCTGTGGTTGGATGGTTAGGAGGACATCAGTTTCCCCAGCCCACCAGGGTTAAAGTCCTGCTGCTCGCATTTATCCTGGATTAATTTCAGTATTTTCTGGCGAGGTGTGTTCAGTGGGAGGAGACGTTCCCCTCGACTATGAGGCACCTATGGTGACTTCATAAAATCTCAAGATCATATGCTGGCTCACTCTCTTGAAGGTGCTCATAGGGGTAGGGTCTGCGTGTGTGCGCTTATAACGGTGAGTGTTTGCGCGTATATATGAGCGCTTGCGTCTTTACCATGGTAAAAAATACATGTCGTGATTATATGGTCACTGGCTCACCCGTACAACTCCGTATTTTATTGATGACACGATGAATTGACCAGTCAAACGTTCCACGTGGTGCAACACTACAGCGCGCGTAACCATGGGGCCCACCTGTCAGCGCATATATGAAAAAAAGAAATGGTTGTTTGAGTCTGTACTATGTTAATAAAATACATTTTATGGCGATCATACAACCACTGGCTCACCATACAACTCCGTAATTTGTTGATGACACGATCAATTGACCAGTCAAACGGTCCACATTCAGCAGCGCACATTACCATAGGGCCCACCCATCAGCGCGTATATGAAAGACATAAATGGTAATAAATTAGTGGTCGGTGGGGATTCGAAGTCGTGAGACCTCAGGTTGGCAGCCCGTGCCCCCTAACCACAACGGACAACGATCGCCTTGTGACACTACAAAAAAAAGACACATCCGTGACATTTTTGGCCGAACGAAATTTTTCTGTCATACTTATGACACTTCTATGACGATAATTGTGACAAAACCCGGTGTCATCATAGATGTGGTGGGCTCCTACTTCTATGACAAAAAATCATGATAGAAAATGGGCTTTTCGTCCTGGGCGGGCCGGAGACGCAACTGCATGACATTCTTTGGGCCGTCCATGACGGAAAAAACCGTGGTAGAAGCGAGGGCGAGGAAAATTTCAGGGAGTTCCTGGTTATGGTGGGTGGTCGGGGACCGAGCGATGCGCGTTTCTCTCATACACGTACACGCGTGTGTGCGAGGCGTTGCGCTCTAACTGAACCCGAGCGAGGCGTTGGGCTCTAACTTAACCCGAGCGAGTGCATTGCAGGCTACGCGTTACTAAACCCGAGCGATCGATCGATGGCTGTTAACTGAACCCGATCGAGCGATTCCTTCGCTACTGCTGCTAACTGAAGCCGATCGATGCTGCCTCTGGATGAACAGTGAGCGTAGCTGGGGGGGTTTGGATGAACAGTTCCCGGTGGGGGTGGATGAACAGGACCCCGTGGTGTTGCCTCTGGATGAACAGGACCCCGATCGATCGAGCCGGTTGGGGCTGGATGAACAGGACCCCGTGGAGGGAAGCATGAACAGGCCCACCCCGTGGAGGGCTGGATGAACAGTAGACGATGGAGGGCTGGATGAACAGTAGCCCGTGGAGGGGTGGTTGAACAGGAGCCCATGGAGAGGGCTGGTTGAACAGTAGCCGGTGGAGTAGCGCGCAGTGGAGGCTGGATGAACAGGAGCCCGTGGATGAACAGTTGCAGGTGGAGGCTGGAGGAGGTCGACGGTGGATGAACAGTTGCCTGTGGAGGCTGGAGGGGGTCGACGGTGGAGATGAACAATATCCCGTGGAGTCCCGTTTTGCGGTACGCCACACCCCTCGCGATGAACAGGACCCCCGTTTCGACTGTAGCGCTCCAACACAAGTCCGTTTCCTCCGTTTTGCGGTACGCCACACCCCTCCCAATCAACAGGACCCCCGTTTCGACCGTAGGAGGTCCGTTTCCTCCGTTTTGCGGTATGCCAGACCCCCGCGATGAACAGGATCCCGTTTCGACCATGGCCGGTTGAACACAAGGCCGTTTCCTCCATTCTGCGGTACGCCAGGCCTCGTTTCCATCGGCTGTTCCGTCCAAGTCCTCCCCATTAACACGACGACGCATTCCGTTCCGACCCAGCCGGTTGGCTCCCCATGAACACGACGACGACGGTGTTTCTCCATTCCGACCCAGCCATGTACACGAGCCCTGGTCGTACGTACACGTGAGTAGGCGTTCGAGACGCCGCCCGTATGTACGTACGTGGCCGTATTTACTTTCTTGCACCCTGGCCGCTGTACGTACGTGTACATGCTACGTGCGTGCCTCTACTACGACACATGGGCACCTCTACATCGACCAGTATGTACGTACACGTTCGCGACCAGAATGACAATGCTACGTACGCTTCGACCAGGTGGGTCCCGACTGTCAGGCACTTCCTTGCCTGTGAAGATGTAGCTGGTGGGTCCCAGCAGTCAGGGGGGTGAATCGTTTTTTTCGAACGCACTTCCTTGCGTGCAAAGATGTAGCTGGTAGGTCCCAGCAGTCAGGGGGAAATGTTTTTTTCGCGAAATACAATTGCCCGTCCGGTGGGTCCCTACTGTCAGGTGGAGGAATAATTATTTTGCGCGTAATAAGGAGGCACTTCCTTTCGGCCGCCATGGACCCATCTGTCAGCCTCTCCACGTACAGTACTCTTCCGATGGAAGTCGTTCCTTGACCATGTTGACCACGCCGCACCGAGAGCACCAGGGCGGTGGACGACGGCGAGGCCTAGGAAGGGGACGACGCAGAGCCGGGGAAGACGCGGCAGTGGAAGCCCGCGCAGAGAGGAGTACGAGGGTTCACTGGTTTGGCTGCGGGTGTGAGGCTGCCGTCGCCGCAAGGCCTGGCCAGCGATGGGCATAGTAGGGGCGGTGAGGCCTCCGCGGCAGCACAGCCGGCCACGGGAGGCAGGAGCATGCGGCACGATCGGCGCTGCTTTGGGCGGCTGGAGCAAGAAGACCAGAGGTTGAAGAAGCACTACGGCCGTTGGATGGACATCGTACAGTCACTGGAGCTAGAATCGTTCATATTGACTAAGTTGACAAAGCACTCCGTCCCCGTCAACTTAGTAGGCCCACAAGCCAGCCTCCCACCAAGGTGGGTCCCAACTAGCAGGGGGAGTATTCATTTTTTTGTGCCTAATAAGGAGGCACCTCCGGTGGGTCCGAGCTAACAGCAGGGGGAACTTTTTTTCGCGAAATACGGTGGCCCGTCCGGTGGGTCCCAGCAGTCAGGGGGGAAACGTTTTTTCACCAAATACGATGGCCCGTCCGGTGGGTCCCTGCTGTCAGGTGGAGGAATAATTATTTTCCACGTAATAAGGAGGCACTTCCTTGCGGCTGCCGTGGACCCAGCTGTCAGCCTCTCCACGTACAGTATTCTTCCGATGGAAGTCGTTCCTTGACCACGTTGACCACGCCGCGCCGAGAGCACCACGGCGGTGGACGACGGCGAGGCCTAGGAAGGGGACGACGCGGAGCCGGGGAAGACGTGGCAGTGGATGCCCATGCGGAGAGGAGTACGAGGTTCACTGGTTCGGCTACGGTGTCAGGCTGCCGTCGCCACAGAATAACAGGGGGTGTGGGTGAGTGGAGGGATGCCCTGGCCAGCGGTGGGAGTAGTAGGGGGCGGTGACGCCTGCGCGGCAGCACAACCGGTCACGGGAGGCAAGAGTAGGCGGCACGACCGGCGCTGCTTTGGGCAGCTGGAGCAAGAAGACCAGAGGTTGAAGAAGCACGACGGCCGTTGGATGGACATCGTACGGTCACTGTAGCTAGAATTGTTTATATTGACTAAGTTGACAAAGCCCTTGGTACGCGTCAACTTAGTAGGCCCATAGGTCAGCTTCCGAAACGGTGCGCCCCAGATGTCAGGGGGAGGAATCATTTTTTGGGCGGGTGAAGCTAGAATATCCGAGACTGAAGAAGAAGCACGACATCCGTTGGATGGACATCCAACGGCCACTGCTGCTAGAACCGTGTGTTGACTATAAGTTGACAAAGCCTTGCAGACGCGTCAACTCTTTTTTTTGAGGGGACGCGTCAACTTAGTAAGGCCACAAGTGTGTGGCAGAGAACTTATAGACCATTTGAGATTTGTAAGAATGTGCAGCCAATTTTTGAATTCTAATGGAATTTACTACAGCCCATTTACAGTTTGTTAAAAGTACAGCCCATTTCAGACAACCGTTCAAAACAGAATTCAATAAAATTTCCCACATTTTGATGGGATCCGAAATATTTTTATCCTGAAATTTCTAGTCAGATTAAATACAATTTCAATATAAATTTATATTACGTAAAAATCCAACGAAACATTGCGCTCGCAACAATTAATGAAATTAAAATTTTCAATGTCCAAAAATAATATTTTATAAAATAATTACGTGTTTGGTGCATTTTTTATAGTTATTGCCCAGTTTTTATAATTACATCCCATTTGTTATTTCTTAAAGCCCATTTTCTTGTTAAGCCTAATGCATCCCTCCTAGGAAAGATTTGCAGCCCAGCGGGGCGGAGAATAACAATTTGACCTTGCCTGGGTATTCCTAAAAAAAGTATAGCTGGGCTAGCCATTTTCAGCTTGAAAAACAATTAATATCTGGGCTGGATATCTGGCCTGGGCTAGACGGGCCACAGACCGCCTAGTTAATAGCTGCAGCGATGTTTTCGTTGTTGTTCAGAGGAGAAAAATTAATATCTGGGCTAAACATCACTCAAGAAAAACTCTGCAGTGCTCACACCTCAAAAACACAAATACTGCTTGAGCTGCTTGGTCCCAGCTGTCGGCCGCTTCTTGTGCAATTCTCTTCTTTATTGACTACATAGGTTGACAATGGTGTGGGACCGTTATGTCAGGAAACCAGGAGGAAGCACAAAATATATAGTTTTATATACTAATAAGGAGGCACTTGCATACGTGCGGCTATGGCCCTGGTGGGTCCCCACTGTCATCCTCTCCAAGTAAAGTCATCTCCTCATCCTCATGTCCGTTGACCATGTTGACAACGCGAGACGGTGGCGCCACGGCGAGCGCAACAACTCGAAGGATGACGGAGAGGGCCTCGCGGGCCCTATGGATGGTCTGATACAACGCCCGCTGCTCATTCGGGAAGCCAGGATCATAGGGCCACATGTCCGCGACGGCATTGTCGTTCGCTTGTTCACCAGTGCTCGTTGAGGCGGCGGAGGTTGCAGCATAGGTCCTCCTGCACATGTAGCTCTTCCGCCATTAGGGCGTCGAAGTGCGGCCGCACCTGCCCTATGGTGAACACGGCATGAACGGGCTTGGACAGTGGCGCCGGCTCCTGGTCGGAAGCTACGTACATGGTTTGATTGTTGTCGCTCAGCTCGGCGAGGTAGCTGGCGAGCCAACATGTCCGGCTGCTGGACCGACCCGCTGCCAAGCATGAGTTTGACTGCCCTGGCCCACCCAGACCGCCTCCCTCGCCCGCGCGCGCTTTCCGCCCGAAACGGTCAGCGCCGCCCGCCCTGCTTCCCGGTGCATGTGATTGCTCCACCTTCAAACGACACAAGTGCCGTCCGTCCGTCCTTCTGCAGCCCACATTAATGATACGCGGTTGCCGAGGCGGCTACTCCGGCACCACACGTCCGTCCCTCTGCCGCCCACCATTGCTATATAAACTACTGCGCCGGCCATAGCCGCAGTCATCCGCATCCGTTCCTATTCTCCTATCCACACCACTACTGCCCACCATGGCTTCCTCGTGCTCCAGCGCTCTTCGGGACAGGCGGACGATGGACCACAAGGAGATGGCAGCCATTGCCGCCGACTGGCTGGCCTGCAGGCAACCGGAGGACAGCGACGTCCCAATGGAGAACATGGTAGTCGACGATCCAGTGCCAACCCCCTCCTCCGCGCCATCCTCGCTGGTGCATTGCACCATGACCATCGGCGAGGCCCGTGCCCAATATATGGACACAGTGAGGCAGAAGCGTGAGGAGCAGTTCCAGGAGGCGCAGGCCGACGCAGCCTACAACCACCATCTCCTCCAGGAGCACCTGCAGGCGGAGGAGCAGATCGCCGCGGAGCGGGCGAATCAGGAGGCGCTGCTCGACTCGTACCGCTTCGCCCGCGAGGGCCGCCTTGAGCGCTGGCAGTACCGCATGCGGGTGGCGGAGGCTGCGGCCGCCTACAAAGAGGGCGATGATGTGGGCAAGGCGCTGTTTGGCGAGACCGAGGATGAGGCAGAGGACAATGCCGGCTCCGACGAGTCCCCGCTCCGCTGGCGTCGACGAGGCCCTACTCTGCCGAGGCCCCGCGGCGCCAACAACGAGGCAGAGGACACCACCGGCTCTGCCGAGGCCCCACCCTGCCGGCAACGAGGGGGAGGATTTCCCCCGCTCCACCGAGGCGCCGCCTGCCGGCAATGAGACAGAGGACATCGCTGGCTCCGCCGAGGCCCCGCCCCGCTGCCAACGAGGTCGCGCCACACAGAAAACGAGGAAGAGTAGAACAGTGTAGGTTGCCGCCGCTCGGGTCCAAGTAAGGCCACTGCTGCTACCCTCCGGTTGCTGGCACTGAGCCGTACATCATGGAGCAATTCTATGATTACAGGATGATTGAAGAGCGCCCCGTGGTTGAGCAAGCTCATGAGATACAGTCATTTGCTAGAGAACTTGAGTACTTCAGTTGTATGCTACTGGACAAGTTTGTTGCCGGAGGTATCATCACTAAGCTTCCTCCTTCGTGGATCTCATTGGCACTCTTGATGTGGAAGAAAAGGCGAGAGCAAAGGACACACGTGCTCGAGGAATTGAGGGAGGATCTAGTGCCAATCTGGTACAGGAGAACTTCCAGCCCCACAAGTTCAAGAACAAGGGCTAGTTTGATGGGAAGAACAAGGTTGTGCAACACACGAACTTCAAGAATAAGAATGACAAGAAGAAAGGTGTTTGTCATGTGGGGATCCTGATCATTGGGCTCCTAGTTGCCCTAATCGCTATGACAAGCTAGGCGGGTTGACCACTGACGGCCAGTTAGCTTCTTGGCGACGATGTGGAGTTGGAGAGCTATGTTGGAGAAGGATGCTGCTTCTACTTAACTGCTGGTGCAGTTGGCTGATTGACACGTGGGCCCAACAGGCATCTGGGCCACATGCCAGTTACGCAACTGCACCTGCAGTTAAGTCACTGAAGCTTCTGTTCGGCTCAGCCGAACACAGGTGGGTAGCTTCGGTTAATTAATTATACCTCTAGTGCACCCCTTTTTAGTTGAAAAATGTATGAAATGTAACGAAATCCGGCATGTTTATATGATATTCAACTGTGTATGAATGAATTTATTTTGATTAGTTTGAATTCTTGTATCACTGGCATTGGATGAACATGCAAAACAATACGTACTAGCATTATTCCCAGGGTGATCACCTCGTTTGCAGCAGTTTCACATGTACTCCCTCCGGTCCTTTCTAGTCTGCATACAAGTTTTGTCTGTAGTCAAAGTATCTCTACTTTGACCAATCTTATAGAAAAAAGTATGCACTTTCACAATGTGCGAAGTAGAAAGGAACAGAAGGAGTACAAAGAGTTTCAGCAGCTTTTTAGCGTTCCTGTACATTGCAATCACAGCGATTCACATGTCATAGAGAACATTCAAAACAATCGATGATTATGCATCTCAGCGATTCACATGTCAGAGCCAATATTTACTTCACAACTAAAGAATAAAGAAAAAATGGATCGACGCTGCTGACAGCAAAGGGCGTCCCATTCGAAAATATCAAACGCATGTCTTCTTGCTAAAATCAATGAGCAAAATTTGACAAGGTTTTCCCATTCCAAAGTATCAAATGCCGACGATTGTGGAATGGGCAGGGTTTGCCATCAGTTCGGACATTGACATGGCACCTCGTGCTAAATAAACCAGCTGTTCTTTTTGTGCAGTTCCACCAAAATCAACCAAATTCGCGCGTAGCTTGTATGATTTCGCCCTTATATGCTGCAACGCCTTGAACTTATCGGCACCTCCTTTCTTGTGGTGGAAATGAATGATTCAATGTATTCATGAACATTTTGTGCAGTTCCCATTGAAATCAAGCTGAGCACCCCTGTTTGCACAAATACAAAAAAAGTGATTAGTATAAAGCAAACTGTACTATGAATTGACAGTTTAAACAGGCACCTACATGGTCCATGTAGAGCACACTTTTAGAAAAATGGAACTCACCGGAAAGAATCCTAGATCAACATTGTACTCGCGCATCACAGCAAGAAAATGGAGATTTGTCAGTCCTTTTGAGCTGAAGTTAGTTTGGTCTTGTGGGGGGTAATGTAACCATCCTTCAACTGCTCCTTCTGATGAGAACATAGACAGGGCTTCTTCATCCTGGCATAATCGGAACTAGTCACTTCACGTACTCCATATTCTTCTTTAGAGGAGGATGATCCTGTTGTGCAAAGACAAGAGGATAACTAAATGCTAGCATCCCTATTTGCTCGAAAAAAGGAAAGGAAATATTTAAAACAGCACAGATGAAGCACTTCTCAAGGACAATAGCAGTTTTTGATGACAGTATCTAAACAGTAGCACAACACCAATAGAGATGACAAAGCTCAATCATATGGATGAAATTAGTGGGCGAGTACCAACCATTGTCAGGAGGCTTATTGTGTAGAGCATACAGATGAAGCACTTCTCCGGAACCATCTGTTGCTATATACTGTGGTGGCCATGCTTACTATATACTCCTCGATTACATTAATGTTTCCAACAGTTTCTTGTGCAGTTCCACTAAAATATATGGTATCTTCGAAGAAGATCCCTGTTTGCACAAGTAGAGATAATTACGTATTACATTAAGAGTGGCATCAAATCAGTGGCAAAACAATTGCTCATTCCAGCCATAGCAATAAATTAAGATGCAAAACTATATCATTAGTTGTGTCATCACAGTTCCAGTGCTTCATTGCAGCACTAGGAGTTGATTTTTGTTTTTCTTCCGCTTGTTCTTCCCCTTCATCACTTGGTTCAATAACAGACAAGCTTTGCCTTCAATGTAAGATTTGGCATGTCAATTAGGTTGCACAAGTATAGCACTAAACAATGACATTAATTTTCTGATGAAAGTGGCAAAATACAGGCCAACAGTTGTGAAATATCCTTATCTTACCTCAATGGGATATTGCGGTGCACATACAGATTGGAAGTCTTGTCTCCATTTGTGCAGTTCACTAAAATCAAGCAACATTACCGTACAAGTAGCACAACATATGAAAGCACACTGCAAAATCATGTGAAAGAAGGCTAGTACTGACCTCTCACGACGTGGAATTCAAACAACTCACAAGAAGAAGATTTGAACCAAATTTGCCAACACGGATAGGAAGTAAGATCTCATCTTGTGCAGTTCCACTAAGATCAAGCAATCAAGCAACGTTGTCGGTGTGACATTTTGGTTGAACTGCACAAAACACTCTTAAAACAAAAGTGTTTTGTGCAGTGCAACAAAAGGTCACAATGGCAACGAGGTGAAGTAGATAACCCTGTTTACACAGAGGTGCAAAGGAAACAACTAGTGGTCAATAACGGTGGATGACACAGAAGCCAACAAAAAGAAGCATCTACCTTATCTAAATGGGAAAGAAAGCAAGACAGTAGCATTTCTCAAACGGTGGCATTGATTAATATTAACAGAGAGATTATATTAACAATAAAATTCGTTAAACATGTAATTTGCTTTTAACTGTGGCATTGCATCAATTTTCCAGCGGCATTATTAGAGGGTGTTTGTTTACAGGGACATTTGGTGGAGGGACTAAAAAACTTTGTGTCAGTCCCATCTAAACCAAACAGGAGGGACTTTTAGGGACTAAAAGTGGGCATTTGGGACTAAAGAAAGAAGACCCCGAGGGAGAGTCTTTTTGGGACTTTTTCCAATAGTTACCCCTGCCACGCATCGCACCTTGTCTCCATTAGTTCATTACTAGGGGTAACATGGTCTTTTAGCATGTCATTTAATAACCTCTAGTCCATGTTTAGTCCCTGGAACCAAGCAGGTAGGGACTAGGGAGTTCTTAACCAAACAGGGCCTTAGATTAACAATAGCTAAAGAGTTGCACGGGACAGTAGACGCACCAGCACCATGTGCATCTACCGATGTACTGGGGCGATGCACAGTCTGTTGCAACAAAGAACAAATAACCAAGGAGCATATTTGTGTTGGTCCCAGTTTTGTTATCTTTAGACACCTTTCCCTATGTGAGCGCATCAAATCTAGTCCTGCTCAAACTCTACAGCCTTGTCCCCCAAAACAAAAGATCAGTTCGTTACAGATGTGCGTACTGCGTTTGTCATTGTTTTCCCTTTTCGACCAACGTAGGTGCTGGATAGCCAGTCTGTACTAGTACTTTCCCCACTTCCTTTCCTCTGTGAACCACGTCCAAGATTTATGCTATACAACTTTCCCCACTACTTTCCCCCATTCCTGTCCTCTTTGAACCACGTCTTAGATTCATGCGATACAACTTTCCCCGCTACTTTCCCCCTTCCTTTCCCTTTTGAACCACGTCCTAGATTCATGCTATACAACTTTTCCCACTACTTTCCCCCATTCCTTTCCTCTTTGAACCACGTCCTAGATTCATGTTATACAACTTTCCCCACTACTTTCCTGTTTGATCCAACACCTAGATTCAAGTGCAGAAACGGAAAAAGCCCACATGCAGCTAGAGCAATGCATGTGGAATAAGTAAATTATACCTTAAGGTTCTTGGGGTGTGGTTCGGTGGGCGACCAGAGGCCGTTCGAGCCACACTATGTACGGCGGCGAAGAAGAAGGGGTCGGAGGCCCTCCCGCGTCGCCGCTGGCTAAAAGTGAACAGTTGCGCCGGTAGTGGATTCCCTCCCTCGCCGACGGCGACAGCGTTAAGCCTCCTTCCCTTCCCGACGGACGGATCCTGCCGGCTCTTTGACCAGCAGTGAGGGGAGAGAGAGAGGCACATGAAGTCTTGTTTAGATCTAGAGAGGATGAGATAGTGTGAAGAGAGCAACTACAAGCAAACCAGCAGTGAGGGGAGAGAGAGAGAGGCCAACAAAGTCTTGTTTAGATCTGGAGAGGGTGAGAGAGTGTGAAGAGAGCAACTACAAGCGCTGAGGCTCCAGCGTGTATATATATACTGGAGAGAGTGTGAAGAGTGCAAATCCTAGAAAACAAGCGCCGAGGCTGCAGCGACCAGTCAAAGAATCCCCCTGGCATGAATTATGCTCACGTGTAGGAACCCGAGACCTCAAGTTTGATGAGCGAACAGGCTAACCAGCTACACAACCCTCCCGTTATGTTCAACAAGAGGAAAATAACCTTTTATACATTCCTACGTTCGTGTGACAAGCATGCCGTGTTTTTTGTGTGTGTGGGAGTCATTGGGATTTAAATCATAATCGTGTCATGTGGCTTTGGTGGTAAGACTATCAACAGTGGTGTAGAAATAATGCAGTCTTACTCACCTTACCTCTCTCCACGTAGTACATTGGGTCCCACCAGTCAGAGGGTGAAACAAACAAATTAATAAGAAAAATTAAAAGCGCCAGCGGTGTATCTTACCTCACACATCTCACTACTGCTCGGGAACACTGTCCAATTGATCCCTCTGTTCGCTCACGTACTATTTTAAGTGAATCCATATTATAACATGCACACAATTTTGGGCACTTGTATTCGACCTAAGTCAGTGTGCCACGATATCTCGTACGACTCCCTTCATCTAGGTGTAATAAGTCACGTTAGAAGGTGCAGCGGGACCAAGGTGCAAGCAGATTGGAGGAGAAGGAGAAACTTGACCGGTCATTCCTCCAATCAAAGCCCTAATTTCTGTCTCTAAACACAACAATTAATCCAAACAACTAAGAGATGCTGTTTTAGCTACCATGCAGGGCCACGTATTAACTTGCATGCAAGCCGACTTTGATTTCTTCACTGATCAACGCGTAGTTGCGCTCCATGCATTGGGTTTCCGGGGGAGATCACAAGGCAGAGTAAGGAGCGTTTGGTTACATTGCTTAGGCTGGTCATAGTGGTGAGTAACTTGGACTAGTACAACATGCATATGTTACTAGTCTATGTTACTACTACGCGAAGTTTGCCGTCGGAAGCGAGCCAATCTGGCTCTCCTGAGCTAGCAAGGTTTTTCTAGCCCACCCAAGCTAGCTAGCCCACAAAAGCTAACATATTTTAACAGTTCCAAACGCCTACCCTTGCCCGGCTATGCTATAAGCTGTTCTTGCTAAGGATCCAAACGCTCCCTAAGTAACAACGCTCGCTAGCAACGAGGCCAGGAGGGGATTGAGATGCGAAGTTAATGGACGACGCCTAAACATTTTGGGAATATCTGATTTCCGTAGGATGACTTAACACCTAGACGGAGGGAGTACTACTCCTCAGTCCAGGTTTGATGGAATATTTGTCACCTCTTCTCTTCTTGTACGTACTCCAATTGTATCTCACTTCCTGTGGCTTCGCACTCGCACGATTTTCCTATTCTATGAACCTGTGTGTGCGTGTGCGTGTGTGTGTTTAACAGCATGTGTGTGTTAGAGAGAGCGATAGATCGATCTACTCCTACAGAGAGATGGCGTGTAGTGTACGATTTAGCCGCGAGAGTCGGTGCATCCTCTCGTTTCCAGGCGTCCAGTAGGGACAGGCGGACAGCTTCCACGCCCGCTCCTGACCAGCCTGGCCCACCCAAAGCCCCTCCATCGCCCGCGCGCGCTTCCCGCCGGGAACGGTCATCGCCGCTCCATAGAATCGGTGCCGCATTCATGCCCGGGCAGAGCGGACGCGACCTCTCACTGGCGCCTACGTTGAAGGGAGAAGCGGATTCAAGAGTAATGGTTGCTTCGTCCATCCAACTTACTGCTGGGTCTATGTGATTTGACGGCTCATTGGTCATTATTACTGAGGTGGTAGGACTGCTGGATGTCCCACGCTTTCGGCGAAAGGAGGTACTACTAGATTACAATTTTCTCCATTCTTACGGAGAAGGAGTGCAAGAGCAGTGAAAACACACAGGCTCAGTGATTACATGGCCCACCTCACACTATCACCATATTTTCTGGACACCGTGCGACACCTAGCTCTTTACATAGTACTCCCTCCGTTCCTAAATATAAGTCTTTGTAGAGATTCCACTAGGTGGACTACATACGGGACAAAATGAATGAATCTACACTTAAAATGCATCTATATACATCCGTATGTGGTTCATGGTGAAATCTTTACAAAGACTTATATTTAGGAACGGAGGAAGTACTTGTATAGTACGTACTGTAATTTATTAGCAAGATAGTACAATGCTATGAAGCTTCCAGCTTCTGCTACATGTATCTTGCGTCCAAGGTTGCCCGTTGCAACATTTCATCAAATACAAAGGAGACTAACATGCATGCTATTGCATCTCAATGATTGACACATCATAGACAATATGTACTCCCTCCGTTCCAAAATAAGTGTCTCAACTTTATGCTACATATTGAGCAAAATGAGTGAATCTACACTCTAAAATACGTCTATATACATCAGTGTTTGGAGTATGTACTAGTAGTTCATATTGAAATCTACCAAAGGACATATATATTCCAAACAATATGATAATCTCTCTAACCAAGGTAGTAGGGACGAGGAGTAAACGGAGGGAGTAGTAAAATTTTCTCCTCGTCCTGCGAGCCACCGCGCGCGTGGGCGAGGGAGCGGGCGTAAGGCGTACTGTACTGCTACTACTCATGCAGTCCCTAGCCATTGAAACAGAGACAGCTAAAGAAAAAAATGATCCATGCAGTCCCTAGCCCTTGAACCGTAAACCCTAACCAGGTTTTAATTTGCTGGCAACGTCGGAGCTTCCTAAGAAATGAAGTTTGCAACCCTTTGACCATCGGATCATTTTGTGCAGTTTCACCAAAATCTAGGTGAGCATCCCTGTGGCAACGAAATTGAAGAAGAGTGATTAGAATAAGATTACTGGGACTAGTTGATGAGACATAAACTCATCACAAATACAGTACGTAGATGCCGGTAGAGGTATGTGCGGGGCAAAGAAGTAGAGAAATATCCACACGGAGTGATGTGGGCAGCTGGAGCAGTGGTGCAAGCCGGCTGTAAAGGGAGTTGTACCTGAGGGATGTCCGGACGTAGCTCAACCTAGAGGAGGGCGGCGGGAGGAGGCAACTACCCATGTCGCGGCAGTGAGCAATGGACGAAGGCAACCTCACCGGCTTTGTGAGAGAGAATGGCGGGGACCCCTGATCGGGACGTGCTGACAGTGGGTTTTCGCCGTCAGTGACGGCATCCGCATCTACACTAAGCATCCACCCCTTCCCCCGGCGGACGTGATCCGCTGGGATGTTAGAGATGTGGCCGCAGTGGTTTTGTGCGAGAGAGTGTGAAAACTGAAGAGAGCAACCCCAGCAAGCAACCGTGTAGGCTCGTCCTGCCTATGTATATAGTGGAGCGGTTTCCTTTTCTCTCCATATGAACCTATTTATTTAAATACGGGGCTCCTACAACTCGTTCTCCTATAAACCTTGCGCTTGGCATCTCCATACTATTAACCTTGCGATTGGCTCTTCGCCTCTTCGGGAAGTCGAGCAATAGTGGTACTGCAGTATATATCGTTCTGGCTATATGAGACCGAATGAATTGCTGCACGTCCACCACGTGGCGAGGGTCGAGGGGCGAGGGAGAGTGCATACTATTACATCCGTTTCAATATGGACTACATACGGAGCAAAATGAGTGAATCTACACTCTAAAATACGTCTATATACATCAGTGTTTGTAGTATGTACTAGTAGTTCATATTGAAAACTACTAAAGGACATATATTCCAAACAATATGATAATCTCTCTAACCAAGGTAGGGACGAGGAGTAAACGGAGGGAGTACAAGTAAAATTTTCTCCTCGTCCTGCGAGCCACCGCGCGCGTGGGCGAGGGAGCGGGCGCAAGGCGTACGTACTCATTAGTAAGCAAGCTTCCCCTCATCCTGCGAGCCACCGCACCCGTGGGCGTAGGAGACGGCGTACTAAGCAAGCTTCTCCTCGTTCTGCGAGTTGACGGGACACATCAAAAGTACTCCAATGTATAGAGCCTTGCCTCTACGGTAGGCCCCACATGGTTTGCCTCTTTTTTAACATAACGCGTCAAGTCGCAATTTTGTTTGTTCACCCATGGTAGACGATCCTCCCTCCATCTAGTGGACAACTAGTACACGTGTCAAATTACCACGTGGGCTGCCTTTTCGTACAGAAATGAGCTCCAGCGTGTACCTGCGCGGGTGTGGTTGGGAAAGAGACGGGAGTACGTGCGCCGTGCGTGCACCTCTTCTCTTCGTGCACGTCCCGCACCTACGCGGGTTTGTGAGAGAGATACAAACCTAGACAAATGGCTTGTGCGTTCGTGAGTGTTTTTTGTTTTGGGGGGGGAGTGGTTGATTTCGTGAATGTATTTGTGGGAATATGTGTCGATGACATCTCAAACAAAATTTTGCATGCAATGTGTGTGAAATGGAGGCCTATCCATATCATATATAGAGGGTCGGGCGATCCACGAGAAGAGAGGGAGGGGTCATAGATATCAATAGAGTCGAAGAGAGGATCAAGTGGGTGGGTGCGAGATCGATGAAGAGAGCCATCGAAATTGTGTGTGTGTGCAAGTCAAAGATATAGGGCGACTGACCTAGCTACCGGAACGTCAGAGGGCACAGGTCAAGTTTGCGTGTGGCAGGGAGACATGACTAGAGCGCTCGATGTATCGGCGTGTGTGCGTGGGAGGGGGTGGGGGGAGGGGTTGGCAGAGGCCTAACTATAGAGGTAGAACGACTCGTATATGTGTTGAGAAGGAGAGACCCAGCTATGTCTTGTGGGAGATCGGTCGACATCCATACATAACTGAAGGACGGGAAATAGGATGGGACAGAGAGAGAGGAGAGAGAGAGGGAGGGAGAGGGGTAGAGTGCTGGATGGGTGATGTAGTTGCTTCTCGAAGATGGTGGGAGAGGCCTACTAGACAAACTGAGGGTGGAACTGCATTATTATCAATAAGAGTGGGGATGTGTTTCTGTGTGTGCCTGTGCGTGATAGATCTGTCGGGACACATCCATGGATGATGAAGGGGAACCATGTGTTTGGTAAGCAAACCTAACTAGATCGGTAGATCAATTGTTGTTTGTCGGAGGAAGGGAGAGACATAACTAATGAGGTAGATCGATCGACACGTGGGGAAAACGAGTTATAAAGACCTAGCTAGCTATATGTATAGCGGGAGATCGGTCGGTGTACATCCATTTGTTAGAGGCAAATAAGGCCCGGCGAGATGGATAGACAGAGAGAATGGAGCTAGGAGGTGGTGCGAGAGGCCCAGCTACTAGCTAGATAGGGGGAGGAGTGTGCGGTTGTGAGATCGATGAAAAGAGGGGCGAGAGTTTACTTGTGTGTGGTGATGAGGACGTCAATACCATTGTTACACCCACAGCCCCTGCTACTATACATATTGGACCAATTACTAGAGCTCGTGCACGGCAATTAAATTACCAGGTACTTTCGTTTCTTGGTAATGATTCTAATGTTCATGAGAATATGATGCTGCCTAAATTGGATACATTTGTTTTGCTTACAAATGAAGGGCCTAGCTTGGAGAAGGATGAATATTAGAGCAAGAACAAGCATGGAGTTGATGGCATGCGCAAGGGAAACAAGAACAGAGTTCCGGTGATGATTTCAGGACTTTGAAGCCACCATAATGAGTGCATGAAGCCTTGGATGAAATATACAAGATGCCACTTCATAAATTTTGTCCAGAGGCTATTCTAGGTGCTGCGTCACCTTAATATTGGGCCAGGCCCATGTAATTTCGAAATACTTGAATATAGGTTGTTTTTAGAGTCCGTATGTGTGGGGAAACAAGAGTTAGGGTTGGTTTCGGACCCCTCCTCTAAGGGCCACGAAATTCCCCCCTCTTCCTCCATATATACAGCCCTTAGGGCATCGTTTAGACTTTGGGTTTTGTTTAGATTAAAGTTTGCCATAGCTGCAACTTCGCGTACTTCATTTGTGTTCAACGACTAGACAAAGGCGTCACAGAACCCCACCTTTGATCAATAAAGCTTTCCTCTTATATTAGCAATATCCATATTGCAATCTTAGTTTCTTTCTTGTTCTTCGTTTGCCTCCAGGAAACAGAACTTCGTGGTCTGGTTGATCGTGCTCCGGCGTGGTCAATAACCTCTCGGAGTTGGTTTAGCGATTGCTAAGGCGCGACGTCCTCGCACGTTCGTAGTCGGATCGCCAAAGTCGACTTCCTCCAAAACAATAGCTACCATCTCATCGAAAGACGGGACACCTTTGCCTCTATCAAGTGGTATCAGATTTCCAGGTTGCTCGGTGAGATTTTATAGTTTTCCGTAGTTTAGATCGAGTCTATTCTTCATACCTACAATCCACGAAAAAGCCAAAAAAAATTTAGGGTTAGTTCATCATATCCGAACCAATCTGAGCCTTTGCATAATCTTTTCTTTATTTCCTTTGTTGAATTTGCGGTTGCATCGTCGGGTCAAGTTGCTGGTCTTAGCGTCTAGTCCTTTAGAGTTTCGAGTTCTGTTCACAGGTTGTCACGTCGCCAGTGCCATATATCACCACATCATCATCATCATCACTGCTGCCATATACCACCACCGCACCAACTTCATCGCTGCTGCCATATACCACCACCACATATTCACCGCCAATCCGAGTCCATATACGCCACCACATATCCGCCGCCATCTCGCCAATCCGAGTCAACCTTGTTGTGGAATTGTCACGGCAGATGTCCTAGTGTGAGGACTTAGTCGTGAGGCCAACGCATCTACGTAGTAGCTTGAGAGGGGTTGAGCGGAATCGAGAGACGCAACACAAGACAAGGATTTAGACAGCTTCAAGCCCCGGGAAACATCATCCGGTAATAACCCTACATGCTGTTTGTGGCTAGGTCTCATTATCATCATGAGGGAGTCACCGGTAAACCGACTCTTTGTGTCTAGCCCTAGAGATTGTTTCTTCTTGCCTTCTCTCTCTTTGGGGAGCCCTGCCCCTCCTTATATATGTTGAAGGGGCGGTTTACATGACTAGTCCTAGTTGGATTAGGATTACTCTATTACAAGTGGAGTCCTAGTCTTGCTTCCTTTGTAGGAGAATATTCCTTGTGCTTTCCTCATAAACCGGCCCACCATTAACATGAATCGGCCTTCTGGGCCTTGGGCCTTGTCATCCGTCTAACCCGCCCGCTGGGTCACCAGTGAGTCATAATGACCAGGCGGGTTGCTTGCAAACCGCCAGGTCAGGGCGGGTCGCCAGTGAATCGCCAAGTGTCAGCCGGGTCTCTAGTAAACCGCCATGTCCGGCCGGGTTATACTTCCGGCCGGTTTACGCTGCGGGGTATATCCTTGATATTAGCCCCCAATTTAGCTTGGATTTATCCATGGTAAACTGATCCTGTAAACAAACACAAGAACAACTTTGACAAGTTGTACTCCAGGTTAAAAATTCTGGTAAACCGGCACCTGATCATCCTTAAATCCTTGTTATTTCCTCCTTCTAGAAAAATCCGGGTTAGTAGACCAGCTTCATAATCAATTTGCTTGTAGAAAAACTGTTGTAAATAAAGAATCCATTTGACTCTGCCTTCAATGCTCTGACTTGACAAAAATATTGGTCTTCAAATATTCAACTTATATTCAGCCGGCCTGAAAATATAGAACTTGCCGATCTATGATTTCCAAAATCGCCGGCTTATAAAACTGATAATTTCGGGTCATGATTGTTTCCAACGCCGGTTCATGATTGTTGCCAATGCCAGTTCATGATTGTTGCTAACGCCGGTTCATGATTATTGATGACGCCGGGTTGCAGACACAGGATCATAATGATTGGTGACGCCGGGTCAATCTGGTTTGCTCAAAACGGAGAATTTGAAAATATTTGTTCGATAATAATATAATACCTGTAGCCCCCAAGTCTTGAGCAGAACAAAGTGATGGCTGAAGACTTGCTTCAATATAAATACTGCCACTTTTGAAGAAATCCATGTTGTTCATCCCAGTCACTAGTAAAAACTGAATACTCCATATTATGTAGCCCCCAAGTGCCAGGTCATTATGCAATAATGAGCAGGGACTTTATAAATATGATCATGCTTCATTGAAAATAACATCATATGATGTAACTCCACCATGGGCTTGAACCCACATCCACAAGGTTAAGAGCTTTGTGCTTTACCAACTGAGCAGTGGACCCTTGAATATAATGGATTAAGACTTGTGTACCTTGAATCATTGATAGGAGCAATTGGTAG
This sequence comes from Aegilops tauschii subsp. strangulata, assembly GCF_002575655.3. Classification (NCBI taxonomy): domain Eukaryota; kingdom Viridiplantae; phylum Streptophyta; class Magnoliopsida; order Poales; family Poaceae; genus Aegilops; species Aegilops tauschii. The sequence continues at coordinate 248,586,578 of NC_053040.3, read as the reverse complement.
CCCCCAAGGGCCGGCTCATTATGATGTGATGAGTCGGGTCTTCAATAAGGCCAATAAAAATGACTTTGCATTAGCCCCCAAGTGTCATGGTGCATGCTTGCAGCGACATGAGACTTGCATATTTGATATAATCTCAAATTGAATAATGTAGCCCCCAAGTGCCGGGTCGTAAGCCTGCAGCGACTCAGGACTATTCCCTCCATTGTAGAATAAATCATATCCATTGATAAAATAATAGCCATTGCGCTAAAGCGACTTTGAAAACCTCAATCATAATACTGGTTATTGATAACCATAATAAAAATCCAGCCATGTTGGCTATTAAAGATTTGAATAATATAACCCGGTTTGAAAACCGGTTCCTGCAATATAAACCAGTATATCCATGCCGATATGATGTATGCTATGATGATGTAATTATGATGCAATGTATGATGCAATATATGATGATGTATTTGTATGATAACAGAATACTTCAATGAAACTAGCATGATAGCCACTGGAGTATCCTCGCTTTCTGTAAGCCGGCTCTCACATGACCCAATCGATGTTTAAACCTGGATAAGTTCAGGGTCTTGTTTAAAGATTGACTTATCGAGAGTACACGAGGTTGGAGTAGCATCATGAAAACAGGCAGGTTTAACCAAGTTTCAATGAAGGCGGCTTAGTAGCCTGGGTTCATCCTCGCTATCTGTAAGTCGTGCCCTCACATGACAAACCGGCGTTTTAACCTTAACGAGCTCAGGGTCTTGTTTTAAAGATTGACTGTTAATAGTTCGCCGGGCCAATTAGGATTACCTGATGAAGAAGCAGCTGGCATACAGGCAGGATGAACCCAGAAGGGTTATGTCCTCTTTGGTGAATACACCTATGTTTGAACAAGATAACCCATTCAAAAGGGTAGTAACGCTATGTTCTCTTTGGTGAATACACCTATGTTTGAACAGGAAGCCCCCAAGTGACATATTCGTGAGTTGTGCTCGCCGGGTACCTATGTTTGAGTTGTGCTGTGCATCCAACTCTCTTTGGTCCCTGTAATTGTTCTGAGAACTCGAACTTGCGAGCGATCATTCTTCTGAACCGGAAATTCTTAAACCGGATATTGAGAGCTTCAAAGCTTTGTGGGAGACAGCTTCCTTTGAGCCGGATTTTAAACCGGAATCCTTCTTTTTAAGCCGGAAATTTTCTGACGGCCTTTAAATTTGCACCAATATGGCGGTTTAGGGTCCTGCATTAGACAACTTTGCAAGAGATAAATTCTTCTTGAACCGGAATTTTGAACTGGATATTGAGAGCGTCTGAGCTTTGCAAGAGACAGTTTCCTCTTAAACCGGATTTGAACCAGATACTAAGGGCTTCAGCGCTGTGTGGGAGACGGGATTTCCCTTAAATCGGACTATAAACCGGAAGCATCATTGTGAGCCTGAATATTTCTGACGGCCTTTAAATTTTCATCAATATAAGAGTAGCCTCCGGGACCGGATTATCTTTCCCTTCAACATCCTGGGGCACTTGAATTTGCTGAAACTGGCAAGACTTGCTGAGTCATATCATCGTAGCCCCCGAGTCTTAAGATGACTCAAGGAGTTGTCTTGAGATTCTCCGTACCTGACCATAGCAGAAGGTATATATTATTGGTGTTGATAGCACGATGTGAATCCATAGAAGGTTGAGGTGGCTGCGGCGGGTTATAAGTGATCCCGTATGAGCCGTGTCAGCAACTCGGCCAATGGTTCCTTCCAACTGGCGATTTGAAGTTAACCAAACTGTAGTGGCGGCGACTTGTGCGCCTGCCCATTGAGCCACCCAGTACAGACGGCGGTTGATAGTATATGATAATTTGCCTCCATTTTGTTGAAAGAAAACTGGGCTACCCAAGCTGTGACTTGCTCATACTCAATAAACAGCTCATGCAGACAGGTGCCGCCTGGTATGTTGATGTAGACCAGGCCGCGAGAGACGGACAGCAAAGATGACCGCAGCATCAGAGGCAGCTCGGACAGATGAGTCGGCCGCGGCATTGTAAGCCGGTGCAGATGGGGAAAGTCGGCACCGGTGCTGTAAACCGGCACAGACGGGCGAGTTAATGTAGACAAGGTCCGCCGAGGCGGCGGCTTTATGCATGTCCATTGAACAGCAAGCAAACGCGATCCTGGCAAGTCGATGTAGACCGGGCCGCAAGGGCGGCGACTTGTGCGCGTTCATTCAACGGGTAATATGTCACGGACTATCGTCGGGCGGAATATTGTCAGCCGTGCTCCATACCCATGGTATAAACCATATTTGTAGTGAATGATTGTCCTGTATATAAAAATACATAGATCAAAGTAATTGTTCTTTGATAAAAACAATATGTGTTAAGAAAATAAACTTGGATGAATATCACCTGATTAGTTTGGATGACCGATGATTCATAAGTAGCATCCGTACATCAATAGACTGTACGCGGTGTAGTAAGCACTGCGCAACTCAACTGCCTTGACTTTGATCTGCTGTAAATTTAATAGTGGTACTCGCCCGCTGATATTTATTGTAAACAAATTGGCTTTTTGAACCATCACACATGTATGCATTGCTCAGGACATCTCCTTCATCGTACCCTTCATCAGCATACTAGTACCCAGACCTTGTATCCATTGCACTTGCCTAGTGTTCTTTGTTTTGTAATACTGTTTTTGGCCTGTTGATTTTGTAAAGTGCTTCCTCCCAATTTGCTAGGAATGATGGAGTAGCTTGAAATTGTACAGTATTCTTAGTACCGCGCGGACACTCCCATTGGGTCACTCCTGTACTTTGGTTATAGAAATAAGAAACACCATCCATTGGATCCTTCATCTTGGCTCAATCAAGAGGTAGAAGTGACTTCCCTTCTGATCTCAGCATGAGTGACAGATCGTAGCATCAGTAAATCCCCTTTTAGTATTGTTGCTAAATTCCTTTTGATCCTTCTAGCATGCAGAGGACGTTTGCGTTGATCCTGCCAGACCCAGTGTTTCTGCTGTTTTCTCTATGCACTTATGTCGAAACAATATGTTCCACTGCTGACGAGGCACTCCTGGGAAAGCAGAGGAGAATCACGGCCGCGTAGGGGCGGTGCGGTGCAGCAGCAAGCGCGGAGCCGGCTTGCGGGCGTGCACGCATGGACGGAGCAAAGCGGAGACTTGCCAAGCGGCGACGTGTACGCGCAGGTGGTGAAGAGTGAAAACAAGGCCAGTGCGACTCGGAAGTGGGCGCCTTGGCGCGACGCGGACAGCGGCGGCTGAGGCAGATGCCTTTGGAGGCGGTGGGTTAGGCGAGAGGCGGCTCAGAGGCATCTCAGCAGCAGGCCGCACAATGCAGCGATGGATTGAGGCGACGGAGGTGAAGGCAAGCCGCAGGGCGACGACGGCGGTTCGGCGCCATAGCAGAGGCGACTCGAGGAGGAGCGAGGCCACGGCGAACCGCAGCACCGGCGAGGGCGGATCTGGCATGGCCGACTTGACGAGGTCACAGTGGCAAGCACGACAACAACTTCTCACTGCGACCGAGGCATAGGCGAAGGGAAACTGCGGCTCGGAGCGGAGGGCTCGGCGGCTCAAGAACTCGGCAATGGGCAACTTGGCACAACATTCGTGAGACCATAGACAAAGGCAGTGGCCCGAGGCCGGCCACGGCAGGGGCGGCGGCGAAGACGGCTCACGGCAGAGGAGGAAACGTAGGCCGGTTCAGTAGCCGCAGGGGGAAACAGCGAGGTGGAGCGACAGCGACTCGATGGCGGAAACCGCTTCCGGATCGTGGGCTGCTTCCCCTCTTTTTTTGACAAAAGCAAACACTGCTGGTCCACGTGCATGAAGCTTGCCCTTGGTCTGTTGAGAAGTTGGCAGCAGGCCTAGGGAGCCACGCCACGTAATAGCGATGGAATCTAATGCTCCGAATTGGATTTGCACACGGACGACGGAACCGTCAAAACCTTCCGGTCTCGGCGACTTGTACCTTGTATCGACTGATTTCAGATGCGAGATTTCGACCTGCAGCGGCAACGGAAATTAACCCAGCCTCGACGGATCATCCGGTTGTGTGCGCTGGTGCATAAACGCGACCCTGATTTTCTCTTTGTATATATCGCTTTGACTGCTCGTCGACGATGTTATCTTCTCTGCCGACTCTTTTTCATCCAGCACATCACGAGCTTTTTGATCCCTGTAAAGATCCCTACAAGAACTCATCACCATCGTGCGCATGCCCCACGGTGGGCGCCAACTGTCGTGGAATTGTCACGACAGATGTCCTAGTGGGAGGACTTAGTCGTGAGGCCAACGCATCTATGTAGTAGCTTGAGAGGGGTTGAGCGGAATCGAGAGACGCAACACAAGACAAGGATTTAGACAGCTTCGGGCCCCGAGAAACATCATCCGGTAATAACCCTACATGCTGTTTGTGGCTAGGTCTCATTATCATCATGAGGGAGTCACCGGTAAACCGACTCTTTGTGTCTAGCCCTAGAGATTGTTTCTTCTTGCCTTCTCTCTCTTTGGGGAGCCCTGCCCCTCCTTATATATGTTGAAGGGGCGGTTTACATGACTAGTCCTAGTTGGATTAGGATTACTCTATTACAAGTGGAGTCCTAGTCTTGCTTCCTTTGTAGGAGAATATTCCTTGTGCTTTCCTCATAAACCGGCCCACCATTAACATGAACCGGCCTTCTGGGCCTTGGGCCTTGTCATCCGTATGACCCGCCCGCCAGGTCACCCGTGAGTCATAATGACCAGGCGGGTTTCTTGTAAACCACTAGGTCAGGGCGGGTCGCCAGTGAATCGCCAAGTGTCAGCCGGGTCTCAAGTAAACCGCCAAGTCCAGCCGGGTTATACTTCCGGCCGATTTACGCTGCGGGGTATATCCCCGATACCGATACACCTGCAACATATATCCGCCACCAGTCCGAGTTCGACCAGATTCATCTCCGCCACCAGTCCGAGTTCCACCAGATTCATCTCCGCCACCAGTCCTAGTCCGAGTCCTGTATTTTGTTACTCTGTTTTGGATTTCCATATCATGCCATACTCCGAGTCGTGACAGAGTAGGACTCCCGAAATTTTGTGCTACCTGTACAAGAAAAATAGTTCCAGTTTAAAAAAAAACTAAGTCTGGAAAATTCTGGCTAGGCAGTTTTTAGGCCATTTGTAGACTTTTTCGAAAAAAAATTGTTGCAGAGCAAAAAAAAAGAGGGCAAAAAAGTTCCAAAAAAGAGAAGTGAAAAAAAGAGAGAATTTTTTTTCAGAGTGTGCTCCTCCCTTGTTTACGTGCAGCGCCGTGATTTTGTTAGTGTTCTAGGCTCGCGTCTCTAGCACGGTCTAGCCTAGGACCAGCATAGTACCGTTGTTGAGCGTTTATTCAACTTTGCATCTCTGAATTGATTATTGCTGACCCTTTTTGCTATCATATTAGAAGCCTTCCCAGCTCCACGTACATCTACGTCGTGCGTTTGACTCTCCCTGGTACTCGCTCTATCCAAGCTTTGAGAGTTTTGACTGCGACGGTTGCCGATCACCACCTGCTGCTTGGTAAGAACTGGTAAGAATTTGAGATTCGCTTGACGGATTTGTGACTGTCCACCACACCACTACCACTGCTTCCTAGTAGTTTGTAGGATCATATTCTTGTGTGTTTCTATTGCTGCTAACCATGACAGGATCACAAGCCGATGAGACTGACTGGGAGAACATGACGAACAAAGAGTTACATGATAAGTTTCAGCAAATGATGAGTGGACAGGTGGAAGATGTGCTAAACAGATTTGAAGAGGCCATGGAGAAGATAGATGGTATTGAGAAGGCGTTCGAAACAAAGCTCGATAACAAGTTTAATGAATTACTCGCGCGTCTTCCACAACCACCGCCAGCTGCACCTATCGCACCTCGCCTTCCAAATCAAGTGGGACGAGCACAGCGCGTTCCCCTTGAGCCTGGTCAAACTTCTGGTGCCGCTGTAGATACTATTGATGCTTCTGTAGCTCCTGCTGCTACTGCAGAGGTGGAGGACCATTACTAGGATGAGGTTGATCAAAATCAGAACTACGTGCAACCACCAGCACCACCAGGTCGTCCTCATGCATATCATCACAATGGTAGGGCTGCACCACCTGAGGTACAAGCTCATGACCATCTTTCTAAACTAAAATTGAATATTCCACCATTTCAGGGTAGATATGTTCCTGATATATATCTTACTTGGGAGTTAGAAACTGAACAACGTTTTACATGTTTACAATATCCTGAGGAGAGACGTGTTCCTGCTGCTGTTTGTGCTTTTACTAGTTTTGCATGTGTTTGGTGGTTTGAACATTGTAGATTATATCCTATTCTAGCTACTTGGGCAGCTTTGAAAACAATTATGCATACTCGTTGGGTTCCACCATATTATCAACGTGAATTGCTTCAAAAATTGCAGCATTTAAGACAAGGAAAAAATTCTGTAGAAGAAAACTATCAGGAATTATAAACTGGGATGATTAGATGTGGTATTGTTGAGGAGAATGAAGCTATGCTTGCACGTTTTATGGGTGGATTAAATAGATACATTCAGACCATTCTCGAGTATAAGGAGTATAATAATATCACTCGTTTATTCCATCTTGCTTGTAAAGCTGAACGTGAAGTGCAGGATCGACAGGCATTGGCGCGAACTAACTTTTCTACAGGTCGACTTTCATCATGGACACCACGTGCATCCTCTACTTCCACTGCACCAGCACCTCCATCAGGTTCCACCTCCAACCGTGATACAAGGAAGCAGGCACAACCACCACTATCTTCCAAGAGCACACCTGTCAGGCCTATACAGAGCTCTTCTTCTTCCATGGCATTAACAGGGCACACAAGTGATATTATTTGCCGTCGTTGTAAGGGAAGAGGTCATTATGCGAGAGAATGCAAATCTCAGCGTGTGATGATTGCTACTGAGGATGGTGGTTATGAGTCCGCTAGTGACTATGATGAGGTGACTTTGGCTCTTATTACACGTGAAGAACACGGTGGAGATGATTCCGATCATGAGACGCAATACATGGCTCCTAAAGATGCTGACAGGTATGAATGTTTAGGTGCTCAGCGTGTTTTGAGTGTGCAGGTTACACAAGCTGAGCAAAATCAAAGGCATAATTTGTTCCATACAAAGGGAGTTGTGAAGGAACGTTCTATTCGCGTCATCATAGATGGAGGGAGCTGCAACAACTTGGCTAGCATGGAGATGGTGGAGAAGCTATCTCTCACCACAAGACCACATCCACATCCTTACTACATCCAATGATTCAACAACAGCGGCAAGGTTAAGGTAACACGTACTGTTCGTCTGCATTTTAGTATCTCTACATATGCTGATTATGTTGATTGTGATGTGGTACCTATGCAAGCATGTTCCTTATTACTTGGTAGACCTTGGCAATTTGATAAAAATTATGTACACCATGGTAGAAACAATCAGTATACTCTTGTTCATAAGGATACAGATATTACTTTGCTTCCTATGACTCGTCATTCCATTTTGAAAGATGATATTCATAGAGCTAATAAAGCAAAACAGGAGAAAAATAAGAGTGAAAATCAGATTGTGGCAAAAGAATTTTAGCAACAAATGAAGCCCTAATAATAAACCATCTAGTGTTGCTTCTGAAATTAAATTGAAAAGTGCATGTTTACTTGCCACCAAAGCTGATATTGATGAGCTATTTTTAGCAAATCTGTTTGCTATGTTTTCGTGTGCAAAGAAGCATTATTTTCATTTGAGGACGTGCCTTCCTCTTTGCCCCCTGCTGTCACTAACATTTTGCAGGAGTTCGCTGACGTCTTCCCACAAGACGTGCCACCGGGATTACCACCTATTCGAGGGATTGAGCATCAAATTGACTTAATTCCCGGTGCATCGCTACCCAACCGTGCACCATACCGTACCAATCTAGAGGAGTCAAAGGAGATTATGCGTCAAGTACAGGAGCTGCTCGACACAGGTTATATTCGCGAATCCCTTAGTCCTTGTGCTGTTCCTATTATTCTAGTGCCGAAAAAGGATGGTACGTCGCGTATGTGTGTTGATTGTAGAGGCATTAATAATATTACTATTCGTTATCGTCATACTATTCCTAGGCTAGATGATATGCTTGATGAATTGAGTGGCTCTACAATATTCTCCAAAGTTGATTTGGGTAGTGTATACCATCGAATTCGTATGAAATCGGGAGATGAATGGAAAACAGCTTTAAAAACTAAGTTTGGTTTATATGAGTGGTTAGTCATGCCTTTTGGGTTAACTAATGCAGCTAGTACTTTCATGAGACTAATGAACGAAGTTTTACGTGCTTTCATTGGACGATTTGTGGTAGTCTATTTTGATGATATACTGATTTACAGCAAATCTTTGGAAGAACATTTGGAACATTTACGTGCTATTTTTATTGCTCTACGTGATGCACGTTTGTTTGGTAACCTTGGGAAGTGCACCTTTTGCACCGACCGAGTATCTTTTCTTGGCTATGTTGTTACTCCACAGGGCATTGAAGTTGATAAAGCCAAGATTGAAGCTATTGAGAGTTGGCTGCAACCCAAAACGGTCACACAAGTGAGGAGTTTTCTTGGACACGCTGGTTTCTATAGGCGTTTTGTGAGAGATTTTAGCACCATTGCTACACCTCTCAATGAGCTTACAAAGAAGGATGTGCCTTTTGTTTGGGGTACCACACAGGAAGAAGCCTTCACAGTATTGAAAGATAAGTTGACACATGCTCCTTTACTCCAACTTCCTGATTTTCATAAGACTTTTGAGCTTGAATGTGATGCTAGTGGGATTGGATTAGGAGGTGTGTTATTACAAGATGGCAAACCTGTTGCATACTTTTCTGAAAAATTGAGTGGGCCTAGTCTGGATTATTCTACTTATGATAAAGAATTATATGCTCTTGTTCGGACTTTAGAGACATGGCAACATTATTTATGGCCCAAAGAATTTGTTATACATTCTGATCATGAATCTTTGAAACATATTAAAAGTCAAGCTAAACTGAATCGTAGACATGCTAAATGGGTTGAATTCATTGAGACTTTCCCTTATGTCATTAAACACAAGAAGGGTAAAGAAAATGTTATTGCTGATGCATTGTCTCGTCGCTATACTATGCTTTCACAACTTGACTTCAAAATATTTGGTTTGGAGACCATCAAAGATCAATATGTGCATGATGCTGATTTTAAAGATGTAATGCATCATTGTAAAGAAGGAAGAACATGGAACAAGTTCGCTATTAATGATGGCTTTGTGTTCTGTGCTAACAAGCTATGCATTCCAGCTAGCTCTGTTCGTCTTTTGTTGTTGCAGGAGGCGCATGGAGGAGGATTAATGGGACACTTTGGCGTGAAGAAGATGAGGACGTACTTGCTACACATTTCTTTTGGCCAAAGATGAGACGGGATGTTGAGCGTTTTGTTGCTCGCTGCACTACATGTCAAAAAGCTAAGTCACGACTCAATCCTCATGGTTTATATATGCCTTTGCCTGTACCTAGTGTTCCTTGGGAGGATATATCTATGGACTTTGTTTTAGGTTTACCTCGAACAAAAAGGGGAGGGATAACATATTTGTTGTCGTGGATAGGTTCTCGAAAATGGCACACTTTTACCATGTCATAAAAGCGATGATGTTGTTAATGTTGCTGATTTGTTTTTTCGTGAAATTATTCGCTTGCATGGTGTGCCAAATACTATTGTTTCAGATCGTGATACCAAATTTCTTAGCCACTTTTGGAGATGTTTATGGGCTAAGTTGGGGACTAAACTGCTTTTTAGTACTACATGTCATCCCCAAACTGATGGACAAACTGAAGTAGTCAATAGAACATTGTCTACGATGCTTAGGGCTGTTTTGAAGAATAATAACAAAATGTGGGAAGAATGCTTGCCTCATATTGAATTTGCTTATAATCGTTCATTGCATTCTACTACTAAGATGTGCCCTTTTGAAATTGTGTATGGTTTCCTCCCTCGTGCACCTATTGATTTGTTGCCTCTTCCATCTTCGGAGAAGGTTAATTTCGATGCTAAACAACATGCTGAATTGATTTTAAAAATGCATGAGTTAACTAAGGAAAACATTGAGTGTATGAATGCTAAATATAAACTTGCTGGAGATAAGGGTAGAAAACATGTTGTGTTCGCACCTGGAGATCTTGTTTGGTTACATTTGCGTAAGGATAGATTTCCTGATTTGCGCAAATCAAAGCTAATGCCACGTGCTGATGGTCCTTCAGTTAGAGAAAATAAATGATAATGCATATAAACTTGAGCTGCCTGCAGATTTTGGGGTTATTCCCACTTTTAACATTGTAGATTTGAAGCCTTATTTGGGTGAGGAAGATGAGCTTCCATCGAGGAGGACTTCATTTCAAGAAGGGGAGGAAATCAATACCATTGTTACACCCACAACCCCTACTGCTACATATACTGGACCAATTACTAGAGCTCGCCACCATTATCTGCCAAGAGCACACCTATCGGGCCTGCACAGAGTTCTTCTTCTTCCATGGCATCAACATGGCACACAAGTGATATCATTTGTCGTCGTTGTAAGGGAAGAGGACATTTTGCGAGAGAATGCAAATCTCAGCGTGTCATGATTGCTACTGAGGATGGTGGGTATGAGTCCGCTAGTGATTATGATGAGGAGACTTTGGCTCTTATTACACGTGAAGAACACGGTGGAGATGATTCTGAAAATGAGACGCAATACATGGCTCCTGAAGATGCTGACAGGTATGAATGTTTAGTTGCTCAACGTGTTTTGAGTGTGCAGGTCACACAAGCAGAGCAAAATCAGAGGCATAATTTGTTCCATACAAAGGGAGTGGTGAAGGAACGTTCTGTTCGCGTCATCGTAGATGGAGGGAGCTGTAAACAACTTGGCTAGCATGGAGATGGTGGAGAAACTACCTCTCACCACAAGACCACATCCACATCCTTACTACATCCAATGGTTCAACAACAACGGCAAGGTTAAGGTAACACGTACTGTTCGTGTGCATTTTAGTACCTCTACATATGCTGATTATGTTGATTGTGATGTGGTACCCATGCAAGCATGTTCCTTATTACTTGGTAGACCATGGCAATTTGATTAAAATTCTGTACACCATGGTAGAAACAATCAGTATACTCTTGTTCATAAGGATAAACATATTACTTTGCTTCCTATGACTCCTGATTCCATTTTGAAAGATGATATTAATAGAGCTAATAAAGCAAAACAGGAGAAAAATAAGAGTGAAAATCAGATTGTGGCACAAGAATTTGAGCAACAAATGAAACCTAATAATAAACCATCTAGTGTTGCTTCTGAAATTAAATTGAAAAGTGCATGTTTACTTGCCACAAAATCTGATATTGATGAGCTAGATTTCAGCAAATCTGTTTGCTATGCTTTTGTGTGCAAAGAGGCATTATTTTCATTCGAGGACGTGCCTTCCTCTTTGCCCCCTGCTGTCACTAACATTTTGCAGGAGTTCGCTGACGTCTTCCCACAAGACGTGCCACCAGGATTACCACCTATTCGAGGGATTGAGCATCAAATTGACTTAATTCCCGGTGCATCGCTACCCAACCGTGCACCATACCGTACCAATCTAGAGGAGACAAAGGAGATTATGCGTCAAGTACAGGAGCTGCTCGACAAAGGTTATATTCGCGAATCCCTTAGTCCTTGTGCTGTTCCTATTATTCTAGTGCCGAAAAAGGATGGTACGTCGCGTATGTGTGTTGATTGTAGAGGCATTAATAATATTACTATTCGTTATCGTCATCCTATTCCTAGGCTAGATGATATGCTTGATGAATTGAGTGGCTCTACAATATTCTCCAAAGTTGATTTGGGTAGTGTATACCATCGAATTCGTATGAAATCGGGAGATGAATGGAAAACAGCATTTAAAACTAAGTTTGGTTTATATGAGTGGTTAGTCATGCCTTTTGTGTTAACTAATGCACCTAGTACTTTCATGAGACTAATGAACGAAGTTTTACGTGCTTTCATTGGACGATTTGTGGTAGTCTATTTTGATGATATACTGATTTATAGCAAATCTTTCGAAGAACATTTGGAACATTTACGTGCTATTTTTATTGCTCTACGTGATTCACGTTTGTTTGGTAACCTTGGGAAGTGCACCTTTTGCATCAACCGAGTATCTTTTCTTGGCTATGTTGTTACTCCATAGGGAATTGAAGTTGATAAAGCCAAGATTGAAGCTATTGAGAGTTGGCCGCAGCCCAAAACGGTCACACAAGTGAGGAGTTTCCTTGGCCTCGCTGGTTTCTATAGGCGTTTTGTGAGAGATTTCAGCACCATTGCTGCACCTCTCAACGAGCTTACAAAGAAGGATGTGCCTTTTGTTTGGGGTACCGCACAGGAAGAAGCCTTCACGGTATTGAAAGATAAGTTGACACATGCTCCTTTACTCTAACTTCCTGATTTTAATTAGACTTTTGAGCATGAATGTGATTCTAGTGGAATTTGATTAGGAGGTGTGTTATTACAAGATGGCAAACCTGTTGCATAATTTTCTGAAAAATTCAGTGGGCCTAGTCTGAACTATTCTACTTATGATAAAGAATTATATGCTCTTGTTTGGACCTTAGAAACATGGCAACATTTTTTATGGCCCAAGGAATTTGTTATACATTCTGATCATGAATCTTTGAAACACATTAAAAGTCAAGCAAAACTGAACCGTAGGCATGCTAAATGGGTTGAATTCATTGAGACTTTCCCTTATGTCATTAAACACAAGAAGCGTAAAGAAAATGTTATTGCTGATGCATTGTCACGTCGTTATACTATGCTTTTACAACTTGACTTTAAAATATTTGGTTTGGAGACCATCAAAGATCAATATGTGCATGATGCTGAATTTAAAGATGTATTGCAGAATTGTAAGGAAGGGAGAACTTGGAACAAGTTCGTCGTTAACGATGGATATTTGTTTCGTGCTAACAAGCTATGCATTCCAGCTAGCTCCGTTCGTCTTTTGTTGTTGCAGGAGGCGCATGGAGGAGGATTAATGGGACACTTTGGCGTGAAGAAGACAAATGATATACTTGCTACACATTTCTTTTGGCCAAAGATGAGACGGGATGTTCAGCGTTTTGTTGCACGCTGCACTACATTTCAAAAAGCTAAGTCACAACTCAATCCTCATGGTTTATACATGCCTTTAACTATACCTAGTGTTCCTTGGGAGGATATATCTATGGACTTTGTATTAGGTTTACCTCGAACAAAGAAGGGGAGGGATAGCATATTGTTGCCGTGGATAGCTTCTCAAAAATGGCACACTTTATACCATGTCATAAAAGCGATGATGCTGTTCATGTTGCTGATTTGTTCGCTTGCATGGTATGCCAAATACTATTGTTTCAGATCATGATACTAAATTTCTTAGCCACATTTGGAGATGTTTATGGGCTAAGTTGGGGACTAAACTGCTTTTTAGTACTACATGTCATCCCCAAACTGATGGACAAACTGAAGTAGTCAATAGAACATTGTCTACCATGCTTAGGGCTGTTTTGAAGAATAACAAGAAAATGTGGGAAGAATGCTTGCCTCATATTGAATTTGCTTATAATCGTTCATTGCATTCTACTACTAAGATATGCCCTTTTGAAATTGTGTATGGTTTCCTTCCTCGTGCACCTATTGATTTGTTGCCTCTTCCATCTTCGGAGAAGGTTAATTTTGATGCTAAACAACGTGCTGAATTGATCTTAAAAATGCATGAGTTAACTAAGGAAAACATTGAGCGTATGAATGCTAAATATAAACTTGCTGGAGATAAGGGTAGAAAACATATTGTGTTTGCACCTGGAGATCTTGTTTGTTACATTTCCGTAAGGATAGATTTCCTGATTTGTGCAAATCAAAGCTAATGCCACGTGCTGATGGTCCCTTTAAGGTGTTAGAGAAAATAAATGATAATGCATATAAACTTGAGCTGCCTGCAGATTTTGGGGTTAGTCCCACTTTTAACATTGCAGATTTGAAGCCTTATTTGGGTATGGAAGATGAGCTTCCGTCGAGGACGACTTCATTTCAAGAAGGGGAGGATGATGAGGACATCAATACCATTGTTACACCCACAGCCCCTGCTACTATACATACTGGACCAAATACTAGAGCTCGCGCACGGCAATTAAATTACCAGGTACTTTCGTTTCTTGGTAATGATTCTAATGTTCATGAGAATATGATGCTGCCTAAATTGGATACATTTGTTTTGCTTACAAATGAAGGGCCTAGCTTGGAGAAGGATGAACATTGGAGCAAGAACAAGCATGGAGTTGATGTCATGCGCAAGGGAAACAAGAACGGAGTTCCGGTGATGATTTTAGGACTTTGAAGCCACCATAATGAGTGCATGAAGCCTTGGACGAAATATACAAGATGCCACTTCATAAATTTCGTCCAGAGGCTATTCTAAGTGCTGCGTCACCTTATTATTGGGCTAGGCCCATGTAATTTCGAAATACATGAATATAGGCTGTTTTTAGAGTCCGCATGTGTGGGGAAACAAGAGTTAGGGTTGGCTTCGGACCCCTCCTCCAAGGGCCACGAAATTCCCCCCTCTTCCTCCATATATACAGCCCTTAGGGCATCGTTTAGACTTTGGGTTTTGTTTAGATTAAAGTTCACCATAGTTGCAACTTCGCGTACTTCGTTTGTGTTCAACGACCAGACAAAGGCGTCACAGAACCCCACCTTTGATCAATAAAGCTTTCCTCTTATATTCGCAATATCCAGATTGCAATCTTAGTTTCTTGCTTGTTCTTCGTTTGCCTGCAGGAAACAGACCTTTGTGGTCAGGTTGATCGTGCTCCGGCATGGTCAATAACCTCTTGGAGTTGGTTTAGCGATTGCTAAGGCGCGACGTCCTCGCACGTTCGTAGTCGGATCGCCAAAGTCGACTTCCTCCAAAACGATAGCCACCATCTCACCGAAAGATGGGACACCTTTGCCTCTATCATGTGGGACTGTATGAGAGACACGAAGCAACAACACATAAAGGAGGAGATTCAAGGTGCGTGTGTATGTTGTAGGCAGACATCGCTGGAGAGGAGTACAAGAGAAATAGTACTGATTGGACAAATGTGTTGCTAATCAATACTTTTTAAATTTCTGCTAGGGCCCACCTTAGAGGCTGGTTAGAGTCTCTATACATTGTGGTTTTTTCATTAGATAAGAGGCAAACCATGTGGGGCCTACCTTAGAGGCAAGGCTCTATACACTGGAGATGCTCTGTACGTATTACTTTTGATGTGTCCCGTCAACTCGTAGAACGAGGATAAGCTTGCTTAGCATGCCGTCTACCTCGCCCACGAGCGCGGTGGCTCGCAGAGTCGCAGGATGAGGAGAAGCTTGCTTACTATGCCTACGCCTGCTCCCTCGCCCACGCGCGCGATGGCTCGCAGGACGAGGAGAAAATTTTACTACTCCCTCCGTTACTCCTCGTCCCCACCTTGGATAGAGCGATTATCATATTGTTTGAAATATATGTCTTTTAGTAGTAGGAGTAGTACAGTGGTACATAGGAGTAGTACTACAACAATTTCCTTGGAGTCCGTGGTGCAGCAAGCTACCCTAGGGTATGTTACTACTCCCTCCTTTCCGGTTTATGGCTCAATCTCAAAATCTCTCCAACCAAGGTAGATGGTGAGTGGTGGAATTAATTTCGTAGTTTGCACAAGTAATTAGTACGCTCGTTTTTCTCAAGAAGTTATGTTTACCGATGCATTAATTACAATGAATGCATGCATGACCACTAAATTTCCATGAACTTCTACATGCATTGGTGAGTTTTCTCTTGATACTGCTTGCATCGGGTGATTTAATGCACCTCGAAATCCCAACATGTGATGGTACTACTAGTATAGTTGAGACTTACAAAATGAAAAAACGATTTTTTATATGAGCCCTATAAACCGGAAAGGAGGGAGTAGTAAGTAGTACTACATGCATAGTGGGTACGTACTCCGTAAAAACAGATTTTCCAAAACTAAGTCGCTCAACATTTATTTGCTTGTTTCCCTTCGTGCCTCATTGCCTCGAATAGACTATGCCAAACTCCACTGCCTGCCATGCGGGAAAAGACCCGCCCTCGCCTTTTTTAGTACGGGTTTGTATCGATGGATCATGTGAAGCAGCAAAAACCAAGCCGTGTCTTGTACTCCTCCGTCATACTAAAAGAGTGGAGATGCTCGCTTTCAAGAATTATGTACTTCCTCTCGCCGACATGTGGGACATATAGCAACCGGGTCGATGTGTCATGCACCAAATAACAGTGCAGAACAGCAGGGGGGATGCACCCCAGTCGTAGCGCCCTAGTAGTAGTAACGAGCAATGAGACGTCAAATCATAATGCCGCACCTTCCCAGACGGACGAAGCAACCATTATTTCACACTTCGCTGAATCTGCTTCGCCATCACCTCCTTCAAGAAAACCACGTATTGCTTCTGCCATTGTTCTGCCTCAAGAGGGATGCACATCGCCTTGGTACATCATGACACGTGGGACCGCATGACAGGCCATGCTCCCCCGCCCACCGCTCGGTAAAATCACCTCATTTTTTACTACTTCCTTCGTCTTAGTTTACAGGTCATGCACGTCGTTCTAGGTTGAGACTTTAACTAGCTATATATGTGATGAACAATATATGTTTAGAAACTACATCCGCTTAAGGATCCAATGATATACTTTTTGTGACATAGTAACTCATATTTAGTTAGTCAAATGGATGACCTAGAACTACGTGCACACCCTATAAACCGAGACGGAAGTAGTAGTATCTTTTTAGATCAATATAGTCGGGATTCACCAAGGAGAAAAACCAAGTTGTAGGCTGCTCCTGTCGTGTTGGCGTAGCAACTCAAGCAGGGCCAGTCCGCACACGAAATGGCAACACGCTTAATAGGACCCCTTTGGCCAACATGTGCCTCATCCACCGTCTTATTCCACGTGCGATGCACCAAATTACAGTTCGGAGCAGCGGTTGGACTTGGAGGCACCCCGGTCGTAGCGCCACAGTAGTAGTAAATGAGAAATGAGGGGTCAAATCACAAAGCCCCACCTTTCCCGCATTAAGCCGGATAGACGAAGCAACCATCATTTCACTCTAGGGCGCAAGAGCATAAAGAGAAGAGAAAACCAATGATGCGTGCGACAGCTACCTAGGGCACCCTACGGTAGGAGCCTCCACTACAAATCCGCTTCTTCCTCGTCCTCTTGAAGAAAACATATGATGCCTACGACGGGTAGGGTTTGTAGGAGTACTACGGCGTGCGGGACCACGACATAGTAAACGGGAGAGGGATTGAGTTCGAGTTGACGCCTTAACATGGGTGGGCCCCTTGGTTTTACGGGAACGAGGCACCATTTTGGGTTCGGGGACCAGTGGAGATATATGTAGTACACAAAAAATTGTGGACGTAGGTTCGACCGAGTCACGACTCTCCCGAGTCCTCTCGCACCTACCATCTATCTGTAGGTAGACATCACACACATATGTGCTATTCACACCCTACCCTCATAACTTCTAAAAAATAAAAGACGTCGCACACCTTTTATTTTAACTCACACATCACACACTTATACTATTACTCTTGTGGTGAACGTTCTTCGGGCGTACTATATTGTACTCTCGCGAAGAGAAACGATGCACGCACGCACTAGTTCTCTCACACCCACTCGCGGGTACATGTAGGAGTGCATTTTTTGAACCCTGGAGCGCATTTGTTTACAAAGAGGCATCCCAATTGACATTGTCACTAGTCTAGTTTTCAACTTGATGGAGGGTCGGGGACCGCATGTGAATGATACAGTATTGTGCGTCCTGGACGTGGTGGCACGTTATTGATCGAGTTTTATTTTTACTTGAACTTTAAATGAAAATAGTGGTTCGCGCGTATTCAATTTAATAACGGCTGGTACAACAAAATCACTCCACTATATATATAAGCAGGAGCCTCGGCGCTTGCTTTACTAGGGTTCCTCTCTTTCACTCTCTCATGCTCTCCAAATCTAAGCAAGACATAGGTGGCCACACTCTCTCTGCTCACGACTTGTCACAAATCCGGCCGGACCACCTTGACGGGGGCCGGGGTGTAGGTGCATCGTTCACGCGGGCGTCGGTGGCGAGGGAGGAGACCAACAGCTACCCGCGCGTCCCGATCGGCTACCGTGTCGTTCTCTTCGAGACAGCGCCAGCTCGGGAGGGCCTCCGACTCCTTCTTCCTCCGTGCGGTATTGTGCCACATGCCGATGACCCTCAGGTATATATTCCTTTGAAACCTGCCTTGCTCTATTGGCCCATCTCCCCGCGTTGCTGCGTGTGGATCTTTTTCTACTTCCATCGGTTGTTCCAAATCCACCTAGAATTTTACTATTATTAGAGGTAAAGCTAGTTCATACTATCGAATCTAAGAGTTCAATCAAACAGGGAAGAACGTGGGAAAGCTGTAGCATGAATCTAGGACTTGGTTCTAAGAGGAAACGGGGGAAAGTAGTAGATACTGGCAACCCAACCGGTCTCTTGGCTGAAAAGGCGAAGAAAGCATGGTGGATGGCGAAGGGTGGGGGGAAGTGGACCTGTGTCTTGGTCAAAAAAGGAAAGAAAGTGAGGAGTGTTGGCGGACAACACAAATGAGAACGAGCAGGTCTAGATTTCCTATGCTCACATCGGAAAATGTCACCGAGGAGATAAAAAAGGGGCAAATGTAGATATGTTGCCTGAGTGTTTGCCGCTCTCGGCAACCACATCTGCCCCACCACTTATGCCCATGCTGTCCCTATGCCCATATCGCTACTGTTAATGTAAAATCACATGAAGCATTAAGCAATGCCACATAATGTCACTATTAAGTAATGGTCTAGTGCTGTCGATAAATTGAAGCAATGCCACCACCATTTTATGAAGTGCTTCCATCTTGCTTTATTTCCCATTAATTGTGTTTTTGCAGTTACACTTAAATCTCACACCACTAACATTCCTTTATTACAGTGGAACTGCACAAATTTAGTTGCACATTTACTGACCATGTGCTACTCTCATGACAGTAATACTAATGCTATTGTTCTTCATGTTAATCTAGTGGCAGTGCTGATGTGACGTGATGCTACTTACTTAAGGGCACTTTCATACTGTCAATGTAGTGCCAATTATAACACAATAGATGCTGCTGTTAATCATATGGCACTGCAAATAACTGTCACTATTTAAATAACCGTATTTCATATTTGCGCAAACAGGGATGTATGTCTCCATATCGTTTCTATCTGCGCAATCAAAAGTACACACCTCAATTTTAATAGAACCGCACAAAATGAGATGGCTATTCCTAGTTGCCATCCTCTAACCACTCGTCTTCCAGGTATTCCTACATTGGTAGTAACTAGGTAGAATGACCAACGCAATATAAAAGAAGTTGATTGATACGTTTTACTTCCTGATTGCAGTGCAGGGATGAGCGAAAACAACTGCATCCTAGTAGGGAATGCACTTTCTCCCAGTTCATCCATGGACCGAGGACTAGCTGGCACGGCTGCACGGAGGTTTTTGGGACAGGAGCGCGGACAAGAGGCATTGTGGTCTGCTTATTTCTGCAAATAGCAGTGCTTAAATTTAGTGGAACTGCACAAGAAGTTCAGATGGTCAGTACACTACATGGTTTAGTTCAGCATTCCAACTGAGAAAACAATTATAATTGGTTATTTTGGAATGAGAGAACCTAACCCTGGATGGTGGCAACAAGAAAAATCAGAGTGAACTCCAGAAATTAAAGCCTGCCTAGGGAGGCCCTTTGCTCAGAGAAGCCTTGCTTGATTTATCCTGATTTGTAAACCTTCACACAACTTTGTCTTTTGCTGTGAACTAGTATATGTTTGTTATGTTCTATGAATCATTGAGATGTATAAAATTTCTTAACTTATGCTTTTCAAGTATTTCATGAAGCCGAGTTTAATGTGAATGCTCCACATGAACGCTAGACTAGCGTGTGAATGTTTGGAATTTACATTGTGGCCTTAGTTAATTACATGAACCACTGTAACAAGATACGTAGTTTCTTATATGTTAGACAACAGATTATTGATGGTTAGTTGGTCGATAGCCGACTTTTCTAGTGTTGAAGCGAGCTGAGCCATTGTGTCGTGTTTTACACAACTGCTTACAAGTGGGGTAGCACCAACAGTGTTTACAAGTACTTGACCAGCCTTACGTACCCTATGTATACGTCGGTGCATAATTCTTGATCGAGTACTCTATTTCATCAAACACACACTGCTCGTATGATAAACTGTGACAACTTATGTCTTACCTGTTGGGTAACGTAGTAATTTCAAAAAAAATCCTACGCACACGCAAGATCATGGTGATGCATAGCAACGAGAGGGGAGAGTGTTGTCCACGTACCCTCGTAGACCGACTGCGGAAGCGTTATCACAACGCGGTTGATGTAGTCGTATGTCTCCATGATCCGACCGATCAAGTACCGAACGTACGGCACCTCCAAGTTCTACACACGTTCAGCTTGATGACGTCCCTCAAACTCCGATCCAGCCGAGTGTTGAGGGAGAGTTTCGTTAGCACGACGGCGTGGTGACGACGATGATGTTCCACCGACGCAGGGCTTCGCCTAAGCTCCGCAACGGAATTATCGAGGTGTAATATGGTGGAGGGGGGCACCGCACACGGCTAAAATATCGTATATCAAGTGTGTAGAGAGGTGCCCCCCTGGCCCCGTATATAAAGGAGCAAGGGGGAGGCCGGCTGCCTATGGGCGCGCCAAGGAGAGGCGGGAGTCCTCCTCCTAGTAGGAGTAGGACTCCCCTTTCCTAGTCCTACTAGGAAAAGAAGGGGGGAAGGAAAGAGAGGGAGAGGGAGAGGGAAAGGGGGCTGCGCCCCCCTCTCCTAGTCCAACTAGGACTCCTCCTGGGAGGGGGCGCGCCACCTCCTGGCTGCTGCCCTCTCTCTCCCCTCAAGGCCCACTAAGGCCCAATACTTCCGCGGGGGTTTCCGGTAACCCTCCGGCACTCCGGTTTAATCCGAAACTTCTCTGGAACACTTCCGGTGTCCGAATATAGTCGTCCAATATATCAATCTTTATGTCTCGACTATTTCGAGACTCCTGGTCATGTCCGTGATCACATACGGGACTCCGAACAACCTTCGGTACATCAAAACATATAAACTCATAATATAACTGTCATCGTAACTTTAAGCGTGCGGACCCTTCGGGTTCGAGAACTATGTAGACATGACCGAGACACCTCTCCGGTCAATAACCAATGGCGGGACCTGGATGCCCATATTGGCTCCCACATATTCTACGAAGATCTTTATCGGTCAGACCGCATAACAACATACGTTGTTCCCTTTGTCATCGGTATGTTACTTGCCCGAGATTCGATCGTCGGTATCT
The DNA here is from genome assembly GCF_002575655.3 of Aegilops tauschii subsp. strangulata. NCBI lineage: Eukaryota > Viridiplantae > Streptophyta > Magnoliopsida > Poales > Poaceae > Aegilops > Aegilops tauschii. The sequence continues at coordinate 248,565,095 of NC_053040.3, read as the reverse complement.
CGATACCTAGTTCAATCTCGTTACCGGCAAGTCTCTTTACTCGTTCCGTAATACATCATCCCGCAACTAACTCATTAGTCACAATGCTTGCAAGGCTTATAGTGATGTGCATTACCGAGTGGGCCCAGAGATACCTCTCCGACAATCGGAGTGACAAATCCTAATCTCGAAATACGCCAACCCAACAAGTACCTTTGGAGACACCTGTAGAGCACCTTTATAATCACCCATTTACGTTGTGACGTTTGGTAGCACACAAAGTGTTCCTCCGGTAAACGGGAGTTGCATAATCTCATAGTCAGAGGAACATGTATAAGTCATGAAGAAAGCAATAGCAACATACTAAACGATCGGGTGCTAAGCTAACGGAATGGGTCAAGTCAATCACGTCATTCTCCCAATGAGGTGATCTCGTTAATCAAATGACAACTCATGTCTATGGCTAGGAAACATAACCATCTTTGATTAATGAGCTAGTCAAGTAGAGGCATACTAGTGACACTCTGTTTGTCTATGTATTCACACATGTATTATGTTTCCCGTTAATACAATTCTAGCATGAATAATAAACATTTATCATGATATAAGGAAATATATAATACTTTATTATTGCCTCTAGGGCATATTTCCTTCAGTCTCCCACTTGCACTAGAGTCAATAATCTAGTTCACATCGCCATGTGATTTAACATCAATAATTCACATCACCATGTGATTAACACCCATAGTTCACATCTCTATGTGACCAACACTCAAAGGGTTTACTAGAGTCAATAATCTAGTTCACATCGCTATGTGATTAACACCCAAAGAGTACTAAGGTGTGATCATGTTTTGATTGTGAGATAATTTTAGTCAACGGGCCTGTCACATTCAGATCCGTAAGGATTTTGTAAATTTCTATGTCTACAATGCTCTGCATGGAGCTACTCTAGCTAATTGCTCCCACTTTCAATATGTATCTAGACCGAGACTTAAAGTCATCTAGATTTGGTGTCAAAACTTGCATCGACGTAACCCTTTACGACGAACCTTTTGTCACTTCCATAATCGAGAAACATTTCCTTATTCCACTAAGGATAATTTTGACCGTTGTCCAGTGATCTACTCCTAGATCACTATTGTACTCCCTTGCCAAAATCAGTGTAGGGTATACAATAGATCTGGTACACAGCATGGCATACTTTATAGAACCTATGGCCAAGGCATAGGGAATGACTTTCATTCTCTTTCTATTTTCTGCCGTGGTCGGGCATTGAGTCTTTACTCAATTTCACACCTTGTAACACAGGCAAGAACTCTTTCTTTGACTGTTCTATTTTGAACTACTTCAAAATCTTGTTAAGGTATGTACTCATTGAAAAACTTATCAAGCGTCTTCATCTATCTCTATAGATCTTGATGCTCAATATGTAAGCAGCTTCACCGAGGTCTATCTTTGAAAAACTCCTTTCAAACACTCCTTTATGCTTTGCAGAATAATTCTACATTATTTCTGATTAACAATATGTCATTCACATATACTTATCAGAAATGCTGTAGTGCTCCCACTCACTTTCTTGTAAATACAGGCTTCACCGCAAGTCTGTATACAACTATATGCTTTGATCAACTTATCGAAGCGTATATTCCAACTCCGAGATGCGCTGCAGGGCCACGGGGGCTGTAACCTCAAACGAGGCGTTGACCATCTCAGTAGTGGCCATGAGCATATCTGGGGTCGGCTTAGTGGCTGCCTCCATCTTCTTGGAGCTCTTTGTCTCATGGGGATCAGCCTCCCGCGTCTGCTCCAACATCGGCAGATCTTTGCCTGGTTCTGCTTGGTCCATCATGAAACTGACGAATACTAGGAGACCACTGAAAGAAAAACACAATCGCAATGACAATGAAACAAAATGAGAGTGAGGATCGGTTACTGCTTTGCAAAAGTTCTTTTTTTTGAACGAAAATATACCAACATCACGGATCCACTTACCTTCCCTTCGTTGGGAGAAGAACAGTGGCAGATGCGAGTGTTGGCTTTCTTGAAGACAGTGAGGGAGAAGGGGATTCAGCAAAGAGTGAAATGATGGTTGCTTCGTCCATCAAAGTTAGACTGCTGGGAGGTGGGGTTTTATGATACGACGGCTTGTTACTACCGCGTTACAACCGGGGTGACTCTCCGCCTGCATAATGCCTTCTAATTTGCTGGATGGCATTTTGGCCCGCGTGCTGCATGGCCCGCATGTCGGTGAACAAAAGTAAAATGACATTTAGTAGAGGGAGACGTTTCGATGACCTCGGAGGAGCCAGAAGCGGTAGTGTATCCACTGTACTAGTAGTAATTGTTTTTCTGGGTAGCTGTAGAGTGTCTCCACTGTACTAGTAGTAATTGTTTCTCTGGGCCCAAGACAAAACAGCCCATCCACTGTAGTAAATAATAAAATCAATTCAAAAGCCCATATATTTACTTAATGAGAGGCGCTACCCACACCCAGCACACCGCCCCCCAAAAAAACCTGGGTGCTCTTCTTCCTCCTCATTCCGACCCACCTCACGTCAGCTCACTCCACTCGTATCCCCAAATTCCTCACCTTACTCCAATAGAAAACCCCAGCTCCCCTTCTTCCTCACTACTACAAAAAAACCCACCTCCCCTTCTTCTTCACTCGCACTACAACTAGGCTCTTCATTCGTTACTCTTCTTAAATCCGTGAGCTCGACACGACGCCCTCGAGGAAAATGGAGTCGGCTGACCCCAGCGCTAAGAAGATGAGGCTCCCGCCAGCGGTGACGCCTGTTGTAGATCCCGCACCCGGTAGCGCAGGGAGAAGTGGCAAGCCCGCCCCCACCGGATCCCAGGAACCCGTAGAATCTCGAGTGGACCGCATCAGCGATCTCCTGGACGCCATCCTTGGGGAGATCATCTCGCTTCTCCCCACCAAGGATTGCTGGCGCACCCAAGTCCTCTCAATTTGGTGGCGCCCTCTTTGGTGCGTCGTGCCCCTTAATCTCGATTGTCGTCATCTATCTCTCTTTAATGATTTTGAACTCCCCAGAGCCATCATCTCCTCCCACCAGGGCTCTGTTCAAAGCCTCTGCATCCTGTCATGCTACCTGAGTAAACATACCTTGCCCTGCATGGTGGACGCCTGGCTGAAATCCCCTGAATTCACAGAACTACAACTGCTTGAGTTCTACTATTCCCCAGGAAATCACCTACCAGATACCGAACGCCATGTACTTGTCCCTCAGCACCGATGTCCATCTCGCGGTTTTCCTCCTCACTCCACACCGCCACCTTTGTGATGTGCTACCTACCAGACAATATGGTACTAAACCTTTGACTCCCATTTCTCAAAAAACTTTCACTTGTGCGGGTTCGTATATCGGAGGCCTCATTGCACAGCATCATCCACTCCAGTTGGCCTGCCCTGGAGTGCTTGGTGCTTGTTTTCACAGTTAGAATCGGTTGTCTCCAAATAAAGTCGCCTAACCTTGTAAGAATTGGAATTTCTTTTGACGGAAGGCAGCTCATCATCCAAGATACCCCTTCACTTCAAAGGTTGATCCTTGAATCTAGTTATTCACCGTCACAAATAACCGTCCTCTTTGCACCTAAACTGGAGGCCTTGGGTGTAATACATGATCTCTGTGCTCATTTTAAGATGGTGTTTCGCTCCACAGTTCTTCAGGTACTGTATATTATCATCTACACTTGTAACCATAAGCTGCATTTTAAATTTCTGTGTATAACTTATATATCATCTTTGAGTACACATTTTATACTAATATTATGTTCTATGCTTAATGAAGAGTTTCTCCATGGATGGCTGTCAGTGCAACAAACCCTGGGTCCGTTGCCCAAACTGTGCACAGGCATGAGAACAGATCACAGAACCAAGGTCAGACCAAAGCACAAGAGATCAGATCTTCAAAGGGCCAACATGCAGCTCAAGAGGAGCAAGACTAAGCCAGAGAAGTAAGATACTTCCAAGAGAGAAGCCTCCTTTGCCGGGCAGGCGAGTGCCTGGCAAGGAGGAGGTCATCCCTGGAAGCAAGCCTCACGTTGCCCCGACAGGCCTGTCGAGGCCTACGGAAGCAGAACGACCTCACCACACCACATCATCATGACGCAAGTCATTGATCAGTGCAACGTCAAGCCGCAAAGTGACTAAGTGGCAGCCATTCGCCACATGAAACAACTTCCTACAGGCAATACCTACATGTGACACCCGTCCTGCGACATGTCAAGCGAGCGGGCACGAAGTTGGCAAAATAGCCCGAGAGGGCCTGCCGGGCAAGCAACGATGTGACGTTCAGCGGCGCATTTAATGCGCTCTGTCAGCCTGCAGAGTTAGGTATGATAGCACTGTTTGCTATCTATTTAGTGCATAATGACTGACCTGCCACTGTGGTGACCCCTTTGTCTATAAAAGGAGTCCCAAGGCAACCATAGAAAGGGTTAGCGAGTTCACCCCTACACACATTCATATGCGCGTAGCCGTTTTCACCCCGTGGCAACCCTGTCGGGCGAAGCGTGTTGCGATCGCCACCATTATTCCACCATCAATCCACCAAAGCAGGAGTAGGGTTTTACGCCTCACGACGGCCTGAACCTGGGTAAAGACTGCCTGTCTGATCTCTGCCATGCTGCTCGACGCTCCTCTTCTCTTTGTGCAATGTCCCATCCCCCCATCGAACCAGCATGGGACTCTTGGTCCCATAGGTGGCCATGGTTTCCCATGACATCTTTGGCGCGCCAGGTAGGGGGCTCACTTGCGTGAACCCGAAAGTGTGAGCAATGCATCATCTTCATCGCTATCTTCATGTTCGACGGTGCCATCGACTATGGCGCCCAAGAAGAAACCCGGTGCTTCGAGTCACCCGTCCACCTCGAAGGCTCCGCCACCCGCGGCCACCGATGCCGCGGGGGATGCAGAGGCGCACGAGGATGTGGGCGCTGCCGGGGATGCGGTCGGCACAGGCGGTGTTGTCACCACCTCCCCCGCGGCCAAAGCAGGAGGCACCGGAGGAGAACATCATCAACAACATCCCGGTGGCCATGCTCCACGAGGTACGAGCGAAGGGGTTCTTCCATCTGTGCCCCTTGCCCTTGCCGAAGGGCACTGCCACAGCGGTGGCGCCCGGTCCGGGGCGAATCGCCGCCCCGCGGCCGCCCCCCACCACGGGCGCGACCGCCGCGGGTGCGCCTCTCCCAGAGCGGGCTGATCCAGCCACTATGCCCAATGGAATTGCTGGCCCTCAAGCGCCTTCACCACGTCACCGTGCCATCCAAGTGGCCGGCTCGCAACAGCGAGGCCGCGACACCGTCGCCACCGGCACTGTCAGAAGCCGAGCGATGGTACGGTCCACATCATCATCACCCATGCCAAGCACCGATACGGAGGCCATGGCGCGAGCTCAGCTGCTACTGAGGTTCCCGCCGACAATCGATCAGATGGACGAGTGGCGAGCCACCAACCAAAGCCTGATTGGCTTCACCGAGGCTGGGGGCTCACAGCGGGCTGGCCCAATATGGCCTCCCCAAGCAACGACAACGGCTCGCACCGCTGGTTGTACGGAGGGGGCCACCCCCACGATGCAGTCCCCACTGCGGCAACCAGCGTGAGCGCGGCAGAATCAAGAACCCAAAGACGTCTCGATGGCCTCTTCCGACCCTCGAGCATGTCCAGGCCAACGGCGAGCCCCAGAGGACAGGCGGAGGGGAGACGCACGCGTCGTCATCAAGCGACACCGCGACGACCATCATCAGCCCAATGGGTGCGATGGTCCCGATGTCGACGAGCCTGCGCTCGAGGATGGCGGGTACCTACCTTTTGAGGTTGGGTGCCCTGCCTTTACTCGTGAGCCGCGGCAAGTCCGTTGGCCATCCGCTCGCAAGTTCAAGCCAGAGATACCCGAGAAGTATGATGGGAGGCTGAACCCGACAGAGTTCCTGAGCACCTACACCATCGTTGTTCAAGCTGCCGGAGGAAGAGATGTGAAGGTGTTTGCCAACTACTTCCCGCTGGCACTCAAGTCCAATGTGAGGTCTTGGCTTATGCACCTACCGAGGAACTCCATCTCGTCATGGGATGACCTGTGCCATGAGTTCATTGGCGCCTTCACTGGCGGCCATCAAGAACTAGGGCAGCCTAGCCACTTGCAACTTCTCCAATAGAAAGAAGGAGAAACTCTTCGCAAGTATTTGCAAAGATTCAGCAGAGTCAACAGGAATATCCCAAATATCCATCCAGCAGTTGTGATAGCTACCTTCCAGTCCTGTGTGCACAACCGCAGGATTCGCTCCAAGATGAACGTGCGGTTGCCCAAGACTGTGAAGGAGCTTTATACCTTGGTGGACAAGTGTGCTCGGATGGAGGAGGGAAGGAAACTCCCCAGAGAAGAGGATTGCATGAACGTTAACTTAGAGGATGACGATGAATCCACCAGTTAGAAGAAGAGCAAGCAGCGCAGCAAGAGGCATAAGGCTAAGGCAGTGATGACTGTCGAACGATCGGGCACACTTAGTACCGGCAAGACGGCTAAAGTCGAAGCCCCCGGCAAGGAAGCTGCCATGTGCGCTGACTATCGGGAGGCTACGACTGCCAAGAAGGCTAGGAAAGGCGATGGGCCGTACTGCTAGATCCATCAGACCAAGGGCCACGATCTTCAAGAGTGTCATCAGGTTGAACGGCCTATCAAGAGGCAGAGAGCTGAATATGAGAAGCATGATAAGGAAAAAGGTCAGAATGGCGCTGGCGGGAAGGGCTGAGGCGGTGAAGCAAATCACCCCGGCAAGCTCTTTCCGAACCAAGGAAAACCTACCAGGGGTCGAGAGAAGGAAGATTCCAATGATGAGAGTGATGGAGGGTATGAAGAGGAAACCAGTGAGCAGGAGTTCCAGAAGGCCACTGGCGCCATGTGTATTCACGGGGGTGCATCCCTGCACTCCTCTCACTGCCAACTTAAACGGTGGGCACGTGAGGTCAATGCCTTGGAGCCAGCGGCAGAGGCTCAGAAGCCGCTCAAATGATCATGCATGCCCATCATCTTTCATGAAGAGGACCATCCTGACCGGACCACCGCGGTAGGATGTTTGCCATTGTTGGTTTCTCCAACAATTCGCAACCTCAAAGTCACAAAGATGTTGGTTGACGGCGGGGCCGGGTTGAATCTGAATTCCCAAAGGTCATTAGCAAGCTTCCGATATCAGAGGAAGAGCTCAAGGTCATGGGCACATTTCAAGGATTTAATCCCGATAGGAGTCATCCTAAGGGAAAGATCACGTTGCGAGTGACGTTTGGGGGAGAACTGAACTATCGGACTGAGAAGGTTGTGTTTGATGTGGTCGACCTCCCCCTGCCGTACAATGGGATCCTTGGACGCCCAACTCTAGCAAAATTCATGGCGGCATCCCACTATGCCTACAAAACCTTGAAGATGCCTGGGCCGGTAGGAGTCATTTCCATCCCATCAGATGAGAAGGACGCAATCATTTCCGTGGATAAGATGTACCGGGACACAGTCGGGGCAGAGGCAGCAGCAGCAGGTCCCGCCAAGGAGAACAGAGTCAAGAAGAAGGATAACATGGACACCAGCAAGGAATCCGGGAAGCATACCTCTTCGGAGTGCGCTGCGCTTGTTGATGACTTGCCTGAAAATTCCAACAACAAGAGATCCAAGGTTGCTTCACCACATGTGAAGAAGGTCCCGCAGGGTTGGCTGGCATTGATGGTACTTTCACTATCAGCGCCACCCTTGACGACAAATTGGAAAGCACGCTTGTTGCCTTCCTGTGGGCGAATATCGATGTGTTTTCCTGGCAACCATCTGATATCCCTGGTGTTCCCAGGGAGGTAATCCAGCACCACCTTGTTGTCTGCCCACTTGCCCGGCCTATCAAGCAGAAGGTTCAAAATCAGGCCTTGGAGAGGCAACAGTTCATTCCATAGGATATTAAGAAGCTTGAGGCAGCAGGTTTGGTCAGAGGAGTGCTGCATCCAACTTGGTTAGAAAATCCAGTGGTCGTTCGCAAGGCTAATGGGAAATGGAGGCTTTGCATAGATTTTACAGATCTCAACAAGGCTTACCCGAAGGACCCATTTCCCTTGCCGTGCACCGACCAGATTGTGGACTCCACTTCAGGTTGTGATTTTCTCTCCTTTTGGATGCATACTCTGGGTATCATCAAATCTTCATGTCCAAAGAAGATGAAGAGAAGACCTTGTTCATCACCCCATGTGGTATGTACTGCTTCGTGCGCATGCCTTTCGGGTTAAAGAGTGCTGGATCCACCTTTGCAAGAGCAGTCTAGATTAGTTTTGAACCACAGTTGCATAGGAACACTGAGGCTTATTTGGATGATATTGTGGTTAAGACCCTCATTCAGGATTTGGAGGAGACATTTGCTAATCAGTGCAAGATCAACTTGAAGCTAAATCCGGAGAAGTGTGTGTTTGGCGTTCCCTCCGGCAAGCTACTTGGGTTCTTTGTGTCCCATCATGGTTCAAAGCCAACCCCGACAAGATCAAGGCTATCGAGCAGATCCAGGCACCCAGGACGGTCAAGGATGTGAGGCGTCTGACAGGGTGTGTTGCGGCACTTAGCAGATTCATCTCCAAGGCTGCCGAGCGCCCTGTCGTTCTTCAAGATTTTGAAGAAGGCAGGGCCCATGTAGTAGACCCTGGAAGCAGACACAGCTTTGCAAGAGTTGAAGGCCTACTTGTCCTCTGTGCCCACATTGGTTGCCCCAAAACCACAAGAGTCGTTGTTGCTGTACCTGGCGGCAACCAATCAAGTGGTCAGTGTAGCCCAAGTGGCACAGTGGGAAGTAGAGGAGCCAGAGAGTGAGCAAAGCCCGGCAGGACCGGATGAGGATCAGGGTAGAGAGGAACACGATAGTGGGGGCAACCCCAAGGACACGACAAGGAAGAAAGTGGTGCAGCGCCCAATGTATTTCGTGAAGGAAATATGCCCTAGAGGCAATAATAAAGTTTTTTCACGAATACGCAAGTTGCGTATCATTTCATTGATAGGTAGAAAGCAAGAGTTACAGGGGCCCAATTACAAACTCCAACACCAGTGGGAGAGCATGCAACTAGGATGAGAAGGGACCGGGATGCTCAGCCCAGAAAACAGAGCAGAGGCGAGCCTAGGGCGGCTCGAATTGGGTGATCGCGGCGAGTCCTCTAGCCCCAGCCAAGGCCCAGGTCCGTGAGCCATCGAGGATGCTTTGCGTCACCAGGTCGGCGGATGGGCGGGCAGAGTCGAAAAGCACGACATTGCGGTGCCTCCAAATGCTCCACGCAGTAAGGACGGCAAGGGAGGCGAAGCCTTTACAAAGCGAGTGCGGGGTGTTGAGGGTGGCGGCGCTCCACCAGTCGATAAATCTGTCCTGTGCCGTCAGAATCGCCGCGGTGAGCCTGAAGCTCGAGAGCACGTGGTGCCATACCTCGTGGGAGAACGGACAGCCGACCAGGAGATGGTCGATCGTCTCGAGGGTCTGGTCGCAGAGGACGCAGGTAGGGCTGTGGGAAAGCCCATGGCGGGTGCGGCGCTCCGCGGTCCAGCAACGGTCGAGGGTGACTAGCCAGATGAAGACCTTGTAGCATAGCAGAGCCCACGTTTTCCAAATCAGCTTGGCGTGCGGCTACGAGGTGGAACCAAGAAAGAGTGCATCGTAGCAGGACATGGCAGAATATATGCCCGAGGCCGTCCATCGCCAGCGGATGGCGTCAGGAGTGGAGGAGAGGGGGATGTCGCGGACACGACACCAGAGCTCCAAGTACTGAAGAGCCGCAAGGGGGCCAAGTGCCCCTTGGATGTCCTGGGTACAAGAGCGAAGATGGAGGCCGTCCGCCACAGAGAGGGCTTTCCGGCGTCGTTTGGGCACGAGGGCAAGGATCGCCGGTGCAAACTCGACCACGCACTGTCCCTGGATCCAGTGATCAGTCCAGAAGCGGCAGGTATGGCCATCGCCAATGATCCAAGTGGTAGACGCCCTGAAGATCGCGCGGACCTCCGCGTCATGGGGGAGCTAGAGGTGTTTCCACGGCCGGTTGTGGTCAGTGTGCTGGAGCCAGAGCCAACGTACCCGGAGGGCAATTCCCACACGAAAGAGATCGCGCACGCCAAGACGCCGAGGCTGAGTGGCATGCACACCCTGCGCCAGTTGACAGGGCAGCAAACTGACGCCACATCCTTGCACCCGTGCCACAGGAAGTCTCGGAGGACCCGGTTGGCGCGCTTGAGGGTGCTAGCATTTAGAGCGATCGCCGCCAGGATGTGAGTAGGCATGGCAGTGAGGACGTGGCGAGCTAGAGCAAGTCTTTCGCCCTTAGAAAGCAAGGCGGCACACCAGGTGGGCAGCCTTTTCTGAAGGCGAACAATGAGCAAATCGAAGGCGGAGGATGTCAGCTTTCGGAGTGACAATGGGAGGCCCAGGTATGTAATCGGGAACTGGGCAATGGGACAGGCCAGGGCGGCGCTCACCTCCGCAGATAGCTCGTCGGAGCAGCGAATGGGAGAGATGGAACACTTGGCGTAGTTGGTATGGAGGCCGGAGGCCACCCCAAAAATCCGGAGAATCTCGCGCACCACGTCGAGGTCGTGGGCATCCGGATGGCAGAAGATCACCACATCGTCCGCGAAGAGGGACACGCTAGAGGTCGTGCATTGTGGAGTGAGGCGTCTGAGAATACCACAACGGACGGCATGCTGGATGAGGGAATTGAGCATGTCGATGAAGATCGTGAAAAGCATCGGGGAGACCGGATCCCCCTGGTGTAGGCCCTTGGCATGGGGGATGGGTAGACCAGGATGCCCATTGATCAAGACCCTGGTGCTAGCCGTGGAGAGGAGGATGGAAATCCACTCCCTCCATCTTGGGCCGAATCCGAGATGGCAGAGAGTCTCTAGGAGGAACGGCCAAGAAACTGAGTCGAACGCCTTGGCAATGTCGAGCTTGAGGAGGATTCTAGATAGCTTGCGATGATGAAGGTGCCTGGCGGTCTGTTGGACAAGGAAGAAATTATCGTGGATGCAACGGCCCGAGATGAATGCGCTTTGGTTTGGGGAGACCATTTGCCCAAGCCTAGGGGTGATCCGGAGGGAGAGAACCTTCGCAAAGAGCTTTGCGAGGAGGTGAATCAAGCTATCGGCCGATAGTCGGAGAGGGAGGCGGCGTCTGGTCTCTTGGGGAGCAGCGTGAGGAGAGCCTCGTTCAACCGCTGGAAGCTCTGCCCGTTAAGCTCGTACAGCTTGCCAAAGGCCTTGACGATGTCGTCCCTGATGATCACCCAGGCGAAGCGAAGGAACTGAGCCGTGAATCCGTCAGGCCCGGGCGCTTTCCCGGTGGGCAAGAGCTTGATGGCGTGCCAAATCTCGTCGGCAGAGAATGGGAGCTCGAGGGCCGACAGGTCCAAGGAGCGTGGCTCGAAAGCTGGGAAGTTGAGGGAGAAGGCGCGCGAGTCCGCGGAGCCCAAAGAGCCGGAGAAGTGCTCAAAAGCCGCCTGGGCCATGGCCGCTTCATCGGTGAAGGACTGGTCACCGACTTGAAGCGCGTGGATTCTCTTCTTCTGAAGGCGCTGAGATGCATGTATCCGGCAGAAAGCAGAGTTGGCGGCGCCGACACGTAGCCAGGAGAAACGTGATCGCTGGCGAGAGAGGGATCGCTCCAGAGATGCCAGGCCAAGGTAGGCATGCTTCAGCTTGCAGCGCAGCCACATTTCTACAGCGGAAAGGGGCCGGAAGTCTTGAGCCTCGTCGAGCCGCGCGATAATCTCGCGGGCAAGCAAAAGCTGGAGTGAGATCTCACCCATTCGCCGTGTGCCCCAGCTGTGCAACTTGCGCGCGGTGATCTTTAGGCATTCTTAGATCCGGCGGAAGGGGCCGGGGTCCGGTTCCATGGAATTCCAAGCCTCCGCAACCACGGCGAGGTAACCGTCCATCTTGGGCCAAAAACTTTCAAAGTGGAAATGTTTGGCGCACTCAGGAGGGGTGGTGCAGTCGATGAGAAGCGGGGAATGGTCAGACACTGTCGAAGCCAAGCACCGGAGCAGACAGCTGGGTTGGGCAGCCTCCCAAGAGGGGGTCCACAGCACACGATCATTGCGCACTAGCGTGCGGTGATCTTGCTCATTGGACCAGGTGTAGCGGCGCCCATGGAGGTATATGTCAGAGCGTTCCATGTCAGCGATGAAGCGGCGGAAGCGGCTCATAGACCGGTGATTGACGAAGCCTGTCTATCTACGTAGGCCCTTCACAAGCTCAGATCACCACCTGGGTGGCAAGTCACTCGTCAACGTCGAGATCTACATAGAACCCATCAGAAGGGGCGGTGTTGTCGTCTAAAAACAGTAATTGAAGCAACATGAGTACAAAGGTACTCATCAAGTCTTACAACATATCCTACTATAGATGTACATTCTCAAGAAGGTAGTGGAGTTATTGCAGCAAGCCAGATTTGACTCTTGGCTAAGCTATCCTACGAGACACCACTTGTAAAATAGTTTTCGCACACGAGTCCACTAATCACCATCTCAATACTCCACCGTGGATCCTCCCTCGTCATCCTACGAGAGAGCCATCCGCGGTACTCACACTTATCTTGAGGCTTTTATTAGTATCCATTTACTTGTCTATGAACTGCATAAGCGACCAAGTAGTCCTTTACCGCGGACGCGGCTATTCGAATAGTTTTATACCCTGCAGGGGTGTACTTCGTCACACACGCTCTCACCACTTACCGTCGTTACACGACATGTACTCGGCAACCTTCAAGTGGAAGCCCAATGTGGGTGTCGGCCACAACCTACCTAAACACTCAAGTCTCTAGTCCAGGTTTATCGCCTATTCAGGTTCCATCCGCAGGGAGTCCGGCCGACGTTTCCACATACGGCCCCAAACGATGTGTGCAGGGTTCCCGGGACACCAAACGGGCGACTCGGTACACCGTGCCACGAGCCTACCGCATCACAGCCCACCCCTCGGGTCAGCGCTGTCCACGGCCTCCAGCTTACTACAAACACCAGAAACTACGTGCAACTCCTGGACAGAGGACAAGGGTGATTAAGAAGCCGAGGGGTCCATTGGTTTCGGGCCCAATGCGTGGTAGTAGCTGAATCTTAAATCACGCATACAGAGCTCAGTTCTTAGGGACGGTCTCAATGAAACAACCCACCATGTACTCCTACATGGCCTCTCATCGATACCTTTACCAAAACGTATTCAACACCTCACTCTCATTACTGACACATGCTTTCACTCTAGTTCATCACCCTGACACGATTCTAAGCGTAGCAAGCATAGCATTGTAGGAACACAACATGGCTCAATCAACTCCTACACATGCTAGTGGGTTTCATCTAGTTACTGTGGCAATGACAGGTCATGCAAAGGAAAGTGGGTTCAACTACCGCAACGCACAGCAGTTTGAATCGCGTTGTCTTAATGCAGTAAACGAGAGCAAAAGCGAGAAGATGGGTTTGTATCGAAATGATCAATGGGTTGCTTGCCTGACAGAGTGGTGGTGGAATACTGCCCTTCGGTTGGATACTCGTGAATATCCTCGGAGGCATAACCTACCACGAAGAACACATCGAAGCACAATCAACACCAAGCAAAATGCAACAATATGATGCATGCATGAGACATGGCAAAATGAATGTATTGGGCTAATGCAACTAAGACCAGATGGGTTTGGACCATTTTGAATCAAAGATTCAAATTCCAAGCTCATAAGTGGCCCTTATTAGTGCTTTATCTTGTTCTGCATTAAACAGCAGGTTAATTTGCTTAAACATGCATGAAACCAGTACAGATGGATAGATTGGATTTTTCTGATCATTTTTCATATATAAATCTTTTCATTCTGAGCTATAGATTATTTTCTATGATTTTTTGAAGTTTGTGGTATTTTCCGGAATTTCCTGTATAGAAATAATTCCAGTAATTAATGTTTATTACGTCAGCAGTGTGTCATGATGACGTCAGCGGGTCAGTGTCACTGTTAGTTAATTAAACTAATTTAGAATTAATTTAAATCTAACCCAGGTTAATTAGCAGGCGGGCCCCACTGTCAGTGACTCTGGGGAGTCAAACCCGTGGTCAAACCACGCTGACTCGCCGGCATTTAGCTGCCGGCAACGTCCAGACGCGGCGGAGGCTACGGGATTCCTCCTCCGGCGACCAAAGGGGCGGCGGAGGGCACCTACGCGTAGCTGGGAGCAACCCGCGTCGATTGGTGGTGGAGGTGAAGCTCGGGGTCGCCAGAAATGACGCCGGCAACGAGCTGTGCGGCTGCCGGGGTACGGGTGAGGTCGGACCCGTCGTTGTGGTGCTCTTGGAGGCTCAAGGCCAGGTCCTACGTGGCCTACGTGACGAGGTGAACTCGTTGGGCATGGTGGCATGCCCGTTGGGTGGCCGGAGCATCGTCGGTGATGAGCTTGGCGGCAGCGCGTGCGGTGCTGCTTGTTGCGGTCGAGGCAGAGGGCGGCAGCAAGAACGAGAGGAAGGGGAAGGGGCAGAAGCTCACGGCAAAGATGATGAGTTAGGCGGCGCTGTCGGGGACGAACTGTTGCGGCGGTGACGGCGAAGGGGATCTCTGGCGGTGGGCGGTGAAGGCGAGGTCGGAGCAGTGGCTTCGGGGCAAGCGAGCGCTCGGGGCCCGGCCTGCTCGAAGGAGAAGACGACGGCGGAGCTGCTGGACACGGTCAGGTGACGCGGAGACGGTGGTGGCTACGGCTTCGTCGGCGAGGTGGCAGCGGCTGCGTCGGCCATGGTGGAGGGAGGCGAGGGAGAGCCGATGGGGGAGAAAGGAAGTGTCCAGGGGCTCGGGGGCGCGACGTGGAGGTCGTCCAGCTCGTGCACGGGCGAAGCGGCAAGCAGGTGGCGCCGTGGCGAGCTTGCGCACGCCGGCGTCACCTCTCTGCCTGCTCTGGCGGGAGGAAGCAGCTGACTGGCGCGGGCCAGCACAGTGCTGGGCCGGCCAGTGGGCTGCCAGGTAAGATTCTCTCGCTCTCTTTATTCTGTTTTGTTTTCCTATTTTCCTGTAAGTGTAGGGCTTTATTAAAAATACTAAAACGTTTCCAAAAATCCTGCAAATAATTGTGGGCTCTGTTGGGATTATTCCTAACAGCCCTCACTTAAATCCAGAATTATTTGGGCATTTGAATTATTCTATAGCATTTAAATGCCCAAATGCAAATAGATAAGAATTAATCCAGTGACCTTATGTGTCCTAGAAAATTGTGAACCCATTTTGTCAGAGGTCCTAACCCAAGACAAAAAGGGAGGACTTTTTAGAAGGGCATTTCAGGTTCATTGAAAATAATTTTACTAAACCCTAGTTGCTTTCAGAGGGGGTGCTGGGGTTTCTGTCATCCCCATTTCAAGTTTCTGGAAAAAGTAAACATGATGCAACACTCTAATGCATGAACTAGCTAGGATGTGACAACTCAGCCCCGCTCGAAAGAATCTCGTCCCGAGATTTAGGATCCGTTGGGAAGAAGGTGGGGTACTCAAGTCGAAGACGATCCTCCCTTTCCCAAGTAGCTTCTTTCTCGGAATGGTGTGACCATTGAACCTTGAGAAACTTGATATTTTGGCGTCGAGTGGTACACTCGGCTTGATCAAGGATTCGAACGGGATATTCCCGATATGTGAGATTATCTTGGAGATCAAGCGTTTTGTGGTCCACTCCACGGATAGGATCCTAGAAGCAACGCCTGAGTTGAGAAACGTGGAAGACATTATGAACTCTGGAAAGATGCGGAGGTAGTTCCAATTGGTAGGCAACTTCTCCTCGCTTGGCAAGAATGCGAAAGGGTCCAATGTAACGAGGAGCCAATTTGCCTTTGATACCGAATCGATGGGTTCCCTTTAAAGGAGTAACCCGAAGGTAAGCCTTCTCGTCAACCTCAAAAGTCATAGCCTTATGTTTGCGGTCATAATGGCTCTCTTGACGAGACTGGGCTGATTTCAATTTCTCACGAATAATGCGAACCTGCTCTTCTGCTTCCTGAATCATATCCGGGCCAAAGAGTTGTCTTTCCCCGGTTTCTGACCAGTTAAGAGGCGTTCGACATTTTCGTCCATAGAGAACCTCGAAAGGAGCTTTGCCCAAGCTAGCTTGATAACTATTGTTATAAGCGAACTCGGCGAATGGAAGGCATTTCTCCCAATCCATGCCGAAAGAGATGACAGAAGCTCGGAGCATATCCTCCAGAATTTGATTAACTCATTCTACCTGACCACTAGATTGAGGGTGGAAGGCGGTGCTAAAGGAGAGACGAGTTCCCATAGCATTTTGGAAACTTTCCCAAAATCGAGAGGTGAAGAGACTTCCACGGTCTGAATTATTTTCCAGTGGAACACCATGAAGAGACACTATTCGGGAGATGTACAAGTCAGCTAGCTGGCTAGCGGTTATACTCTCACGAACAGGTAGGAAGTGGGCTACTTTGGAAAGACGATCGACAACAACGAAGATAGCACTATTCCCTCTCTTGGTCCTGGGAAACCCGGTAATGAAGTCCATACCGACTTTATCCCATTTCCATTCAGGAATAGCCAAAGGTTGAAGGGTGCCAGCAGGCCGTTGATGCTCTGCTTTAACATGACGACAGACATCGCAATTAGCAATGTATTGAGCAATTTCTCTCTTCATCCTAGTCCACCAAAACCTCTAGCGTAGGTCTTGATACATTTTAGTACTACCGGGATGAATGGTGAGAGGAGATTCATGAGCTTCCTTAAGGATCAGACGCCTCAGGTTGCGTACCTTGGGAATCACTAGACGGTCTCCAAAGAACACAACACCTTGGTCATCAACGGAGAAACAATCCGCGACTCCTTTCTTGATGTTTCTCTTAATACGGGAGATTCCCGGATCTACCTTCTGAGCTTTGATGATCTGATCCGTAAGGGTAGGTTTCGCCACCAGGGTGGATAGGAATCCTCGAAATTTCTCGTGGAGAAGTGGTTGACTTTGTTGTAACATCAAGTTGTTACAATAAGATTTACGACTTAGCGCATCAGCCATGACGTTGGCTTTGCCCGGGGTGTAAGTTATTCCTAAGTCGTAATCTGTGATCAACTCGACCCAACGTCTTTGCCTGAGATTCAAATCCGGTTGGGTGAAAATGTATTTCAGACTTTGGTGATCGGTGAAAATCTCGCAACGATTACCGAGAAGGTAATGTCGCCATGTTTTGAGTGCATGGACTATGGCTGCAAGCTCTAGATCATGTGTGGGATAATTATCCTCATGTGGACGCAACTATCGAGAAGCGTAGGCAATCACATGACAATCTTGCATGAGTATGCAACCTAGTCCTTGTCGCGAGGCGTCGCAATAGATAACAACGTCCTTAGAAAAATCTGGTGGTATGAGTACGGGAGCAGATGTCAGGCGTCTTTTCAGTTCCTGAAAGCTGAACTCGCACTGTGGGGTCCACTCAAACTTTTGTCTTTCTTGAGGAGTTCAGTTAGAGGTTTAGCAACCTTGGAGAAATTCTCGACGAAGCGGCGACAGTAGCTCGCTAAGCCAAGGAAACTCCGAACTTGCTTGACCGATTCAGGTGGAGTCCAGTCAAGGACGGCTTGAACTCGCTCGGGATTGACAGCAATACCCTTACCATAGATTACATGGCCTAGATAGGTCACTTCTGGCAACCAGAATTCACACTTAGAGAATTTAGCATAAAGGCGATGCTCTCGAAGTTTCATCAACACTAGCCTTAGATGCTCGGCATGTTCTTCCTCATTCTTGGAGTAGATGAGTATATCATCGAGGTATACTACGACGAACTTATCCAAATACTCCATGAAGATCGAGTTCATTAACCGGGAGAAGGTGTCTGGAGCATTGGTTAAACCGAAAGACATGATAGTGTACTCGTATTGGCCATAACGAGTGACAAAGGCCGTTTTAGGAATGTCCCCGTTCTTGATTTTG
Source organism: Aegilops tauschii subsp. strangulata (assembly GCF_002575655.3). NCBI lineage: Eukaryota > Viridiplantae > Streptophyta > Magnoliopsida > Poales > Poaceae > Aegilops > Aegilops tauschii. The sequence continues at coordinate 248,547,155 of NC_053040.3, read as the reverse complement.
ATTTGATGGTAGCCCAACCTCAAATCCATTTTAGAGAAGACTGAGGATCCAGCGAGCTGGTCATACAGATCGTTGATCCTAGGGAGCGGATACTTGTTCTTGATAGTGACTAGGTTGACAGGTCGGTGATCTACAACCATCCGATCCGTACCATCCTTCTTCTTGACGAAGAGGACGGGGCAAGCCCACGGAGAAGAACTAGGACGGATGAAACCCTTTTTGAAGGACTCATCGAGTTGTTTCTTAAGCTCGGCTAGCTCTAGGGGTGCCATCTTATAGGGTCTTCTAGAGATTGGGACGGTTCCTGGAACAAGGTCTATCACGAACTCGACATCCCTGTCAGGTGGAATACCTGGCAGTTCTTCTGGAAAGACATCCGGGAAGTCACGGACTACCGGAACATCTTCAAGGTCTGGAAGAGGGTTGGCATTTAGTGAGTAAAGCTGACGCTTAGACACTCGGGTCAAAACATTGATTGTCTTGCCCGACGGATGGGTGAGTTGAGCAGTTCTAGAAGAGCAATCAATCTTAGCATAATGAGCTGACATCCAGTCCATACCCAAGATGATATTTATGTCCGAGGACTTGAGAGCTATTAGTGATGCAAGGAAGACCAATCTATCGACAAGAATTTCATTTCCATGGCTTATCCTAGAGGTTTGCCACTTAGAACCAGGGGTTTGAATTACCATGGAGGTGGGCATGTCACAAAATGTGGTGTTGTGCAATCGAGCATAGCTCTCAGAGATAAATGAATGAGATGCTCCGGTATCGAAAAGAACAGTTGCCGGATGGCAATTAACAAGGAGCGTACCAAGGACGACGTTGGGATCCTCATGAGTTTCTTCAGCTGAAACATAGTTGACATGGCCACGTGCAGTGGTGGCTGGCTTGGCGTAGTAAGTCTTTCCTGCTGGCTTACCACGGCCAACGGACTGTCCAGGTTGATTGGGGTTGTTCTGGGGGCACTCGCGCAAATAGTGACCCGTTTCTCCACACTTGAAGCATGTCACAACGTTGGGGCGTGGAGCAGCATTAGCAGCGGGGCCACCATAGACCTTGGGCGATGCATACTGCTGGTTGGGGCGAGGCACCTCAAAGGATGGCCTCGGAGTGAACCTAGGTGGCAGAGCAGTGTTTGGAATCCAGACCCGGCGCTTCTGAGATCCAGAGCCGGATGAGGAACCAAAATCGCGGGAGTGCTTGTGTGAAGCGTCATAGTCAGTCTGACCTGTCTCAGCACTGATGGCCTTATTGACTAGCTTCTGGAAGGAGGTGCACTCGTGCAGACGAAGATCACGGCGAAGCTCGGGGCTAAGTCCCTTGCGGAACCTTGCCTGCTTCTTAGCGTCGGTGGATACCTCTTCAGGAGCATAGCGTGCTAAATTTCCAAACTCACGGCTGTATGCATCCATAGTCAGTCTGCCTTGGGTGAAGTTGCAGAATTCTTCCCGCTTACGATCTATGAGACCCTCCGGAATGTGATGCTCACGGAAAGCCTCACTGAATTCAGCCCAAGTAGTGATTTGGCCGGCTGGGCGCATAGCCTCAAAGTTTTCCCACCAAAGGCTAGCAGGGCCTTCTAGGTGATAGGCAGCGTAGGTAACCTTATCAGCTTCATCTACGTTGGCAGAACGTAGCTTATGGGTGATGCTGCGAAGCCAATCATCCACATTGAGGGGCTCGACGGAATGGTTAAACTTCGGTGGGTACAACTTGATAAAGTCATTGATGGACACCAAGTCGTTCCTCTGATGACGTGCAGTATTCTACTCAATTCGCTCTAGCAAGCGGTAAGTCTCACGCTTGTTTCTTTCCGCCTCCAGCATAACTTCGGCCAGAGAAGGTGGTTGAGGCAGATTCTCCCCCCTAACTGCATTGGCTTCACCCTGCGCCTAGACAGCAGGGTTGTTGCGGGTGTTGACCATCCTAGGAGAAACAAGACAACGGTTTAGACAAGGATGGCTAAATCTTGGCAAGGAAATGCGGAATGTAATGGATAACACGGAATGCAGAGATGATCATCAGTATGACATGGTAATATAGCAACTGACATATATATACCAACGGTCATACACACCATACATAGTTTAGTACAAGCCCAGGCTAGAGTACATCTACGATGAAAGACGATACATCTCATCAGAGGCATTCCAAGCTCCTATACATTATTTTTCTACACCTCCGGAACGTGATACACACCAAGTCGTATCCCACGAGACATGCAGGACTATGGGGAATACAACTGTTACAGCACTAGTGAAACTACTACCAACTCAGACGTCTCCGTAGTAATTTTCATAGAAATCACCACCATGTCCTGGGAGCTGAACATGATCATCTGGAAACAGTCGGTCCTGTGGAGCTTGCGGTCCATAAGGACTCAGATGTGGCCTTGGTCCAACAAACGGTGGCAGATGGGGTCCACGAGGAGGGGTGATGCCTCCTACATTACGCCATTCCATACAATCTGGCAGACTAGACCGCACGTGGTACAAGTCCCTCATGTCCATATACCCAGCCTGCACGGCAGGTGCAAACCGTGTCAGGGTGGCCCAGTGATCAGAACGAGCATTAAAGAGCTCCATTCGCAAGGCATGATTCTCACGGTCCTTGTCCTCAAGCATCTGGGTGGTGGTGCGGAGTAGTGAATCCTCATGGGTAGGATCACAGTAAATAGCCTGATAGTACCCTTGTGCCCCAGGGAGTGATGCTGGCATATAGCGGAAGTCAGTGTTCTGAAGCAAGGCAGTTCTGGCGCGTATGATAGTCATCATTGAGTAAGCTGCGTCCTGCACGGACATCTCGATGGTAACCCCAAGTCCATAAGAGCAATGGAGGGGTTCAGTGGCCAGGATAGGAAGGGTAAATCCTGACTGTGCAAAGATATTGACTTTGATTAAAGTCTCGAAACTGCTCCTCGACGGTATACTCGGGATACCATCGATAGCCTGTCTCAACCATCACTCGGACCAGCATGGCCGTGTGACCAGGTACATCGAGGCACCGAGTCAGACGGACCACTTGATTCTAGGAACGGGTGGCCATCTGAAAGCACGTAATAATGCAAAGGCATTAGAATTTCGAGGAGAATTCGGACAGCATAACGGCTGTAAATGCCCAGAAAAAGATTTGAGACATTCACAACAGTTTGCAAAACCACTCAACAACATCATATCAAGGTTCTGGTTCAACCGACAACATACTAAAGGTAGTAGAAACTGAACTGAAGCATGGAACCAACAATCCTATAAGTTACTACGGATTAGTAACACGTGAACCTGATAGAGAGAAGAGAGCCTAGTCCTTAACCCACGTAGAATGAGAAGAGAATGACTCAGATCAGAGGGCATAAGGTAAAGGAGTAAAAGCGCCTTACGTTCCCTCCCACAATCAATCCCCCTACATATAACTAAAGCATTTCTAGACTCGACATCGACCAGTTTGGCTTAACGCACCTACAGGCAGTCCGACTCTGATGCCAACGCTGTCAGGTCCCCGATTCTAGGTCACACCGATCTAGCCTGTAACACCTCATATCACTTTGCGGCCTCACGCACGGCACTCCCACGGGCGTCGCCTTACCATAGCCCGGGACCGTTTGCGCCTTTTGGCTCACGTATATGACAGTGCTGCTAGCATCCATATGACAGAGAACCCGAGCCGACATGGCTAGTCATGAACCCAAAGCGGCACTAACGTATGGGGACAGGCATACATGAATCAACATCGAACGTGTCGGTCAGCAGCGTGTGAATCCGGGCTGTAGCACTGGGCTAACAGGACTCCGGGAACCCGGGCTGTAGCAGGCTAGGCAGGACTCCGGATGTCACCGCGTGACATTTCCCCGAAGGGACAGACACAGGAACGAAATGAAACACATGCCGGCCAGTCAAGTGTCCGGAGCAGTAGTGCTGGGCTAGCAGGACTCCGGTGAACCGGGATGTAGCGGACTACTATGGCTCATGGAGGCACTAGACTACATTTCCCCATAAGAGAGGCTGCCAAGGATAAACAACTAGATTGTCGGATCCCACACATACCAAGCATTTCAATCATACACACAATATGCTCCATATGTGTAAATACAACATGGCATCACAACAAAACTCTACAACTCAAAGTACTTTATTTAAAGGGCTCCGGAGAGCCATACATAACATGTTCATACAGATAGGGGTCACATGACCCGACACTCAAGTCATACAAACATACAAGCACATGCGGAAGCAAACTTGTCTGGGTACAGACACTAGAAAGAAAGAGGGCTTGACGAAGCATGTCTATCTACGTAGGCCCTTCACAAGCTCAGATCACCACCTGGGTGGCAAGTCACTCGTCAACGTCGAGATCTACATAGAACCCATCGGAAGGGGCGGTGTTGTCGTCTGAAAACAGTAATTGAAGCAACATGAGTACAAAGGTACTCATCAAGTCTTACAACAGATCCTACTATAGATGTACATTCTCAAGAAGGTAGTGGAGTTATTGCAGCAAGCCAGCTTTGACTCTTGGCTAAGCTATCCTACGAGACACCACTTGTAAAATAGTTTTCGCACACGAGTCCACTAATCACCATCTCAATACTCCACCGTGGATCCTCCCTCGTCATCCTACGAGAGAGCCATCCGCGGTACTCACACTTATCTTGAGGCTTTTAGTAGTATCCATTTACTTGTCTATGAACTGCATAAGCGACCAAGTAGTCCTTTACCGCGGACGCGGCTATTCGAATAGTTTTATACCCTGCAGGGGTGTACTTCATCACACACGCTCTCACCACTTACCGTCGTTACACGACATGTACTCGACAACCTTCAAGCGGAAGCCCAACGTGGGTGTCGGCCACAGCCTACCTAAACACTCAAGTCTCTAGTCCAGGTTTATCGCCTATTCAGGTTCCATCCGCAGGGAGTCCGGCCGAGGTTTCCACATACGGCCCCAAACGATGTGTGCAGGGTTCCCGGGACACCAAACGGGCGACTCGGTACACCGTGCCACGAGCCTACCGCATCACAGCCCACCCCTCGGGTCAGCGCTGTCCACGGCCTCCAGCTTACTACAAACACCAGAAACTACGTGCAACTCCTGGACAGAGGACAAGGGTGATTAAGAAGCCGAGGGGGTCCATTGGTTTCGGGCCCAATGCGTGGTAGTAGCTGAATCTTAAATCACGCATACAGATCTCAGTTCTTAGGGACGGTCTCAATGAAACAACCCACCATGTACTCCTACATGGCCTCTCATCGATACCTTTACCAAAACGTATTCAACACCTCACTCTCATTACCGACACATGCTTTCACTCTAGTTCATCACCCTGATGAGCCAGACCTGACACGACTCTAAGCGTAGCAAGCATAGCATTGTAGGAACACAACATGACTCAATCAACTCCTACACATGCTAGTGGGTTTCATCTAGTTACTGTAGCAATGACAGGTCATGCAAAGGAAAGTGGGTTCAACTACCGCAACACACAGCAGTTTGCATCGCGTTGTCTTAATGCAGTAAACGAGAGCAGAAGCGAGAAGATGGGTTTGTATCGAAATGATCAATGGGTTGCTTGCCTGACGGAGTGGTGGTGGAATACTGCCCTTCGGTTGGATACTCGTGAATATCCTCGGAGGCAGAACCTACCACGAAGAACACATCGAAGCACAATCAACACCAAGCAAAATGCAACAATATGATGCATGCATGAGACATGGCAAAATGAATGTATTGGGCTAATGCAACTAAGACCAGATGGGTTTGGACCATTTTGAATCAAAGATTCAAATTCCAAGCTCATAAGTGGCCCTTATTAGTGCTTTATCTTGTTCTGCATTAAACAGCAGGTTAATTTGCTTAAACATGCATGAAACCAGTACAGATGGATAGATTGGATTTTTCTGATCATTTTTCATATATAAATCTTTTCATTCTGAGCTATAGATTATTTTCTATGATTTTTTGAAGTTTGTGGTATTTTTTGGAATTTCCTGTATAGAAATAATTCCAGTAATTAAATTGTTTATTACGTCAGCAGTGTGTCATGATGACGTCAGCGGGTCAGCGGGGTCGTCCAGGTCAAACCTGATGTGTGGGTCCCCTGTGTCAGTGTCACTGTTAGTTAATTAAACTAATTTAGAATTAATTTATATCTAACCCAGGTTAATTAGCAGGCGGGCCCCACTGTTAGTGACTCTGGGGAGTCAAACCCGTGGTCAAACCACGCTGACTCGCCGGCGTTTAGCCGCCGGCGACGTCCAGAGGCGGCGGAGGCTGCGGGATTCCTCCTCCGGCGACCAAAGGGGCGGCGGAGGGCACCTACGTGTAGCTGGGAGCAACCCGCGTCGATTGGTGGTGGAGGTGAAGCTCGGGGTCGCCGGAAATGATGCCGACGACGAGCTGTGCGGCTGCCGGGGTACGGGTGAGGTCGGACCCGTCGTTGTGGTGCTCTTGGAGGCTCAAGGCCAGGTCCTACGTGGCCTACGTGACGAGGTGAACTCGTTGGGCATGGTGGCGTGCCCGTTGGGTGGCCGGAGCATCATCGGCGACGAGCTCGGCGGCGGCGCGTGCGGTGCTGCTTGTTGCGGTCGAGGCAGAGGGCGGCAGCAAGAACGAGAGGAAGGGGAAGGGGCAGAAGCTCACGGCAAAGAATGAGCTAGGCGGCGCTGTCGGGGACGAACTGCTGCGGCGGTGACGGCGAAGGGGATCTCCGGCGGTGGGCGGTGAAGGCGAGGTCGGAGCAGTGGCTTCGGGGCAAGCGAGCGCTCGGGGCCCGGCCTACTCGAAGGAGAAGACGACGGCGGAGCTGCTGGACACGGTCAGGTGACGCGGAGACGGCGGTGGCTACGGCTTCGTCGGCGAGGTGGCAGCGGCTGCGTCGGCCATGGTGGAGGGAGGCGAGGGAGAGGCGATGGGGGAGAAAGGAAGTGTCCAGGGGCTCGGGGGCGCGACGTGGAGGTCGTCCAGCTCGTCCACGGGCGAAGCGGCAAGCAGGTGGCGCCTTGGCGAGCTCGCGCACGCCGGCGTCACCTCTCTGCCTGCTCTGGCGGGAGGAAGCAGCTGACTGGCGCGGGCCAGCACAGTGCTGGGCCGGCCAGTGGGCTGCCAGGTAAGATTCTCTCCCTCTCTTTATTCTGTTTTGGTTTCCTATTTTCCTGTAAGTGTAGGGCTTTATTAAAAATACTAAAACGTTTCCAAAAATCTTGCAAATAATTGTGGGCTCTGTTGGGATTATTCCTGACAGCCCTCACTTAAATCCAGAATTATTTGGGCATTTGAATTATTCTATAGCATTTAAATGCCCAAATGCAAATAGATAAGAATTAATCCAGTGACCTTATGTGTCCTAGAAAATTGTGAACCCATTTTGTCAGAGGTCCTAACCCAAGACAAAAAGGGAGGACTTTTTAGAAGGGCATTTCAGGTTCATTGAAAATAATTTTACTAAACCCTAGTTGCTTTCAGAGGGGGTGCTGGGGTTTCTATCATCCCCATTTCAAGTTTCTGGAAAAAGTAAACATGATGCAACACTCTAATGCATGAACTAGCTAGGATGTGACACTCCGAGAGGTTATTGACCACGCCAGAGCACGATCAACCTGACCACGAAGGTCTGTTTCCTACAGGCAAACGAAGAACAAGCAAGAAACTAAGATTGCAATATGGATATTGCGAATATAAGAGGAAAGCTTTATTGATCAAGGTGGTGTTCTGTGACGCCTTTGTCTGGTTGTTGAACACAAACGAAGTACGCGAAGTTGTGGCCATGGCGAACTTTTAATCTAAACAAAACCCAAAGTCTAAACGATGCCCTAGGGGCTGTATATATGGAGGAAGAGGGGGGAATTTCGTGGCCCTTGGAGGAGGGTCCAAAACCCACCCTAACTCTTGTTTCCCCACACATACGGACTCTAAAAACAGCCTATATTGAAGTATTTTGAAATTACATGGGCCCGGCCCAAAATAAGGTGACGCAGCACCTAGAATAGCCTCTGGACGAAAATTATGAAGTGGCATCTTGTATATTTCGTCCAAGGCTTCATGCACTCATTATGGTGCCTTCAAAGTCCTGAAATCATCACTTGAAACTCTGTTCTTGTCTCCCTTGCGCATGCCATCAACTCCATGCTTGTTCTTGCTCCAATGTTCATCCTTCTCCAAGCTAGGCCCTTCATTTGTAAGCAAAACAAATGTATCCAATTTAGGCAACATCATATTCTCATGAACATTAGAATCATTACCAAGAAACGAAAGTACCTGGTAATTTAATTGGCGTGCGCGAGCTCTAGTAATCGGTCCAGTATGTATAGTAGCAGGGGTTATGGGTGTAACAATGGTATTGATGCCCTCATCGTCCTCCCCTTCTTAAAATGAAGTCGTCCTCGACGGAAGCTCATCTTCCTCACCCAAATAAGGCTTCAAATCTGCAATGTTAAAAGTGGGACTAACCCCAAAATCTGCAGGCAGCTCAAGTTTATATGCGTTATCATTTATTTTCTCTAACACCTTAAAAGGACCATCAGCACGTGGAATTAGCTTTGATTTGCGCAAATTAGGAAACCTATCCTTACGCAAATGTAACCAAACAAGATCTCCAGGTGCAAAGACAACATGTTTTCTACCCTTATCTCCAGCAAGTTTATATTTAGCATTCATACGCTCAATGTTTTCCTTAGTTAACTCATCCATTTTTAAGATCAATTCAGCATGTTGTTTAACATCAAAATTAACCTTCTCTGAAGATGGAAGAGGCAACAAATCAATGGGTGCACGAGGTAGGAAACCATACACAATTTCAAAAGGGCACATCTTAGTAGTAGAAAGCAACGAACGATTATAAGCAAATTCAATATGAGGCAAGCATTCTTCCCACATTTTCTTATTATTCTTCAAAACATCCCTAAGCATAGTAGACAATGTTCTATTGACTACTTCAGTTTGACCATCAGTTTGGGGGTGACAAGCAGTACTAAAAAGCAGTTTAGTCCCCAACTTAGCCCATACACATCTCCAAAAGTGACTAAGAAATTTAGTATCACGATCTGAAACAATACTATTTGGCACACCGTCCAAGCGAATAATTTCACGAAAGAACAAATCAGCAACATTAACAGCATCATCGCTTTTATGACATGGTATAAAGTGTGCCATTTTCGAGAACCTATCCACGACAACAAATATTCTATCCCTCCCCTTCTTTGTTTGAGGTAAACCTAAAACAAAGTCCATAGATATATCCTCCCAAGGAACACTAGGTACAGTTAAATGCATATATAAACCATGAGGATTGAGTCGTGACTTAGGTTTTTGACATGTAGTGCAGCGAGAAACAAAACGCTCAACATCCCGTCTCATCTTTGGCCAAAAGAAATGTGTTGCAAGTATATCCTCCGTCTTCTTCACGCCAATGTCTCCCATTAGTCCTCCTCCATGCGCCTCCTGCAACAACAAAAGACGAACGGAGCTAGCTGGAATGCATAGCTTGTTAGCACGAAACACAAATCCATTGTTAACGACGAACTTGTTCCATGTTCTACCTTCTTTACAATTCTGCAATACATCTTTAAGTTCAGCATCATGCACATATTGATCTTTGATGGTCTCCAAACCAAATATTTTAAAGTCAAGTTGTGAAAGCATAGTATAACGACGAGACAATGCATCAACAATAACATTTTCTTTACCCTTCTTGTGTTTAATGACATAAGGGAAAGTCTCAATGAATTCAACCCATTTAGCATGTCTACGGTTCAGTTTTGCTTTACTTTTAATGTCTTTCAAAGATTCATGATCAGAATGTATAACAAATTCTTTGGGCCATAAATAATGTTGCCATGTTTCTAAAGTCCGAACAAGAGCATATAATTCTTTATCATAAGTAGAATAGTTCAGACTAGGCCCACTCAATTTTTTCAGAAAATTATGCAACAGGTTTGCCATCTTGTAATAACACACCTCCTAATCCAATTCCACTAGCATCACATTCAAGCTCAAAAGTCTTATTAAAATCAGGAAGTTGGAGTAAAGGAGCATGTGTCAACTTATCTTTCAATACCGTGAAGGCTTCTTCCTGTGCGGTACCCCAAACAAAAGGCACATCCTTCTTTGTAAGCTCGTTGAGAGGTGCAGCAATGGTGCTAAAATCTCTCACAAAACAACTATAGAAACCAGCGAGTCCAAGAAAACTCCTCACTTGTGTGACCGTTTTGGGCTGCGGCCAACTCTCAATAGCTTCAATCTTGGCTTTATCAACTTCAATTCCCTGTGGAGTAACAACATAGCCAAGAAAAGATACTCGGTCGGTGCAAAAGGTGCACTTCCCAAGGTTACCAAACAAACGTGCATCACGTAGAGCAATAAAAACAGCACGTAAATGTTCCAAATGTTCCTCCAAAGATTTGCTATAAATCAGTATATCATCAAAATAGACTACCACAAATCGTCCAATGAAAGCACGTAAAACTTCGTTCATTAGTCTCATGAAAGTACTAGGTGCATTAGTTAACCCAAAAGGCATGACTAACCACTCATATAAACCAAACTTAGTTTTAAATGCTGTTTTCCATTCATCTCCCAATTTCATACGAATTTGATGGTATCCACTACGCAAATCAACTTTGGAGAACATTGTAGAGCCACTCAATTCATCAAGCATATCATCTAGCCTAGGAATAGGATGACGATAACGAATAGTTATATTATTAATGCCTCTACAATCAACACACATCCGCGATGTACCATCCTTTTTAGGCACTAGTATAATAGGAACAACACAAGGACTAAGAGATTCGCGTATATAACCTTTGTCGAGCAGCTCCTGTACTTGACGCATAATCTCCTTCGTCTCCTCTGGATTGGTACGGTATGGTGCACGGTTGGGTAGCGATGCACCGGGAATTAAGTCAATTTGATGCTCAATCCCTCGAGTAGGTGGTAATCCCGGTGGCACATCTTGTGGGAAGACGTCAGCGAACTCCTGCAAAATGTTAGTGACTGCAGGGGGCAAAGAGGAAGGCACGTCCTCGAATGAAAATAATGCCTCTTTGCACACAAAAGCATAACAAACAGATTTGCTAAAAACTAGCTCATCAATATCAGATTTGGTGGCAAGTAAACATGCACTTTTCAATTTAATTTCAGAAGCAACACTAGATGGTTTATTATTAGGCTTCATTTGTTGCTCAAATTCTTTTGCCACAATATGATTTTCACTCTCATTTTTCTCCTGTTTTGCTTTATTAGCTCTATGAATATCATCTTTCAGAATGGAATCAGGAGTCATAGGAAGCAGAGTAATATTTGTATCCTTATGAACAAGAGTATACTGATTGTTTCTACCATGGTGTACAGAATTTTCATCTAATTGCCATGGTCTACCAAGTAATAAGGAACATGCTTGCATAGGTACCACATCACAATCAACATAATTAGCATATGTAGAGATACTAAAATGCATCCGAACAGTACGTGTTACCTTAACCTTGCCGCTGTTGTTGAACCATTGGATGTAGTAAGGATGTGGATGTGGTCTTGTGGTGAGAGATAGCTTCTCCACCATCTCCATGCTAGCCAAGTTGTTGCAGCTCCCCCCATCTATGATGACGCGAATAGAACGTTCCTTCACAACTCCCTTTGTATGGAACAAATTATGCCTCTGATTTTGCTCAGCTTGTGCAACTTGCACACTCAAAACACGTTGAGCAACTAAACATTCATACCTGTCAGCATCTTCAGCAGCCATGTATTGCGTCTCATGATCAGAATCATCTCCACCGTGTTCTTCATGTGTAATAAGAGCCAAAGTCTCCTCATTATAGTCACTAGCGGACTCATACCCACCATCCTCAGTAGCAATCATCACACGCTGAGATTTGCATTCTCTCGCAAAATGTCCTCTTCCCTTACAACGACGACAAATAATTTCACTTGTGTGCCCTGTTGACGCCATGGAAGAAGAAGAGCTCTGTGCAGGCCCGGCAGGTGTGCTCTTGGCAGATAGTGGTGGTTGTGCCTGCTTTCTTGTATCACGGTTGGAGGTGGCAACTGAAGGAGGTGATGGTGCAGTGGAAGTAGATGATGCACGTGGTGTCCATGATGAAGGTCCACCTGCAGAAAACTTAGTTCGCGCCAATGCCTGTCGATCCTGCACTTCACATTCAGCTTTACAAGCAAGATGGAATAAACGAGTGATATTATTATAATCCTTCTACTCTAGAATGGTCTAAATCTCTCTATTTAATCCACCCATAAAACGTGCAAGCATAGCTTCATTCTCCTCAACAATACCACATCTAATCAAGCCAGTTTGTAATTCCTGATAATATTCTTCTACAGAATTTTTTCCTTATCTTAAAAGCTGCAATTTTTGAAATAATTCACGTTGATAATATGGTGGAACCCAACGAGTACGCATAGCAGTTTTCAAAGCAGCCCAAGTAGCTGGAACAGGATATAATCTACAATGTTCAGACCACCAAACACATGCAAAGCAAGTGAAAGCACAAACAGCAGCAGGAACACGTCTCTCCTCAGGATATAGTAAACATGTAAATCGTTGTTCAGTTTCTAACTCCCAAGTAAGATATATATCAGGAACGTATCTACCCTCAAATGGTGGAATATTCAATTTTAGTTTCGGGAGATGGTCATGATCTCGTACCTGAGGGGGAGCCCTAACATTGCCATTATTTGCGTGTGGACGACCTGGTGGTTGTGGTGCTAGTGGATGCGCGTAGTTCTGATTTTGATCAACCTCATCCTCGTAATCTCCCGCATAATCATCCTCCTCCACATCAGCAGCAGGAGCCACAGAAGTATCAACAGCAGCACCAGCAGTTTGGCAGGCTGAAGAGGGACACGACTCGCTCGGCGGAGGGTTGTTTCCCGACGTGGAGGTAGTCGTCGTCGTTGTTGTTGTTGTTGTTGCAGAGGTGCGGCAGGTGCAGCCGGTGGTGGAAGACGCGCAAGCAGTTCATTAAATATGTTATCGAGCTTTGTTTTGAACGTCTTCTCAAGGCCAGTGATCTTCTCAATGGCCTCTTCAAAATTGTTCAGCACATCTTGCACCTGTTGAGTCATCATTTGCTGAAACTTATCATGAAGCTCCTTGTTCGTTAAGTTCTCCCAGTCAATCTCGTCGGCTTGTGATCCTGGCATGGTTAGCAGCAATAGAAACACACAAAAATATGATCCTATAGACTACTAACAAGTGGTGGTGGTGGTGGGTGTCACAAATCCGTCAAGCAAATCTCAAATTCTTACCAGTTCTTACCCAACAGCAGGCGGTGATCGGCAACCGATGTAGTCAAAACTCTCAAAGCTTGGATAGAGCGATTACCAGGGAGAGTCAAACGCACGATGTAGATGTATGTGGAGCTGGGAAGGCTTATAATATGGTAGCAAAAAGGGTCAGCAATAATCAATTCAGAGATGCAAAGTTGAATAAATGCTCAACGACGATACTGTGCTGGTCCTAGGCTAGACCGTACTAGAGACGCGAGCCTAGAACACTAACAAAATCACGGCGATGCACGTAAACAAGGGAGGAGCACTCTCTGATTTTGTTTTATTTTTTCACTTTTTTTTTGCACTTTTTTCCCTCTTTTTTTTTGCTCCGCAACAATTTTTTTTCAAAAAAGTCTACAAATGTCCTAAAAACTGCCTAGCCAGATTTTTTTTTGAAACTGGAACTATTTTTCTTCTGCGGATGGCTCGGAAGTTGGGGAGTCCTACTCTGTCACGACTCGGAGTATCGCGTGATCTGGAAATCGAGAACAAAGCAATAATTACTGGACTCGGACTAGGATTGGTGGCGCAGATGAATCTGGTGGAAACTCGGACTGGTGGCGGATATTTGCAGGGCAATGGAACACGGACTGGTGGCGAATCTGTGATGGAGGTAGACTCGGATTAGCGTGATGGCGGTGGATATGTGGTATATGGTAGCGGCGATGACGATGGTGGTATATGGCAGCGGTGATGACGATGGTGGTATATGGCAGCGGTGATGATGATGGTGGTATATGGCAACGGTGAAGACAATGGTGGTATATGGCAGCGGTGATGACGATGGTGCGGCGGCGGCGTGACAACTTGTGAACAGAACTCGAAACTCTAAAGTACTAGACGCTAGGACCAGCAACTAGACACCACGATGCAACCCCAAATTCAACAAAGCAAATACAGAAAAGATTATGCAAAGGCTCAGATTGGTTCGGATAAGATGAACTAACCCTAATATCTTTTTTTTTGCTTTTTCGTGGACTATAGGTATGAAGAACAGACTCGATCTAAACTATGAAAAACTGTAAAATCTCACCGAGCAACCTGGAAATCTGATACCACTTGATAGAGGCAAAGGTGTCCCGTCTTTCGATGAGATGGTGGCTATCATTTTGGAGGAAGTCGACTTTGACGATCCGACTACGAACGTGTGAGGACGTCGCGCCTTAGTAATCGCTAAACCAACTACGAGAGGTGATTGACCACGCCGGAGCACGATCAAGCTGACCACGAAGGTCTGTTTCCTGCAGGCAAACGAAGAACAAGCAAGAAACTAAGATTGCAATCTGGATATTGCGAATATAAGAGGAAAGCTTTATTGATCAAGGTGGGGTTCTGTGACGCCTTTGTCTGGTCGTTGAACACAAACGAAGTACGCGAAGTTGCGGCTATGGCAAACTTTTAATCTAAACAAAACCCAAAGTCTAAACGATGCCCTAGGGGCTGTATATATGGAGGAAGAGGGGGGATTTCGTGGCCCTTGGAGGAGGGGTCCGAAACCCACCCTAACTCTTGTTTCCCCACACATACGGACTCTAAAAACAGCCTATATTGAAGTATTTCAAAATTACATGGGCCTGGCCCAAAATAAGGTGACGCAGCACCTAGAATAGCCTCTGGACGAAAATTATGAAGTGGCATCTTGTATATTTCGTCCAAGGCTTCATGCACTCATTATCGTGGCTTCAAAGTCCTGAAATCATCACTTGAAACTCTGTTCTTGTCTCCCTTACGCATGCCATCAACTCCATGCTTGTTCTTGCTCCAATGTTCATCCTTCTCCAAGCTAGGCCCTTCATTTGTAAGCAAAACAAATGTATCCAATTTATGCAGCATCATATTCTCATGAACATTAGAATCATTACCAAGAAACGAAAGTACCTGGTAATTTAATTGGCGTGCGCGAGCTCTAGTAATCGGTCCAGTATGTATAGTAGCAGGGCTTGTGGGTGTAACAATGGTATTGATGTCCTCATCAGTGACCACCGGAGCGGCGCCCGCGGGGAGCGCCCATCGCGTGTGGGGAAATCATGCCGCTGGGGCCAGGAGGGAGGGAGAGGAGGCGAGTCTGGCGGGGCATCACCCGCCCCATCCGGGAAGCGCGGAGGGGGCGGCGGCGGCACAACGGGGAGACGATAATCCTCGGAGCAGACGACCTGGATGGACACCGGAAAGCGGATGAGGCTGACGGCAAAGTTGGAGACGCGGTCTGGGTCATCACCGGCGACGAGCGCGCCAGGCTCGGGCAGGAGGAGCTCGAAGTTCCGAGAGATGGCATCGGGGTTCGCCGTCCAGGCGCGGAGACGGAAGACGGATATGTCACGTCCATCGCGCGTCTCGGGCGCCAGCTGCTCGACAAGGCAGAATGGGGACAAAAGAGTGTCCGCCGACGAGCGGTGCTATCCATGCTTGGGGATGCCCACAATCTCCAGCTCCACGCGAAAGACGACGCGCACCGGCTCACCGCCTGCGAGGCTGCTCCAGGGGTGAAGCAAAAGGCGAAATTTCGGCGAGCGGACGGGGGCGGCCGCGACCCTGGCACGCACGCCGGTGTCGGCGAAGCGGATGAAGAACCCCTCGGGGTGGCGATGGTGAACCGAGAGGGCAGAGACCGGCAGATCGAACTGGCGCAGGAGGAGCTCCTTGACGTCCTCGCAGGAGACCCCAGGGCCGGGGGGCCTGGGATGGTGGCGACGAGGGCCTTGCGCAGGGACATCTCCGCCGCGATGATGTCGCCGGAGCGGGGGAGGTAGCACACTGCCCCGGCCGGACGAAGCGACGGGTGGCCCGAGAGAGGAAGAGCCGCCGTCGAGGAGGGGGCGCGCGAGGAGGAGCCAAGCAGCCCGGAAGACACGGGTGGCGAGGAGGGCGCGGGAGAGGGGACCGACGGGGTCGGGGACGAAGACGGCGGTAGGGCCGGCCCGGAGGACACGGGGCGGCAGGGGCCGTCGACGCTGGACGCGGAAGAGCCCGCAGGTCGCGGAGAGGATACACGCGGCCGCTTGGCAGCGGGAACCAGAGCACCGTCCGGCGAGGGAGGGCGTCGCAGGGTGCAGTTCCTGGCGATGTGGCCAAAGAACCTGTAGCGTTTGCATCGCACATCCTTGCGACAGTCGACGCGGGGGTGGCCGGGGTCCAGACAGCAGGGACAGGTGGCGCCCACCGGAGAGACCGCAGCCGGGGCGGGAGGCAAGCGGGGGCGGCGACGCGGGCGCGGGGAGCACGAACGGCCAGAGACAAGCTGCCAGCCCCCCTCATCTGGGGGTAGCGCATGAGCAGGCGGCGAGGGCCCGACGCGTGGATCTCCGAGCGCGAACCGCGGCGGGTCGCGGGCTCGCTCCGTGCCGGCGAGGGAGGTGAGGGGCCGGACGGCGGCTGGATGGCGTCGCCGGAGGGAGATGCGGCCAAGCGGCCCACACCGCAGAGAACCTCGCGGTAGGAGGGGGACGGGAGCACTCCCGGCCAGATCCCGCGGAAGACGGGCTCGAATCTAGCCAGCGCTGGGCGCGCGGGCGGCCCGACGAGGGCGTCGGGGAGGGGGAAGCCATGGCTTAGGCGGAGGCGGCGAGGTGGACGCCGGGGCCGGAGTGGCCGCCGGCGGATGGGCTCGGGAACGGGAGCGGGGCTCAGGAGCGGAGCCAATCATGAGAAAGACATGCTGCTTTGTTTCAGAGGCAATAACAAAGTTGTTGTTTATATTTCCTTATATCATGATAAATGTTTATTATTCATGCTAGAATTGTATTAACCGTAAACTTAGTACATGTGTGAATACATAGACAAATAGAGTGTCACTAGTATGCCTCTACTTGACTAGCTCGTTGAATCAAAGATGGTTAAGTTTCCTAGCCATAGAAATGTGTTGTCATTTGATTAACCGGATCACATCATCATAGAATTATGTGATTGACTTGACCCATTCCGTTAGACTAGCACTTGATTGTTTAGTTTATTTGCTATTGCTTTCTTCATGACTTATACATGTTCCTATGACTATGAGATTATGCAACTCCCGAATACCGGAGGATCACTTAGTGTGCTACCAAACGTCACAACGTAACTGGGTGATTATAAAGGTGCTCTATAGGTGTCTCCGATGGTATTTGTTGAGTTGGCATAGATCAAGATTAGGATTTGTCACTCTGATTGTCGGAGAGGTATCTCTGGGCCCTCTCGGTAATGCACATCACTATAAGCCTTGCAAACAATGTGATTAATGAGTTAGTTGCGAGATGATGCATTACGGAACGAGTAAGGAGACTTGCCGGTAACGAGATTGAACTAGGTATTGAGATACCGACGATCGATTCTCGGGCAAGTAACATACCGATGACAAAGGGAACAACGTATGTTGTTATACGGTTTGACCGATAAAGATCTTCGTAGAATATGCAGGAACCAATATGAGCATCCAGGTTCCTCTATTGGTTATTGACCGGAGACGTGTCTCGGTCATGTCTACATAGTTCTTGAACCCGTAGGGTCCGCACGCTTAACGTTCGGTGATGATCGGTATTATGAGTTTATGTGTTTTGATGAACCGAAGGTTTTTCAGAGTCCCAGATGTGATCACGGGCATGACGATGAGTCTCGAAACGGTCGAGACATAAAAATCGATATATTGGAAGCCTATTTTTGGACATCGGAATGGTTCCGGGTGAGTTCGGGCATTTACTGAAGTACCGGGGGGGGGGGGGGGTTACCGGACCCCCCCCCCGGGAGTACATGGGCCTTAATGGGCCTTAGTGGGAGAGAGGAGGAGGCGGCCTAGGAGGGGGCGCCCCCCCAAGCCCAATCTGAATTGGGTGGGGGGGCGGCCCCCCTTTCCTCCTTCCTTCCTTCCCCTTCCTTCCTCTCCTTGTCCAACTAGGGAAGGGGGGAATCCTACTCCCGGTGGGCGTAGGACTCCCTAGGGCGCGGCATAGAGGGTCAGCCCTCCCCCTCCTCCACTCCTTTACATACGGGGAGGGGGGCACCCCATAGACACACAAGTTGATCATTGTCTTAGCCGTGTGCGGTGCCCCCCTCCACTATAATCCACCTCGGTCATATCATCATAGTGCTTAGGTGAAGCCCTGTGCCGATAGCTTCAGCATCACCGTCATCACGCCGTCATGCTGACGAAGCTCTCCCTCGACACTCAGCTAGATCAAGAGTTCGTGGGATGTCACCGAGCTAAATGTGTGCATATCGCGGAGGTGCCGTACTTTTGGTACTAGGATCGGTCGGATCGTGAAGACGTACGAATACATCAACCGCGTTGTCATAACGCTTCCGCTTACGGTCTACGAGGGTACATGGACTATACTCTCCCCTCTCGTTGCTATGCATCACCATGATCTTGCGTGTGCATAGGAATTTTTTTGAAATTATTGCGTTCTCCAATAGTGGTATCAGAGCCAGGTCTATGCGTAGATGTTATATGCACGAGTAGAACACAAAGAGTTGTGGGAGATAATAGTCATACTGCTTACCAACATGTCATACTTTGATTCGGCGGTGTTGTTGGATGAAGAGGCCCGGACCAACATTACGCATACACTTACGCGAGACTGGTTCTACCGACGTGCTTCGCACACAGGTGGCTGGCGGGTGTCAGTTTCTCCAACTTTAGTTGAATCGAGTGTGGCTACGCCCGGTCCTTGTTGAAGGTTAAAACAGCACACTTGACGAAAAATCGTTGTGGTTTTTGATGCGTAGGTAAGAACGGTTCTTGCTCAGCCCGTAGCAGCCACGTAAAACTTGCAACAACAAAGTAGAGGATGTCTAACTTGTTTTTGCAGGGCATGATGTGATGTGATATTGTCAAGACATGATGCTAAATTTTATTGTATGAGATGATCATGTTTTGTAACAGAGTTATCCGCAACTGGCAGGAGCCATATGGTTGTCGCTTTATTGTATGAAATGCAATTGCCATGTAATCACTAAGCGGTAGCGATAGTCGTAGAAGCAATAGTTGGCGAGACGACAACGATGCTAAGATGGAGATCAAGGTGTCACGCCGGTGACGATGGTGATCATGACGGTGCTTTGCAGATGGAGATCAAAGGCACAAGATGATGATGTCCATATCATATCACTTATATTGATTGCATGTGATGTTTATCCTTTATGCATCTTATTTTGCTTAGTTCGGCAGTAGCATTATAAGGTGATCTCTCACTAAATTTCAAGGTACAAGTGTTCTCCCTGAGTATGCACCGTTGCGAAAGTTCGTCGTGCCGAGACACCATGTGATGATCGGGTGTGATAAGCTCTACGTTCACATACAACGGGTGCAAGCCAGTTTTGCACACGCAGAATACTCGGGTTAAACTTGACGAGCCTAGCATATGCAGATATGGCCTCGTAACACTGAGGCCGAAAGGTCGAGCGTGAATCATATAGTAGATATGATCAATATAGTGATGTTCACCATTGAAAAGTACTCCATCTCACGTGATGATTGGACATAGTTTAGTTGATTTGGATCACGTGATCACTTAGATGATTAGAGGGATGTCTATCTAAGTGGGAGTTCTTAAGTAATTTGATTACTTGAACTTTAATTTATCACGAACTTAGTACCTGATAGTATTTTGCATGTCTACGTTGTTGTACATAGACGGCCCGTGCTGTTGTTCCGTTGAATTTTAATGTGTTCCTAGAGAAAGCTAAGTTGAAAGATGATGGTAGCAACTACACGGACTGGGTCCGTAACTTGAGGATTATCCTCATTGCTGCACAGAAGAATTATGTCCTGGAAGCACCGCTAGGTGCCAAACCCACTGCAGGAGCAACACCAGATGTTATGAACGTCTGGCAGAGCAAAGCTGATGACTACTCGATAGTTCAGTGTGCCATGCTTTACGGCTTAGAACCGGGACTTCAACAATGTTTTGAACGTCACGGAGCATATGAGATGTTCCAGGAGTTGAAGTTAATATTTCAAGCAAATGCCCGGATTGAGAGATATGAAGTCTCCAATAAGTTCTACAGCTGCAAAATGGAGGAGAATAGTTCTGCAAGTGAGCATATACTCAAAATGTCTGGGTATAACAATCATTTGATTCAACTGGGAGTTAATCTTCCTGATGATAGTGTCAGTTACATAATTCTTCAATCACTGCCACCAAGCTACAAGATCTTCGTGATGAACTATAATATGCAAGGGATGGATAAGACAATTCCTGAGCTATTCGCAATGCTAAAGGCTGCGGCGGTAGAAATCAAGAAAGAGCATCAAGTGTTGATGGTCAACAAGACCACCAGTTTCAAGAAAAAGGGTAAAGGGAAGAAGGGGAACTTCAAGAAGAATGGCAATCAAGTTGTTGCTCAAGTGAAGAAGCCCAAGTCTGGACCTAAGCTTGAGACTGGGTGCTTCTACTGCAAAGGGACTGGTCACTGGAAGCAGAACTGCGCCAAGTATTTGACGGATAAGAAGGATGGCATGGTGAACAAAGGTGTATGTGATATACATGCTAATGATGTGTACCTTACTAATGCTCACAATAGTGCCTGGGTATTCGATACTGGTTCTGTTGCTAATATTTGCAACTCGAAACAGGGACTACGGATTAAGCGAAGATTGGCTAAGGACGAGGTGATGATGCGCATGGGAAATGTTTCCAAAGTCGATGTGATCGCAGTCGGCACGCTACCTCTACATCTACCTTCGAGATTAGTTTTAGACCTGAATAATTGTCATTTGGTGCCAGCGTTAAGCATGAACATTATATCTGGATCTTGTTTGATGCGAGACAGTTATTCATTTAAATCAGAGAATAATGATTGTTCTATTTATATGAGTAATATCTTTTATGGTCATGCACCCTTGAAGAGTGGTCTATTTTTGTTGAATCTCGATAGTAGTGATACACATATTCATAATATTGAAGCCAAAAGATGCAGAGTTGATAATGATAGTGCAACTTATTTGTGGCACTGCCATTTGGGTCATATTGGTGTAAAGCGCATGAAGAAACTCCATTCTGATGGACTTTTGGAATCACTTGATTATGAATCACTTGGTACTTGCGAACCATGCCTCATGGGCAAGATGACTAAAACGCTGTTCTCCGGAACAATGGAGCGAGCAACAGATTTGTTGGAAATCATACATACTGATGTATGTGGTCCGATGAATGTTGAGGCTGGCGGCGGGTATCGTTATTTTCTCACCTTCACAGATGATTTGAGCAGATATGGGTATATCTACTTGTTGAAGCATAAGTCCGAAACATTTGAAAAGTTCAAAGAATTTCAGAGTGAAGTGGAAAATCATCGTAACAAGAAAATAAAGTCCCTACGATCTGATTATGGAGGAGAATATTTGGTTACGAGTTTGGTCTTCATTTGAAACAATGTGGAATAGTTTCACCAACTGACGCCACCCGGAACACCACAGCGTAATGGTGTGTCTGAACGTCGTAACCGCACTTTATTAGATATGGTGCGATCTATGATGTCTCTTACTGATTTACCGCTATCGTTTTGGGGTTATGCTTTAGAGACGGCTGCATTCACGTTAAATAGGGCACCATCTAAATCCGTTGAGACGACACCTTATGAACTTTGGTTTGTCAAGAAACCCAAGTTGTCATTTATGGAAGTTTGGGGCTGCGATGCTTATGTGAAAAAACTTCAACCTGATAAGCTCAAACCCAAATCGGAGAAATGTGTCTTCATAGGATACCCAAAGGAGACTATTGGGTACACCTTCTATCACAGATCCGAAGGCAAGACATTCGTTGCTAAGAATGGATCCTTTCTAGAGAAGGAGTTTCTCTCGAAAGAAGTGAGTGGGAGGAAAGTAGAACTTGATGAGGTAACTGTACCTGCTCCCTTATTGGAAAGTAGTTCATCACAGAAATCTGTTCCTGTGACTCCTACACCAATTAGTGAGGAAGCTAATGATGATGATCATGTAACTTTAGATCAAGTAACTACCGAACCTCGTAGGTCAACCAGAGTAAGATCCGCACCAGAGTGGTACGGTAATCCTGTTCTGGAGGTCATGTTACTTGACCATGACGAACCTACGAACTACGAGGAAGCGATGATGAGCCCAGATTCCACAAAATGGCTTGAGGCCATGAAATCTGAGATGGGATCCATGTATGACAACAAAGTGTGGACTTTGGTTGACTTGCCCGATGATTGGCAAGCCATCGAGAATAAATGGATCTTCAAGAAGACTGATGCTGACAGTAATGTTACTGTCTACAAAGCTCGACTTGTTGTGAAAGGTTTTCGACAAGTTCAAGGAGTTGACAACGATTAGACATTCTCACCCGTAGCAATGCTTAAGTCAGTCCGAATCATGTTAGCAATTGCTGCATTTTATGATTATGAAATTTGGCAAATGGATGTAAAGACTGCATTCCTGAATGGATTTCTGGAAGCAAAGTTTTATATGATGCAACCTGAAGGTTTTATCGATCCAAAGGATGCTAACAAAGTGTGCAAGCTCCAGTGATCCATTTATGGACTAGTGCAAGCATCTCGGAGTTGGAATAAATGTTTTGATAGTGTGATCAAAGCATATGGTTTTATACAGACTTTTGGAGAAGCCTGTATTTACAAGAAAGTGAGTGGGAGCTCTGTAGCATTTCTAATATTATATGTGGATGACATATCGTTGATTGGAAATGATATAGAATTTCTGGATAGCATAAAAGGATACTTGAATAAGAGTTTTTCAATGAAAGACCTCGGTGAAGCTGCTTATATATTGCGCATCAAGATCTATATAGATAGATCAAGACGCTTAATTGGACTTTCACAAAGCACATACCTTGACAAAGTTTTGAAGAAGTTCAAAATGGATCAAGCAAAGAAAGGGTTCTTGCCTATGTTACAAGGTGTGAAGTTGAGTCAGACTCAATGCCCAACCATTGCAGAAGATAGAGAGAAAATGAAAGTCATTCCCTATGCTTCAGCCATAGGTTCTATCATGTATGCAATGCTGTTTACCAGACCTGATGTGTGCCTTGCTATTCGTTTAGCAGGGAGGTACCAAAGTAATCCAGGAGTGGGTCATTGGACAGCGGTCAAGAACATCCTAAAATAACTGAAAAGGACTAAGGATATGTTTCTTGTTTATGGAGGTGACAAAGAGCTCGTCGTAAATGGTTACGTCGATGCAAGCTTTGACACTGATCCGGATGACTCCAAGTCACAGACCGGACACTTATTTATATTGAACGGCGGAGCTGTAAGTTGCTGCAGTTCTAAGGAAAGCGTCGTGGCGGGGTCTACGTGTGAAGCGGAGTACATAGTTGCTTCGGAAGTAGCAAATGAAGGAGTCTAGATGAAGGAGTTCATATCCGATCTAGGTGTCATACCTAGTGCATCGGGTCCAACGAAAATCTTTTGTGACAATACTGGTGCAATTGCCTTGGCAAAGGAATCCAGATTTCACAAGATAACAAAGCACATCATGAGACGCTTCAATTCCATCGGCGATCAAGTTAAGGAGGGAAACATAGAGATTTGCAATATACATACGGATCTGAATGTTGCAGGCCCATTGACTAAGCCTCTCTCACGAGCAAAACATGATCAGCACCAAGACTCCATGGGTGTTAGAATTATTACTGTGTAATCTAGATTATTGAGTCTAGTGCAAGTGGGAGACTAAAGGAAATATGCCCTAGAGGCAATAATAAACTTGTTATTTATATTTCCTTATATCATGATAAAAGTTTATTATTCATGCTAGAATTGTATTAACCGGGAACTTAGTACATGTGTGAATACATAGACAAATAGAGTGTCACTAGTATGCCTCTACATGACTAGCTCGTCGAATCAAAGATGGTTAAGTTTCCTAGGCATAGACATGTGTTGTCATTTGATTAACGGGATCACATCATTATAGAATGATGTGATTGACTTGACTCATTCAGTTAGCCTAGCACTTGATCGTTTAGTTTATTCGCTATTGCTTTCTTCATGACTTATACATGTTCCTATGACTATGAGATTATGCAAATCCCGAATACCGGAGGATCACTTAGTGTGCTACCAAACGTCACAACGTAACTGGGTGATTATAAAGGTGCTCTACCGGTGTCTCCGATGGTATTTGTTGTGTTGGTATAGATCAAGATTAGGATTTGTCACTCCGATTGGCGGAGAGGTATCTCTGGGCCCTCTCGGTAATGCACATTACTATAAGCCTTGCAAGCAATGTGACTAATGAGTTAGCTATGGGATGATGCATTACAGAACGAGTAAAGAGACTTGCCGGTAACGAGATTGAACTAGGTATTGAGATACCGACGATCGAATCTCGGGCAAGTAACATACCGATGACAAAGGGAACAACGTATGTTGTTATCAGTTTGACCGATAAAGATCTTCGTAGAATATTTAGAAAAAATATGAGCATCCAAGTTCCGCTATTGGTTATTGACTAGAGACGTGTGTAACGCCCACGATGCGGCTATATCTCCCACGTGTCGAGGCACGACTTAGAGGCATAACCGCATAGTGGTTTTGTCACAAGAAGGGTCATCTTCACACAATCCCATGTAATGAACAAGAATGGGATAAAGAGTTGGCTTACAATCGCCACTTCACACAATACATAAATATAAATCATACATCATCCAAAATACAAACATATAGACCGACTACGGTCAAATCCAGATGAAAATAAGATAACCCCAAATGCTAGATCCCCGATCGTCCCAACTGGGCTCCACTACCGATCATCAGGAAAAGACACATAGTAATGACCACGTTCCTCGTCGAACTCCCACTTGAGATCGACCCCATCATCTGCACTGGCATCGTCGGCACCTGCAACTATTTTGGTAGAATCTGTGAGTCACGGGGACTCAGCAATCTCACACCCGCGAGATCAAGACTATTTAAGCTTGTAGGAATGGATGGTGTAAAGAGGTGGAGCTGCAGCGGCAATAAGCATATATGGTGGCTAACATACGCAAATGAGAGCGAGAAGAGAAGCAAAGGAACGGTCGTCATCTAGCAATGACCAAGAAGTAATCCTGAACTCCTACTTACGTCATACATAACTCAGACCGTGTTAACTTCCCGGACTCCGCCGAGAAGAGACCATCACGGCTACACACGCAGTTGGTGTATTTTAATAGGGTCAAGTGACAAGTTCTCTACAACCGGACATTAACAAATTCCCATCTGCCTCATAACCGCGGGACGGCTTTCGAAAGATAATACCCTGCAGGGGTGTCCCAACTTAGCCCATCATAAGCTCTCACGGTCAACGAAGGATAAACCTTCTCCCGGAAAGACCCGATCAGTCTCGGAATCCCGGTTTACAAGACATTTCGACAATGGTAAAACAAGACCAGCAAAGCCGCCCGAATGTGCCGACAAATCCCGATAGGAGTTGCACATATCTCGTTCTTAGGGCACACCGGATAAGCGAAGCGTACAGGTACCAACATAACCCAAGTTGCCAAGGGACGGTCCCGCACGGTGCTCTAGTTTGGAACAGCACTCAGAGGAACACTGGCCCGGGGGTTAAAATAAGATGACCCTCGAGCTCGCGAAAACCCGGGGGAAAAAGGCTTAGGCGGCAAATGGTAAAACCAAAGTTGGGCCTTGCTGGAGGAGTTTTATTCAAGGCGAACTGTCAAGGGGGTCCCATAAATCACCCGACCGCGTAAGGAACGCAAACTGAAGGAACATAATCCCGGTATATCAGTAACTAGGGCGGCAAGAGTGGAACAAAACACCAGGCATAAGGCCGAGCCTTCCACCCTTTACCAAGTATATATAGATGCATTAATTAAATAAGAGATATTGTCATATCCCAACATATCCATGTTCCGACATGCAACAAACTTCAACTTAACCTGCAACTAGCAACGCTATAAGAGGGGCTGAGCAAAAGCGAAAACTTAGCCAATCAACGGTTTGCTAGGAGAGGATGGTTAGAGGCTGACATGGCAATATGGGAGACATGATATAGCAAGTGATAGGTAGCGCGGCATGGCAATAGAGCGAACAACTAGCAAAGCAAAGATAGAAGTGATTTCGAGGGGTGATCATCTTGCCTGCAAGGTTCTCAGAGTTGTCGAAAGCTTGATCCTCGTAAGCGTACTCAACAGGTTCCTCGTTCACGAACTCGTCTCCCGGCTCTACCCAATACAAGAACACAAACAAAAGGAACCACAATCAACAACGAGGAATGCACAAGCAACATGATGCAAAACATGTATGATCTGCAAGATATGATATGCGATGCATATGCGTGCTCCGGAAGGAAAATGATGAACAAGGCAGTAACTTGGCAAACCAAGCATGCCACTGGAAAGATGAGATGATTTCGGTCGAAAACGATATAAAGATCACCGGAATCGGATGCACGGTTTGCAAATGGCAAGCAAAACAAGAATGACGCGAATCTGCGATAAACAGCATGATAGCACTTAAAATGCAACAAGCAATGATCCTACAGCACTCAAACATAGCAACAAAGTACATGGCAGTAATCTACAGAAGATTCTTGAAAAAAGATGAACACTGAGATACGGCTAGATCACAAAATATCAAGCTCAAAAAAGCATGGAAAAAGTGCAAAAGATAACAGGATCACAGACTTAGTGAAAAACTGGACATGGCAGAAAACAGCATCAGGTAGCAATTTTCAGAGCATGAAATCAACATGCTACGGGAACTTAACATAGCAAAACAAGGCATGAAAGTATTCTACTAAATGCATATGACAAAAGTCCCTTACTGACCATAAGCCAAAAAGGACCAGAAGATATGATGGCAAGCATGTAAACATAGCAAGTCTCGTTATCAGGTTTCAGACTTGACAGAAAACAGAGCATGGCAGAAATAATAATATGTAGGCCTCTTTGTGAGCTTGATGCACTCACTACAGAGCAATGCATGACAAAACTAGTATACCTACAGCAAGATGGCATGTTTATGAAGCTAACCATGGCAAGAACACAAGCATAGCATGTATGGATCAAGTACAATAAGCTGGGAACATTTGCATATCATGTGAAGAATCTGCCCGAAATATTTTATAGCAAAAGTAGAGCAAGATTGAGTCATGCTATGGCACTCCATAATTGCAAACAATTGCAGGAATAGATCGATTACAACTATAGCTACAAAACATCCTTAATGAATATCTCCAAAATATGCATGGATCTCTCTGTAGCATCAAGTTTACATGGCAACAAAATAACAGCAGACAAGGACACTTGAGAAATCACGAAGTCCCTGAAATCAGAAACATTACGGAGCCTACTTTGCACGCTTGTTCTAGTCACCACATAGATCACAAAAATACATGGCATACATCTTTGGAAAGATGCCATGGCATACAACAAAACACATGTAGAGCTCATGCCCATAAGATGCACAGATTAAATGATAAAAAAATGACAATTCTCCAAGTTCTGATAAGAACCAGCAGATAACAGCAACTAGCCCTCTTCCAACAGAGATTTGGGCATCACGGTGACCTCTAATGAACATGGTGCAATTGAACAAAATGAGGAGCATCATGAGACGAACAATTTGACATATTACACGCGTGAATCGGAGCTACTTACAAGAAGTTGTGCAATGATGAACAGGGGCATATAATATTAAAGATGCAAAAACTTGGGAAATTTTGAGGGGCTCGGGGTCAACCGCTACAGTGGATCTGGATCCGATCGGGAAGAGCTCGAGCTCGGGGCAGATGTGCTCACCGGCATCGCGGGCGTCCTTCGCCGGAGAGAGGAGGGAGAGGGAGGCCGGCGGCGGGGCAGGCTGGCGACGGTGGCCGCGGTGGCGGGGGTCGGCGCCGGCGCGGGGAGGCGGTGAGGCGGCGGCGAGGCCGGCCGGCGGGGCAGGCCGGCGGACCGGCGGACGGCGCCGCGGCGCCGGTGAGCGCGGCCGGAGCCCGGCGAGGCAGCGCGGGCGCGGAGGAGGTGTCGGGCGCGAGGGCGGCGGTGGCTGGGCTCGGCGGGCCCGCGGCGGGCCTGCGGGCCGCGGCGGTGGGAGGCCGGCGGCGTGCCACGTGGCGGCGGGGGAGGAGATGGACGTGTCCGGCGGCGGACGGGGACGAGGGCTAGGGTTTGGACTGAGAATGGTATTTCGGGATGCTCACATATTTATAGGTAGAGGGAGCTAGGAGGCTCCAAATGAGGTGCGGTTTTCGCCCACACGATCGTGATCGAACGACCTAGAGCATGGAAGAGAGTTTGGTGGGTTTTGGGCTGGTTTTTTAGGGGGGTTTTGCTGGACACTCAAATGGACTTTGCGGATGCCCGGTTAACCGTTGGAGTACCAAACGACCTCCAAAATGGAACGAAACTTGACCGGTAGTCTCTGGGTGGTATATTAAGGCCACTTGACAAGCCTCGGTCCATTCCAAGAAAGTTCGACACCCGCACACAAAAAAAAACAAGAGGGGTGCACCAGAGGAGATAGGAGCGCCGGATTGCAAAACGAACAACGGGGAAAATGCTCGGATGCATGAGACGAACACGTATGCGAATGCAATGCACATGATGACATGATATGAAAATGCATGACATGACAAAATGCAAAACGAAAGACAAAACCCAACCACGGAGGGAATATCATAACACATAGCCGAAAATGGCAAGAGTCGGAGTTACAAATATGGCAAGTTACATCCGGGGTGTTACAACGTGTCTCGGTCATGTCTACATAGTTCTCGAACACGTAGGGTCCGCACGCTTAACTTTCGGTGGCGATTGGTATTATGAGTTTATGTGTTTTGATGAACCGCAGGTTGTTCAGAGTCCCGGATGTGATCATAGGCATGGCGAGGAGTCTCGAAATTGTCGAGACATAAAAATCAATATATTGGAAGCCTATGTTTGGACATCGAAATGGTTCCGGGTGAGTTCGGGCATTTATCGGAGTACTGGGGGGTTACCGGAACCCGCCGGGGAGTACATGGGCCTTAATGGGCCTTAGTGGGAGAGAGGAGGAGGTGGCTTAGGAGGGGGCACGCCCACCCCCCAAGCCCAATCCGAATTGGGTTGGGGGCTGGCCCCCCTTTCCTTCCTCCTTCCTTCCCCTTCCTTCCTCTCCTAGTCAAACTAGGGAAGGGGGGAGGGAATCCTACTCCCGGTGGGAGTAGGACTCCTCCAGGGCGCCCCATAGAGGGTCGGCCCTCCCCCTCCTCCACTTTTTTATATATGGGGGAGGGGGTTACCCCATAGACACACAAGTTGATCATTGTCTTAGCTTTGTGCGGTGCCCCCCTCCACTATAATCCACCTCGGTCTTATCGTCGTAGTGCTTAGGCGAAGCCCTGCTCCGGTAGCTTCATCATCACCGTCATCACGCCGTCATGCTGACAAAGCTCTCCCTCGACACTCAGCTTGATCAAGAGTTCATGGGACGTCACCAAGCTGAACATGTGCAGATCACGGAGGTGTCGTACTTTCGATACTAGGATCGGTCAGATCGTGAAGACGTACAACTACATCAACCGCTCTACGAGGGTACGTGGACTATACTCTCCCCTCTCGTTGCTATGCATCACCATGAACTTGCGTGTGCGTAGGAATTTTTTTGAAATTACTGCGTTCCCCAACATTTTGTCAGTTCCCTGTTGCAGGGGGCTCGATCGAGGTACTCTGGCATGCAAAAGTTGATTTTTGGCCTCGTCATGGCCTCAAGGAAACTGCGCCACTACTTCCAAGCCCATGAGACACGGTTGTCACCCGCTTGTCATTGCAAAGGATACTCCAAAACCCTAAGGCTACTGGCAGAACAGTGGAGTGGGCTTTGGAGTTATCCAGCTTTGGCCGGAAGTTTGAGAGCACCTCAACAATTCAGAGCAGGGCATTGGGACAGTTTATTGCAGAATGGATGCCAACCCCTGATGAAGAAGTGCTGGAGACAGTTATCCCCGGCAAAGAAGTGCCCCAAGAATGGATTATGTATTTTGATGGAGCATTCTCCCTACAAGGTGTAGGGGCTGGCGTGCTTCTCGTTGCCCCTACTGGGAGCACTTGAAGTATGTCGTCCAGATGCACTTTCCTCGGGAGGAGGCAACCAACCATACATCAGAGTATGAAGGGCTCCTTTGCGGGATCAGGATTGCAACAGAATTGGGAATCAAGAAGCTGATCATTCTAGGAGATTTACAGCTTGTGGTGAGACAAGTCAACAAGTATTACCAAAATCCATTGATGGAAGCATACATTGAGGAAGTGAGAACATTGGAGGAGTGCTTTGACGTATTGCAAACCAAGCACGTACCCCGTGTGGAAAACAACATAGCTGATCATCTGTCAAAGTGTGTTGCGCAGAAGCTTCCTATGGAACCAGGGACTTTTGTTCTCCATCTTACACAGCCCTCCGTATCCTTAACAGCAATGGCCCGGAAAAGGAGGAAAATGGACTCCGGTAAGCCTCTCCCGGTAGAGCCTCCCGGGGATCCTACCTGGGACCCTGCCGGAAACAACCCCCATTACCTGCCGGACCGCACCCTCCAGCCGGGCCAATGGTCCCAGCGAACAAGGAACGTGCCCCCGCAGATGAGGAGGTGCCGCTAGTCCTTGTTGCTGAGCCCCAGGCTCCAATTTGGGCAAGGCACATAGTCCATTTCCTCCAAACCGAAGAACTTCCAGATGACCAAGATGAGGCTGAAAGAGTAGCTCGGAGGGCCAGCATGTATCAGTTTGTCGATGACACTCTATACATAAGGAGGCCCAACGGTGTGAAATTGAAGTGCATCTACCGGGTAGAACAAAAGGAACTGCTGGCTGAAATACACAATGGCATGTGCAGCTCCCACGTTGGATCAAGGGCATTAGTTCGGAAAGCATTTCGGCAAGGATTCTATTGGCACATAGCCCTCGAAGATGCGGTCGAGCTAGTTACCAAATGTGAAGCCTGCCAGTTCCATTCCAAAAATATCCACCTGCCTGTAGAAGCTCTTTAGACAATCCCTTTGTGATGGCCGTTTTCGGTCTGGTGACTGCTCAGTCAGCTATCTAGTTCTTGAAAGAATTGGTGTGCCGTCTTGGAGTCCCGGCAACGATCATTTGCCTCTGTTGCACATCCCAGAAGCGGCAAGATCTCAGTTTACGAGCCGCACCTTCATGCAATATGTTCATGCCCTCGGAAGCAGGATTTTATTTGCCTCCGTTGCACATCCCTGAAGCAATGGACAAGCTGAGAGGGCGAACGCTGAAGTGCTGTGAGGACTCAAAACAAGAACATTTGATACGCTGCAGAAGCACGGAAGGCAGTGGATCGATGAGCTGTCGGTAGTTCTCTGGTCCCTCAGAATGACACCAAATCGAACTACTGGGCAGACTCCCTTCTCCCTAGTCTATGGGGCAGAAGCAGTTATCCCCATGGAACTCATTTACGGGTCACCTCGAGTGCTTGCCTACGATGAAGTAGCGCAAGATCAGCACCAGCGTGATGAAGCTCTGCTACTCGAGGAGAACCGTCTCCGGGCTGCTACGCGTGATGCACGCTATCAGCAAGCCCTGCATCGCTACCATAGCCATAGGGTTTCTCCCCATGAAGTTGGCATAGTCCGTCTGGAGACCGGAGATGGCATTCAATTGCAAAACTCATGGAATATTGAGCATCTCCGCAAGTTCTACCCGTAAGGCGCGGTTGTCGAGCCATGCCCGGCAGCAACCTTTTCACAGGCCTTGCCTCAGTTGCATGTAACCCCTTGTACAAAGCCAGGCACAGACCCTGAGCAACAGAGAAATGAAGCGTTGAGGGATCCCGACAAGTTGCATACATTCATAAGCATTTCATGAGCATTGCATGCATAAGCATTTCATGAGCATTGCATATGCATATAGATAAGGTTGCATATTGCATCATTTCTATCTGCATAAAACTGCAGGTTCCTACCGTGAGCTTGGCCTCTATAGGAAGCTAGAAAGATGAACCAACACTGCGATCTCCGGCAAGCCAAACACATAAGTTCTATCTCATGTCCATACGTGTTCTGTAAGCAAAATACTTGTGCATAGGAAAACCTTGCCGCCTTTTTTGAAACTTAGGTGCTCCCATCCCTTGACTCGAACGCTGCTTCGATCAGGATGGTAGTAGTGTCCTTTGATAAAAAAATGGTTGGCGGGGGGCTGGTGTCGGTGTCAAAACCGGCGGATCTCGAGTAGGGCGTCCCGAACTGTGCGTCTAAGGCGGATGGTAACAGGAGGCGGGGGACACGATGTTTACCCAGGTTCGGGCCCTCTCGATGGAGGTAATACCCTACTTCCTGCTTGATTGATCTTGATGATATGAGTATTACAAGAGTTGATCTACCACGAGATCATAGAGGCTAAACCCTAGAAGCTAGCCTATGGTATGATTGTTGTTGTCCTATGGACTAAACCCTCCGGTTTATATAGACACAGGAGGGGGCTAGGGTTACACAGAGTCGGTTACAAGGGAGGAGATCTACATATCCGTACTGCCAAGCTTGCCTTCCACGACAGGGAGAGTCCCATCCGGACACGGGACGTCTTCAATCTTGTATCTTCATAGTCCAACAGTCCGGCTAAAGTATATAGTCCGGCCATCCGAGGACCCCCTAATCCAGGACTCCCTCAGTAGCCCCTGAACCAGGCTTCAATGACGATGAGTCCGGCACGCAGATTTGTCCTGAACACAAGGATAGTGTCCGGCTCTGCAAAACAAGTTCCACATACCACCGTAGAGAGAATAATATTTCCACAAATCTAATCTGCTGACATGTTTGGCAGCATGACATCATACCACGGCCCGATCATTATTCAAACCGTTTTCTCAACCAGTTACTGCACGTATTGCGAGGCGGTTTTCTTGGCACGTCTTGTCGAAGCAGAGATCGTGTCCCCTTATCACGGGATTCTCATCAATACGGATGTGGGTAACCCAACCGCGCCATCAATTACGGCGCTTGGGAAATAAGCGAGTTTTACTAGGCAGGTGGGGAGGCGTATAGTTTCCTCTGCCCCTATAAAGGGACAAGGATTCCTCTTTTCACCCACGCCTTCTTCCTCCTTGCTCATCCATTCTTGCGCACTCGAGCTCCAGCACCCAAGTTCGCGTTTTTCCCCTCAAACCACTCCAAGCATGTCCGGAGCGGGAGGCAAGTGGATTGTCTCCACCGTCACGGAGGAGAACATCACAAAGCTACGGGGAGCCGGATATCTGGCCGCGGACATCGCACACCGGCTGCCAGATGGAGGGCAGATCATCCCTACGCCCGAACCCCATGAGAGGGTGGTTTTCCTTGCCCACTTCGTCGGCGGACTGGGATTTCCCCTCCACCCGTTTGTCCGCGGGCTCATGTTCTACTACGGGCTGGATTTTCACGATCTGGCCCCCAATTTCATCCTCAACATCTCGGCGTTTACCGTCGTGTAAGAGGCCTTCCTCCGCATCAGGCCCCACTTCGGCCTGTGGCTGAAGACCTTCAATGTTAAACCGAAGGTGGTGGTCGGCCAGCAAGCGGAGTGCGGAGGAGCCATGGTGGGAAAAATGCCTAATGTAACTTGGCTCGAAGGCTCCTATGTGGAGACCATAAAGGGGTGGCAATCGGGGTGGTTCTACATCACCGAGCCGCGCGACACCAACTGGGTGGCGGCCCCCGAATTCCGATCCGGAATCCCCACGCGGCTCACCTCCTCGAAAGAGAAGGGCCTGTCCTGGGGTTCATCGGTGGAGCTGACCGGACTCCAGAAATGCATCAGAAACATGATGAGCAAGAAAATCAAGCTTGTCAACGTGGTCCAGGTCATGCTCTTCCGCCGGATCCTCCCGTGTCAACGACGGGCATTCAATTTGTGGGAGTTCGACCCGGCTGAGCACCAGACGCTGCGAGAGCTCTTCGACACGACGCACAAGGACGTCTGGAAGGTGCTGTTCAAGGGCGCCGAGGTACCTCCTCCCCTTACCGAGGACCGCGCACTCAGCACAAAGCGCCATGCCAATCCGATAAGTTTTTTACATCTCACAGGATGTTTATTTTCCCTAGCTTAATCATGTGCGGGATCTAAGCCTCCATGCTATTAACAGGACTAGGTAGAGACAGCGGAGCAGATCGATTGCCCAGCCCCCCTGCCTGAGGATCCAGTAGATGGTCTCCTAACGGAGATGCTGGTTCCGGTGCCTTACGAGGTGCCGGTGAAGAAGGCCAAGAAGAAGCCCACGGGGACCCGAAAGGGTCTCCGGCCCAAGGTTATATCGGACTCATCGTCCGAAAACTCCGAGGCGCACTCCTCCCATGAAAACGAGGAGGAGGAAGAGGAAAGTCCCCCCCCCCCTAGCCGGGGAGACAAGAAAAGGAAGGCCGCCCCAACCGGGGAGGCCGAAGGGTCCAAGAAGGGAAGGACCCTCCTACCGGACTGCTCCACAACGGCCGCCTACAAGGACGACGAGTGGCTGCCCAGGGACAAGCCACTGGCGAAGTCGTAGGTATCTGGATACCATAGTAATTCATGGTATGTTTTATTGCACTGCTTCTCATCACGCCGAACATGATTATGCAGTCCGTCCCGAGTCCGTATCGACGTATCTTCGTTGGATGGTTCTTTGGACCCGTCGGATATGAATAGCGATTCACTTCCGACCGCCTCCACCCCTCGCCCTACGGACAACGTCGAGGTATTGTCTCAAAGGGCACCGAGCCGAGGGGAGGTAGTCCTGGAGGCGCCTTGAGGCGACATTCCGGACCCTAGGCGCAAAGGGAGCAAGACTCCCATGGGCTCCGAATTCGGCCTCCAGCCGAACACTGCGCCGGAACCTCCAGTGGTTCCGGACTCTGTCAGGCGACCCCCCGTTAAGAGGGGCAAGCCACCCGTGCCGTTGGCCTCTGTCCATCCAGAGGCACCGGACAACTTGCTGGAAGCGCTTCGCGGCGCTTCCATCGACGAAGAGCACCGCACTATCATGAGTGCGGTGATTGAGAAGGTTCAGTCCGCCAAAAGCGGACTAACTGAAGCTTGTGCCAGCCTCCTAACATGCTTTCAGGTAAGTAATCAACTTGGAAAATATTACCGCATAGACAGTAGCCCCTGATGCTCTGTTTGGCGTTCGCGAAGAAAGGCCGAATAGAGGATCAAATAATGACTCGGGAGTCTAATCAAAATATGTCTATGTGCATATGCAGGCTTCACTGCTGGTCGCTGCCGCACGTACTGCAGAGGTCGCTGCACTGAAGCAGGACCTTGAGCGGTCCAAGGAAGAGCTCGGCCTTACCAAGAGGCAGCTCGAAGAGAACAGAGGTAAGCTATACCCTGTCTATATATTAAAAAGAAATTTGGTTGTAAAATAATAGGATCATCATGAATTTGCCAGGGGCCATGACCGAAGTGGCGACCCTGAAGAAGGCGATGTCCGAGGCCGAAAACAAAGCGGCCAAGGAGCGCATCGAGCGAGAAAAGCAAGAAGCCCAGGTAGGCGAGGTGCAGCAAGAGCTCCAGGCTCTCGCCAAAAAACACGAGTCCTTGGAGCTTGACTCTAAGACGCGAGAGTGCGAGCTTGCGAAGGCCCTTGAAAGCGCACAAAACGCCAAGGCGGAAGCCCACAAGGCCCTCCAAGAGATTGAGGCGGTTAAGAAGATAGCAGCGGGTAAGGCATTCATTATGCAAAGCAACCATGTGAAGGAAACTTTCCTTTTACTTACCCGAGTTCGGAGCTCTCCAGGAGCGTTCACAGATCTTCCCCGCAGTGTGTTGGATGCCGCGGAGTTTTACCGGGCTCAGGAGGGGAGCTCGATGGAGAAGTTGTCCTGGTCTCAGTATATTGGGACCGAACACCCAATGCCCTTGAGTGACCAGCTGAAGCAACTGGTCGAGCTCCCCAAGGCGGCCGAACAGGCCATGAAGGGTCTTATAGTCCGGATGTGGCCTGGCGATTCCCTGCCTGATAGCTACTTCGGTCTGGTGAGGCGGATTGTGAATGCCTGCCCACGGCTTGAAGTCATAAAGCGGTCCGTCTGCATCGAGGGTGCGCACAGGGCTTTTGCCCAGGCGAAGGTGCACTGGGCGAAGCTGGACGCCGTAAAGCTGGTGAAGGAGCGGCCGTCGGAAGGCAAGGAGCATCGCCACCCCGAAATGTATTATGACAGTGTCCTGAAGGTTCCCGCCTTGTGGCGGAGGAATGTGCTAAAGATGTAATATTTGAATGAATGTACTCATGCGATCCTGTAATGTGAAACGAGTTCATTTGCGCTATGCAACGCTTGTTAATTTAAAATATTACCTTATGTGCGGCCGTTTATGATATCTGAGGGTTGGCCAGTCGTCGGCTTCTGCCCCCATGTAACTAGTACTGGGGTGTTCGGGATAAACCTGAGCACTCTTTATCCCGATTTTGGGTCCTTCGAGGGAGGTGTTCAGCACAACG
Organism: Aegilops tauschii subsp. strangulata; assembly: GCF_002575655.3. Lineage (NCBI taxonomy): Eukaryota > Viridiplantae > Streptophyta > Magnoliopsida > Poales > Poaceae > Aegilops > Aegilops tauschii. Next base: position 248,510,543 of record NC_053040.3, on the reverse strand, counting down.
AACTAGGCAATCGGACTATAAGGCTTTATCACTCTCACTTAGCCATAGAAGTCTACAATTTGAAATTTTGGCGAAGCCCCTAGTATTCAGAAGGCCGAATTTGGGGCGCTATATACGCCTAAGTCGGGCAAGGCCGACTCCTCGCCCGAAGCGGAAAAAGTCTTGAAGGACTTGAGACCTCTCGAACAGCGACCAGCTCCCGCCTTATCATGACAGTCAGTTTTCGGCTTTCTCTACTGAGGTGCTCGTCCAGAAGAACCGGGACACAATCGCAGTAGTTCTCCCAGCACTACCTTAGCCGAATTTGCGGAACGTAAGGTACCAAAACATGGGAGTCGGGCAAACCCAACTATTGACCCAAGACATGATTCGGAGCTGATGCATATAATGCTATAAGTTCGGGGTGCCGCACTGTCGAAAGTGTTCGGACTTCTCACGCGGTATTATGGGGTATACTGAAGCCCCTGGCGTACTGGTCGTACCAGAATGTACGGGTGCAAGTTGTCGTAAATAAACAGACAAGAAAAAGGAAGGGTAATGCAATAATAGACTAATGTTGTGCATTGTTATTTAAATAATACGTCGAAGCGTACTGATACAAGTAGTGCGATAAGCAAAAAATAGGACTATTTGACATGTCCTATCCAAGGGTAAGCTGCGTATGGGTATTAAAAATGGGTACTTCGATTGTTATCAGAGACCACCTGGGGATTCCCTTGTACGTCTTAGCTTCTTGCCCCCTTGGTTGTTCCTTCCCGTAATGTGTCCAGCAATCAGGCTGTCGGAAAGGGCTTCCAGAGAGTAAGGTCCTGAAAGAGAGGAAATGATAAAGGTATACAGCCCCTGGGGCGGTTAAGCCGCATTGTGGGAGTGCCCTGGTCGTGCCCCCACCTATGCCCATGGTATTTTTAGTGCATAATTATGTACGCGCGGCACAGATTTCGTCGCTTGACTGGGACTAGGACGGGGGCCGAATTGCTAGGCAAGCTCTGAACGTGCTAGGCGATCCTGTTGCAGGTTACTCCGGACTCGCTTGAAGGTGTCCGGGGGCTTTATCGCCGAATTGGCGGTTTGCCTTAAAAGGCTGCTTTGTTCCTCAGCTGCGGGGGCCGCAGTGTGCTCCTCCGTGCGGAGCGAGCGTTCTGTGTTTCCATTGACTGTTATAACCCCACGGGGTCCTGGCATTTTGAGCTTGAGGTATGCATAATGCGGTACCGCATTGAATCTGGCAAATGCGGTTCGCCCGAGCAGTGCGTGATAGCCACTGCGGAACGGGACGATATCGAAGATTAACTCCTCGCTTCGGAAGTTGTCCGGATATCCGAAGACCACTTCCAGTGTGATTGAGCCCGTGCAATGGGCCTCTACACCTGGAATGACACCTTTGAATGTGGTTTTAGTGGGTTTGATCCTCGAGGGGTCTATACCCATTTTGCGCACTGTATCCTCATAGAGCAGGTTCAGGCTGCTGCCGCCGTCCATAAGGACTCGAGTGAGGTGAAATCCGTCGATGATGGGGTCAAGGACCAATGCGGCAGATCCGCCATGTCGGATACTAGTGGGGTGGTCCCTGCGATCGAAGGTCATCGGACAAGAGGACCATGGGTTGAACTTTGGGGCGACTGGCTCCATCGCATAGACGTCCCTTAGTGCACGCTTCCGTTCCCTCTTGGGAATGTGGGTTGCGTATATCATGTTCACCGTTTTCACTTGTGGGGGGAACCTCTTCTGTCCTCCCGTGTTCGGCGGCCGGGGCTCCTCCTCGTCGTCGCTATGCAGCCCCTTGCCCTTGTTTTCGGCGTTCAGTTTGCCGGCCTGCTTGAACACCCGGCATTCTCTGTTGGTGTGATTTGCTGGCTTGTCGGGGGTGCCGTGAATTTGACACGAGCAATCGAGTATGCGGTCCAAACTGGACGGGCCCGGAGTACTTCTTTTGAATGGCTTTTTCCGCTGACCGGATTTAGAGCCACTGAATCCGGCATTGACTGCCGTATCTTCGGCGGTATCGCCGTTGTTGCGGCGCTTGTGTCTATTACGACATGGTCTGCTGTTAGTATCTTTGGTATCTGAAGTGCCAGGATTCCTTGATGTGTTGTTGCTGCGAGCCAGCCAGCTATCCTCGCCCGCGCAAAAGCGGGTCATGAGTGTCGTGAGGGCTGCCATGGACTTCGGCTTCTCCCGGCCGAGGTGCCGGGCGAGCCACTCGTCACGGATGTTATGCTTAAATGCCGCTAAGGCCTCTGCATCCGGACAGTCGACAATTTGGTTTTTCTTAGTTAGGAACCGTGTCCAGAATTGCCTAGCCGATTCCCCTGGCTGCTGAGTTATATGGCTCAAGTCATCAGCATCTGGTGGTCGCACATAAGTGCCCTAGAAGTTGTCAAGGAATGCATCTTCCAAATCCTCCCAACTACCAACGGAGTCTGCTGGCAAGCTATTCAGCCAATGCCGGGCTGGTCCTTTGAGTTTTAGTGGGAGGTACTTGATGGCATGTAGATCATCACCGCGAGCCATGTGGATGTGGAGGAGGAAATCCTTGATCCATACCGTGGGATCTGTTGTACCATCATATGATTCAATATTTACGGGTTTAAAACCCTCTGGGAATTCGTGATCCATTACTTCATCAGTGAAGCATAGGGGGTGTGCGGCGCCTCTGTGCCGGGCTATATCCCGACGCAGTTCATATGAGTCTTGTCTGCTGTATTCGGCCCGGCCGGATTTACTTTTAGTGTATCCGCCGTGACGGTCATCGTCCCGCGTTTGTGCGCGCCCCCGTGATCCGTAGATCGATCTTGCATGTTTTTCCTTGTTTTCCAATACGTCTCGCAGGTCCCGCGTGTTGCATCGGGCCTTGGTATTTTTGTTTGAGTGGCGGCGGGGTGCAGGCTAAACTTCTGGCTGAAATGCCTCTTTGTCTCAGCCATGAGGTGGCCGATTAGCCGCATCGTACGCTGGTGATGTAGGTTTCAATGCTTCCTCCTCGAGTCGGGGTAGCAACATGCGCTTTGGGTAACTCTTGGAGGGGCGTTCGAGTTCGTATTCCTCGGCCGCAAGGACATCGGTCCATCTGTCTGCTAGCAAATCTTGATCAGCTCGAAGCTGTTGTTGCTTTTTCTTCAGGCTATTTGCTGTGGCTATAAGCCGGCGCTTGAAGCGCTCCTGCTCGACGGGATCCTCAGGCACGATAAATTCTTCGTCACTGAGGCTCACCTCGTCTTCGGAGAGAGGCATGTAATTGTCCACCTCCGTTTCTCCATCTGCTGCCTGTTCTGGAGGGCTAGCTTGTTCATCCTCCCGCTCTAAGTCTGGCTGGAGGGGATTGTCGTCGTCTTCGGCACTATCCGGAGTGTTATTGTCTCTTGTGCCGGTATCACTACTTTTGCTATGGCGGGACTTAGAGCGGCGCCGCTGACGTTGAAGCTTGGGTAGCTTCTTGGAGGGGTCATCCTCCGCTGTCTTATAGCCATTGCCTTCTTTGGGGGTATCCACCATGTATATATCATATGATGAGGTGGCGGTCCGGCGCCCTGTGGGCGGTGGTTCCTGTTCGTCTCCTGCATCGTCGTCCATACCGTCGATGTCTTCGGAGTCGAAGTCGAGCATGTCGGTTAAATCGTCGAAAGTGGCTACTAAGTGGGTGGTGGGTGGGGAGCGAATTTCTTCGTCGTCCGCATCCCATTCTAGCCGGACATAGTTCGGCCAAGTTTCTCCTAACAAGGAGAGAGACCTTAATGAATTTAGCACATCGCCAAAAGGCGAGTGCTGAAAGATATCCGCGGAGGTAAACTCCGTGATCGGTGCCCAATCGGATTCGATAGGCACGGACGCAGGCGGCTCGGAGCCCGTGGCCGGGGACGAATCCAAAGGTTCGGCAACACGGCTCTTGTAAGGGGTGAAGTCAGTATTCGGCTCTATCGCCACTGAGAGTGCGGCCTCCATGGCGGGGTCTATCCACCCGTCCTTGGATGGCGCAATTGGCTCTGGATTGAGGGCCAGAGTAGTTGCAGGTGTGATCTCCCGAACACTGTCCGACGGCAGAGTTATGTCATGCTCGTCGTGATTGTGCGGCGCACCCGACATGGGTTCGAATCCGTCGAAGATCAAGTCTCTGCGGATGTCGGCAGTATAGTTCAAGTTTCCGAACCTGACCTGATGGCCAGGGGCGTAGCTCTCGATCTGCTCCAGATGGCCAAGCGAGTTGGCCCGTAGTGCGAAGCTGCCGAATACGAAGATCTGTCCGGGGAGGAAAACCTCACCCTGGATCGCATCGTTGCCGATGATCGAAGGAGCCATCAAGCCTTACGATGACGGCACAGTGGAACTCTCAATGACAGCACCAATGTCGGTGTCAAAACCGGCGGATCTCGGGTAGGGGGTCCCGAACTGTGCGTCTAAGGCAGATGGTAACAGGAGGCGGGGGACACGATGTTTACCCAGGTTCGGGCCCTCTCGATGGAGGTAATACCCTACTTCCTGCTTGATTGATCTTGATGATATGAGTATTACAAGAGTTGATCTACCACGAGATCGTAGAGGCTAAACCCTAGAAGCTAGCCTATGGTATGATTGTTGATGTCCTACGGACTAAACCCTCCGGTTTATATTGACACCGGAGGGGGCTAGGGTTACACAAAGTCGGTTACAAGGGAGGAGATCTACATATCCGTACTGCCAAGCTTGCCTTCCACGCCAATGAGAGTCCCATCCGGACACGCTACGAAGTCTTCAATCTTGTATCTTCATAGTTCAACAGTCCGGCTAAAGTATATAGTCCGGCCGTCCGAGGACCCCCTAATCCAGGACTCCCTCAGCTGGTCCCTCATCACAATTTGTGCCCGGTAGGCTTAGTCCTCGGCAACAAAATAGAGGGTACCGACAGGATAGCCTACTGGAGGAAACTCGTTTATTTACGAATAAAGAGGCATTCCACCTCTGCCTGGACATATACATGCACGGGTTCCAGGCAAGGTTCATCTTTTTCATTGATATGCTGATCAAACAAGTACAGACCTTACAGGACACAAAATGGACTCGAGATATTACATTATTTGAACTAAAATTTGGCAAGTGCCTACGAATTAAGATTGAAAAAATATAAGTGCCCCGTGATGCCTTTGCCCTTGTCCATCTCCTTCAGGAAGGGACCAAGGAGACCTGAGGCGGACCCTGCTGCGATTCGGCGCCTTCCCAGGAACAGGATGGCACCGCATTCAAGCAAGGAGGAAGAAACAGGAGGGTAGGCATGGATGGTGACACTGCCGGAGGACCAGATGGGAGGCACGGAGTCACTAGAAACATGACTCGTCGGAACGGTCGTCCCCGTTCTTGACGCGACGTGGGTTGCCGTCGCCTTCTGCATCACTGCCATCCGAAGACCTCGGCGCAACAGCCGCGTCGGGCACCATGCTCTCTGGGTAAACCCACAAAGAGCATGGTCGTCCCCAACGGCCCTAACATCTGAGACCACCGACGTTTTTGAAAACGTGTATGGGAGCAAAGAGCCCACCTGCACGACAAGAGGACGGCACCCAGGGGGAATCAAGCTCACCTCCGCTGACGGCGAGCTCCTTCTGCGACCCCTTCCTGGCGCCACACAATAAGAAAGAATGGGTACGACCGACTACCATACCCCGCACCCATTGCGGGCCTTGGCATGGTGTCGTTCATGTCACCTCTCACTAGAATTGAAGCTATAGGCGACCCGGCGACAGGCGCACCGGAGTCGCCAGCACCAGTGCTATCGCCGCGCCGCCTGAGCGCCCCTCTAGGACCCGTGTGGAGCTCTAAGTTAGGACCCGGGGCCTGGCCCCGGGATCTTCTTCTCAGCATAACCAGCAAAAGGAAGAAGATGGAGGACAAGGGATGCAAGGATGGAGGACTCCATTCTCCCCTCGCCCCTCCTTTAATAGGAGGGTCGAGGAGGAGGGCTGCCCCCTCAAACGGGCAACCGACGCCCTCCTCGACCAATTCTAGAAGGCCGGGCCCCCGCCTAGATGATGTCCCGCACGACGCGCCTCCGTTACCTACCCCGAGCGATGCATGCAGCATACGTGGCTAAGGATAAGGGCGTGGTGGGAAGAGTGAACTGGCAGTTTCTACCCCGTGCGTTAAAGTCCTTCACGGGCCATTACAAGAGTGGCCCCACCATGATTGGCTTTACGTTACGCGCGAGAAAACCGGAAAGTGGCCCGGACTCAAGATTAATGAAGAAGCATAGAAGATCTCAAGGGACCGACCACCTCCATGCCCCTGCGTGTGCACTTATTAGGGCCTACCCCGACGATGCCCGGCAGCGCGTTCGGGACAGGCCCGGGGGCTTCTGTCGGTGCAACAAACCCTGGCTATGTTGTCCTGACTATGCACAGGCACCATAATAGATCACAGCACCAAGGTCAGACCAAAGCACAATAGATCAGATCTTCAAAGGGCCAACATGCAGATCAAGAGGACCAAGACTAAGCCAGAGAAGTAAGATACTGCCAAGAGAGAAGCCTCCTTTGCCAGGCAGGCGAGCCTGGCAAGGACGAGGTCGTCTCCGAAAGCAAGCCTCAGGTCGCCACGGTAGGCCTGCCAAGGCCTACGGAAGCAGAACCACCTCACCACACAACCTCATCACGACGCAAGTCATCTATCAGTGTTGTGTCAAGCTGCAAAGTGACTAAGTCGCAGCCATTCGCCACATGGCAGCAACTTCCTACATGCAATACCTACAAGTGACACCCATTGAGGGAGTCCTAGACTAAGGGGTCCTCGGGCATCCGGCCTGTTAGCCATGGGCCGGACTGATGGGCTGTGAAGATACGAAGACCAAAGACTGCACCCGTGTCCGGGTGGGACTCTCCTTGGCATGGAAGGCAAGCTTGGCGACCGAATATGTAGATTCCTTTCTTTGTAACGGACCTTGTGTAACCCTAGATCCTCCCGGTGTCTATATAAATCGAAGGACTTAGTCCGGAGGGGGAGATACTCATTACCATAGTCATACAGGCTAGGGCTTTAGGGTTTAGCCATCTCGATCTCGTGGTAGATCAAGTCTTGTAATACTCATATTCATCAAGATCAATCAAGCAGGAAGTAGGGTATTACCTCCATAGAGAGGGCCCGAACCTTGGTAAACATTGTGTCCCCTGTCTCCTGTTTCCATCGACCTCAGACGCACAGTTCGGGACCCCCTACCCGAGATCCGCCGGTTTTGACACCGACATTGGTGCTTTCATTGAGAGTTCCACTGTGTCATCCCCAAAAGGTTCGATGGCCCCTTCAATCATCGACAATGACGCTGTCCAAGGAGAAACCTTCCTCCCCGGACAGATCTTTGTGTTCGGCAGCTTCGCGCTGCGGGCCAACTCGTTTGGCCACCTGGAGCAGATCGCTAGCTACGCCCCTGGCCATTAGGTCAGATTTGGGAGCTTGGATTACGTTGCGGACATCCGTGGAGATTTGATCTTCGCCGGATTCGAGACCATGGTGACCGCTCCTGGTCACCTTGATGAACATGACCTAAATCTGTCGTCAGACCGCATCCAGGAGATAGCTACTGTAACCACTCTGTCCTTAGATCCAGAGCACACTGTGGCATCCAAGGATTGGAGGCTCAACCCCACCATGGAGGCCACAGATTCCCCGGCGTTGGAGCCACACATGGACTTAACCTCACACAATATATGTGTCACCGGAACTCCAGACTCGTCTGTGGGCGTAAGTTCTGAACCATGTGAGCCCGTGGATGCCGAACTTGATCGTTTATTGATCTTCGAGTTCAGCGCCGCAGACATCTTCCAGCACTCGCCCTTGGGCGATTTGCTAAACTCATTAAATAACATATCCTTGGCGGGGGACTCACAGCCGAACTGTGTTCAATATGAACTAGAGGCTGATAATGGAGAATTTTGCTTCCCACCCGCCACCCACTTCATAGCCATGGTTGAGGATTTAACCGACACGCTTGATTACGGCTCCGAAGACATCGACGGTATGGACGACGATGCTGATGAAGAGCAAGACCAAAATCCGCCATATACTGGACGCTGGACGGCCACTTCTTCGTATGACGTGTACATGGTAGATACACCTAAAACAACCAACGATGATGACAAAGAAAATCCAGTTGATAATAAACTTCCTGAGACACAGCAAAAACGCCGGTGTCCTCGGCGCCGCTCTAAGTCACGTCGTTCAAGGGACAACAATGCTGGCACTGGAGAAAATAATACTCCGGATGACGCTGAAAACAAGGAAGACCTTGCCGAGGTAACATCCGAACAGGAGGAGCAAGAAGATGGGCACGCCAGTCCCGACGAATAGGCCAGGCCCAATGACTCGGAGGACGGTAGTTACCGGCCGCTCTTCGAGGATGAGGAAAGCCTCGGCAACGAAGATTTCATCGTGCCTGAGGAACCTCTCGAGCAGGAGCGCTTCAAGCGCCAGCTAATAGCCACCACAAGGTTCCTGAAAAAGAAGCAGCAGCAGCTTCAAGCTGACCAAGATCTCCTTGTCGACAGATGGACTGATGTCCTGGCAGCCGAAGAACACGGCCTCAGACGCCGAGCCAAGAGTTACCCAAAGCGAAGGTTGCTACCTCAGTTCAATGAAGAGGCGTCGGAGCCCATACCTCCCTTGCGTAATGCGGCCGACCGAACACCACGCGGTCGGGACAGTGCGGTGGACCGGCCACCTCGTGGTCAGGATAAAGCGGCAATTCAAGCCGAACATCAGCCCGCCCCACCGCCACAGAAAAATAGAGACAAAGCAGTTCGGGGTCATACATACGACCTCCGGCAAACCCTGGATAGCAGAGCAGGATACACCCGATCGATTTACGGATCGCGGGGACGTTCCTTGACACGTGATGATGGCTACCTATGCGGACGTGACAAACCTAGTCACACCCGGGCCAACAACCGTAGACGGACTCCATCGGAACTACGTCGCGACGTGGCCCGATATAGAGGCGCCACACACCCTCTTTGCTTCACCGATGAAGTAATGGATGACGAATTCCTCGAAGGGTTCAAACCCGTGAATATTGAATCGTACGACGGAACAATTGATCCCGCAGTATGGATCGAGGACTGTATCCTCAACATCCACATGGCCCGCGGAGATGACCTCCGCGCTATCAAATACCTCCCACTAAAGCTTAAAGGGCCAGCTCGACACTGGCTAAACAGCCTGCCTGAAAATCCTATTGGCGGCTGGGAGGACTTGGAAGAGGCCTTCCTCGATAACTTCCGAGGTACATTTCTCCGGCCACCAGACGCCGATGACTTAAGCCACATAGTTCAACAGCCTTGGGAGTCAGCCAGGAAGTTCAGGACTAGGTTCCTAACTAAAAAGAACCAGATCGTCGACTGTCCGGATGTCGAAGCCCTAGCATCCTTTAAACACAGCATCCGCGACGAATGGCTCGCCCGCCACCTCGGCCAAGAAAAGCCAAAATCTATGGCAGCCCTCACGGCACTCATGACCTGCTTTTGCGCGGGTGAAGATAGTTGGTTGGCTCGCAGCAAAAACACAGCCAGCGAGGCAGGCCCCTCTAAGATTAAGAACAACAACGGCAAGCTCCGACGTAACAGACACAAACGCTAAAGCAATGGTGATAATACCGACGACACTACAGTCAACGACGGATTCAGTGGCTCTAAGTCCAGCCAGCGGAAGAAACCATACAAGAGAAACAATCAGGGACCATCCAGCCTGGACCGCATACTCGATCAGCCATGCCAGATACATGGCACCCCAGACAAACCAGCCAATCATACCAACAGAGATTGTTGGGTTTTCAAACAGGCCGGCAAATTAAACACCGAGAACAGGGAAAAGGTATCACAAAGCGAGGATGATGACGAGGAGCCCCCGCAACCGAACACAGGGGGATAGAAGAAGTTTCCCCCTCGGGTGAAAACAGTGAACATGATATATGTTACACACATCCCCAAAAGGGAGCGCAAATGCGCACTAAGGGACGTCTATGCGATAGAGCCAGTCGCCCCAAAATTCAATCCATGGTCGTCATTTTCGACCACCTTTGATCGTCGGGACCACCTGACTAGTATCCGTCATGGCGGTTCAGCCGCACTAGTCCTCGACCTAATCATCGATGGATTTCACCTGATGCGCGTCCTTATGGACGAAGGTAGTAGCCTCAACCTGCTTTATCAGGATACAGTGCAAAAAATGGGCATCCATCCATCACGGTTTAAGCCCACAAAGACTACCTTTAAAGGAGTCATACCAGGTGTTGAGGCCCGCTGTACGGGCGCAATCACGCTAGAAGTTGTCTTCGGGTCTCCGGACAATTACCGAAGCGAGGAATTAATCTTCGACATCGTCCCCTTTCGCAGCGGCTATCCCACACTGCTCGGACGAACCGCATTTGCTCGATTCAATGCAGTGCCACACTATGCTTATCTTAAGCTCAAGATGCCCGGTCCACGCGGCGTCATCACGGTCAACGGAAATATGGAACTCTCCCTCCATATAGAGGAGCACACAGCTGCCTTAGCAGCAGAAGTACAGAGCAGCCTTCCCAAGCAGAACCCTAATTCGGCTGCCGAGCCCACGGACATCATTAAGAGGGTCCAAACTACCCTGCAGCAGGACAGCTCGGCTCGTCAGGAGCTCGACTAGCAATTCGGCCTCCGTCTCAGTCCCGATCAGGCGGTGGCATTCGCGCCGCGCGTACATAACTACGCACTCGAAATTCCATGGGCACCGACGGAGGCACAAATAGCTTGTGACCCACAGTGCGGTACAGCCGGCACCGGATACACACATACTTTTAGTTTTACTTTTTCCTTTCAGGTCTCAATCTCGCAGACCCCATCCGATGGCCTAATCATAGGTCCTCTCGAAGGACAAACATACCAAGACAGCAAGAATAAGAGCGGTTGGGATAGTCGACCATGTCGGATGGTATTATACAAGCTCGGCACGGGAGAGCCGCAGACATATGGGGGATTTCTCTAGGTGGTTTCGTTAAACGATCACTCTACCTGTCTTTCAGGACCCATGCGCAGCTCTCGCTTGGTGAAGGCATTGTAAATAGCCTTTCTGCTTATTGCACTGCTTGTATGAACGTGCTTCAATGCACCAATGAAATTATAATAGAAACAGTTTGCGGCCCAAATTTCCACGGCTCTAGCTTACCACTGGTTCTTCCCGTTCTTCCTTTTTGCCCTATCCTTCCTGGTAATTTTATCAGATAACACGCGTAAACTCGGTGTGTTCAACTTTGCCAGGGGCTTCATAGCGCCCCACAACATGGCAACCTAAGTCCGAACACTTTTACAGTATAGTTCGGCACCCCGAATTTAGCACTATATGCATTGGCTCTGAATCATGTCTTTGGTCAATAGTTGGGTTGCCCAGCTCCTGTGCTTGCTACCTTACGTTCCGCTATATCGGCTAAGTTAGTACAGGGAGAACTGCTGCGATTGTGCCCTGGTTCATCCAAAGGAGCACCTCAGTAGAGAAAGCCGAAAACTGACTGTCATGATACGGCGAGAGCCGGTCAACTGTTCGGAGGTTGCAAATCGTTTGAGATTTCTCCCGCGTTACGCGAAGGATCGGCACTTCCCGATCAGGTGCTCATAGCACTCTGGTTCGGATACTAGGGGCTGCGCCTATGTTTTTTTGTAAAACTCCTATGGCTAAGTGAGGGCGTTTAAGCCGCATAGTCTGATTGCCTGGTTCGTTGTGCTAAACAACTCCTTCAAGGACCATATAATTGGATCAAGATTGTTTAGATTCCATCCCGAACACCTTCGTACTATCTACGTGGGGGCAGAAGCCGACGACTAGCCAACCCTCAGATTCCATACAAAACGGCCACACAGGAGGAAAAAATTAAAACATAACAATCATTATATTACAAACTGACTTTATTTCATCATACAAGGCAAAAGACAACACAAATATATTCATTCAAAAATAATGTCCTGCCCATACTGCATTGCCACAATGCGAGACCCCTCTAGGACGTCTGCAAAATAGTGCTCGGGTTTGCGGTGCTCCTTGCCCTCTGGCGGCCCCCTGGCCAGCTCGACGGCGTTCATCTTCGCCCACCACATCTTGCAACGGGTGAAAGCCATGCGCGCACCTTCAATACAAGCCGATCCCTTGACGATGTCCAGCCGAGGACAGGCGTTCGCCAGCCGCTTCACGAGTCCGAAGTAGCTGCCGGGCATAGCTTCGGCTGGCCATAGCCGGATTATCAAATCCTTCATGGCTAGTTCGGCCATCCTATGCAGCTCCACCAGCTGTTTCAGCTGATCAATGAAGGGCACGGGATGCTCTGGCACAAGATACTGCGACCAGAACAGTTTCTCCGTGGAGCTCCCTTCTTCGGCTCGAAAGAACTCCGCGGCGTCGGACACACTGCGCGGCAGATCTGCGTAGGCTCCTGGAGAACTCCAAATCCGAGTTAGTAAGAAATACTTCTTCTTCATATACTTGCTTTGCATACTAAATGCCTTACCCGCCGCAATCTTCCTGGCCTCCTGGATCTCTTGGAGGGCGCCCTGGGCCTCATTCCGGGCCGTCTCCGCGCTCTGACGAGCCTTGGAGAGTTCGGTCTCTCGAACCGACGCGTCGCGCTCAAAGGTCTCGCACTTCCTCACCGCGTCCTGGAGCTCTTGTTGAACCTCGTTGACCCGGGCCTTGAGCTTCTTACAGGTGGCCTGCTCCTTGACAGCCTTCCCCTCGGCTTCGGCCAGGGCCTCCTTCAGGGCCTCGACCTCGGTCGTTGCTCCTATACATATCATGACACTTCGGTCAATATATGTAATCTTATTCTTTTCGAATATTTCACGGGTTATGACATACCTTGATTCGCCTGGAGCTGCCTCTTCACCTGGCCAAGCTCCTCCTTGGCCAGCTCCAGGCTCCGCTTCAGTTCGAAGACCTCGGCAGCATGTGAGGCCGCGGCCAGCAGCGACGCCTGCATATTCATTCCAGACAAATTTAGTTAGTTTCCTGCATTGAAGGATTGATCCTCTGTCCGGCTTTTTCTTTCCAAGGCACCGGACAGTGTCTTAGGGGCTACTGTCTATGTTGGGATTTTCTCTTTTGGCGTCGCTTACCTCAAAACCTGTCAGCAGGCTGCTGCAGGCTTGGTTAGTCCGCTCTTGGCAGACTGAACCCTTTCAATCACCATGCCCATAAGAACACGGTGCTCATCCACAATGGAAGCGCCTTGTAGCACTTCCAGCAGATCACCTGGTGCCCCTGGTTGGACAGGGGTCACCGGTGGAATAGGCATACCCCCTTCTTTCAAAGGAGGTTGCGTGCCGGATTCCGGAGCCGTATTGGTCTCCGGAATCAAGTCCGGACGAGGGCCGAACTAAATATGGCCCTCATCCCCAGTCTCCAAGGGGATTGGCTCCCCCTGGTGTTCGGCGACGGGGGCTTCGCCTTCGGGCGCCTCCTGAGCCTCTCCCCGGCCTGGGAAGGTCCGTTGGGAGAGCACCTCGTCGTCTCCTTTGGCCTCGGGAGAGTAAGCGGCCGGCGGTGTCTCGCTGGCCATCTCCTTTGAGTCCAACGAACCTCTTGATGAGGATCGCTGGGACCTGTCGTGGGCCGGACTGCAATAGCATAATTAACCATGTCAATACATTGAATTGGAGAGGCTGGACATATGGGTATGCGAGAGTCATAGCACTTACAATGCAGCTTGAGGCTTGGTGCAGGGGTGCCGCTCCGGACTGCTGTCGACATCCCACGCGGATTTGTCCACGAAGGAGCCCTTCACCTTCTTGGACGTCCCCGCCTCCAGGTTCGTGGAGGCTTCCCTCTTCTTACTTCCCTCATCAGGGGGAGGGTTGTTCTCCTCCTCCTCCTCCTCATCGTCATCATCTTCGATGGTGGAGGAGCGGGTCTTGTCTACGGACGTCGCGTCCAAAGCGCCCTTGCGACGGGGGCCACTCCGGACCCCCTTGGCCTTCCCCTTGGCCTTCTTCGCCGGTGCTGTATAGGGCGCCGGCACCAGCATCTTCGCTAAACGTGGAATGACTGGTTCTTTAGGTAGCGCAGCCGGACACTGGATCCGCTTCGCCCTCTTCATCCATTCCTGAAGAAGCAATGACAGTAAAAGTTCAGATATCCTCCTTGAAGCAAACAAGTAGAGGATGCGTCGGAAACTCACCTCGCTAGCGGGGTGGTTAATGTCGTGCCCACGATTGGAATCCATGGCTGGCGGTATCTCGTTGCCCTTAAAGACTAATATCCAGGCATCTTTGTGAGTGGTCTCGAAGAGCCTCTTCAGGGTATGGTGCTTCTTCGGGTTGAACTTCCATAGCGGGAGGCTTCGACTTTGGCACGGGAGAATCCGGCGAATAAGCATCACCTGGATTATATCGACAAGTTTGACATCCTTGTCCACCATGCTTTGAATGCGCGTCTGCAGCGCTATCAGCTCGTTTGGCGAACACCAGTTCAGGCTCTTCTCGACCCAGGAGGTGAGCCGCATTGGAGCACCGGGGTTGAATTCGGCAGTTGCGGCCCAGTTGGTGCCACGGGGTTTTGTAATGTAGAACCATTGTTTCTGCCATTCCTTGACAGTCTCCACGAAACATGGACACGATCTCTGCTTTGACAAGACGTGCCAATGGCAACCGCGTCTCGAAACGTGGAGCGGCAGACGAAAAAGGTTCGAAATTATGACCGATGGATATGATGTCGTGTTACAAAAAGTTGTCAGCGGATTAGACTCGTGTAAAATTATATTCTCTCTGCGGTTGTGTGTGGTGTGTGTATTACAGGTCCGGACACATCGGTACATCCGAAGACTATTTTGGAGTTCGGAAGGAGGAACCGCCTTGCAATGCGGAAGATAGATCTACGGGCCGGATACCTTGTCATTGAAGCCAGGTTTAGGGGCTACTAAGCGAGTCCTGGACTAAGGGGTCCTCAGGCGTCCGGCCTGTTAGCCATGGGCCGGACTGATGGGCTGTGAAGATACGAAGACCGAAGACTGCACCCGTGTCCGGGTGGGACTCTCCTTGGCGTGGAAGGCAGCTTGGCGACCGAATATGTAGATTCCTTTCTTTGTAACCGACCTTGTGTAACCCTAGATCCTCCCAGTGTCTACATAAACCGGAGGACATAGTCCAGAGGGGGAGATACTCATTACCATAGTCGTATAGGCTAGGCATTTAGGGTTTAGCCATCTCGATCTCGTGGTAGATCAACTCTTGTAATACTCATATTCATCAAGATCAATCAAGCAGGAAGTAGGGTATTACCTCCATAGAGAGGGCCCGAACCTGGGTAAACATCGTGTCCCCTGTCTCCTGTTACCATCGACCTCAGACGCACAGTTCGGGACCCCCTACCCGAGATCCGCCGGTATTGACACCGGCACCCGTCCTGCGACGTGTCGAGCGAGCAGGCGCAAAGCTCGCAAAACAGCCCGGCAGGGCCTGCCGGGCAAGCAACGACGTGACGTTGAGCGAGGCATTTAATGCGCACTGTCAGCCTGCAGAGTTAGGTATGATAGCACTGTTTGCTATCTAATTAGTGCATAATGACTGATTTACCACTATGGTGACCCCTTTGTCTATAAAAGGAGGCCCAAGGCAACTGTAGAAAGGGTTAGCGAGTCCACCCCTACACACATTCATACGCGCGTAGCCGTTTTCGCCCCGAGGCAACCCTACTGGGAAAAGCGTGTTGCGCTCGCCACCATTTTTCCACCATCAATCCACCAAAGCAGGAGTAGGGTTTTACGCCTCGCGGCGGCCCGAACCTGGGAAAAGACTGCCTGTGTGATCTCTGTCGTGCTGCTCGATGCTCCTCTGCTCTTTGTGCAACGTGCCACCCCCCCCCCCCCCGAACCAGCAAGGGACTCTTGGTCCCATAGGTGGCCGTGGTTTCCCACGACAATAGCCTATCAATGGTGCTGGATTCTCTCAAGATCTTATTTGTACAATTAACGCTCGTGCTTTTGTACAGTTTGTAAGCTGGAGTTAGACGTTGTTGCCCTTTTCAACTCGGCTGTGACTGACATATTTTCTTTGAAACAAGGCAAATGGCTTGCCATTTATTTAATTAAGAGAGAAATATTGTAACAAATACCAACCAAGGGAAATAACATCACTCTTGCCGGCTGCTTGAGCTCACTGTGCATTACAGAACCCAAGTGATTAGCCCCCACCAGCACCCACAAACTTATTTTGAACTAGCACACCAAATGGGCTGTAAATTTTGTAAGTGCATCTAGTGCCACCCCTAGTTGGTTTTGGAGTATTGACGACAAACCTGGTTGAGGGACTAATGTGTTTGTGAGAATTGCAGGATAGCACAGGTAGTAGTCCCTCATTGATTCGGTTTACCTACCGGAGATGACACCTAAAAATGTGTGAAGGCAATGAAGACAATGGTGGTATGTGAAGATATTCACAACGAAGATTATGACTTGAGAAGACATTCATGTGAAGACTATGGAGTGCGAACACATAGTTGTTTCGTAGTTTCCTTTTCTTCTTTGTTGAGTCATAGGAACCACCGTACTGTTAAGTGGGATCCAAGTGAACAAACATCAGAGTGACTGAAGTGATGCTCAACCAAATCCTATGTCTTCGAGCGAAGACAATGAGAGCAAATCTTATCCAGAGCTGGATGAGTCAGTTTTACTTGTAGCCCAAGTCAAGCTGTTGCGTGTGTTTGAAATCTGACCATTAGACACGTGTCAGTTCCTTAGTGACCCAGGGTCATTTCGAAGAAATCAGGTCGGGTTGCCTGCTGGCTATAAATAGCCCACCCCCTACACCATAAATCGGTGGCTGCTCAGAGTTAGTGCACGGCTGTTGTCATTTGAGAGCAACCCACCTCGAAGCCTTTGAGAGAAAGATCCTTGCGAGGACAAAGCCCAAAACATCCAGAGCCAAAGAGTGTTAGGCATCACTGAAGTCTTTCTGTCCGCGTGATCTGAAGACTTGTTACACTTGAGGACTGTGAATCCTCCAGCCGATTAGGCGTCGCGTTCTGAGCATCCAAGAGTCATTGTGGATTGCCAGTGAACGAAGTCTGTGAAGGTTTGGAAGTCTACCTTGAAGACTTACCAGAGTGATTGGGCGAGGACTAAGTGTCCTTAGCTCAAGGGGAATAAGGTGAAGATGCGGTCTTCTGAGTTGAATCTCAGCCTCCCTAACCAGACGTACAGTTGTCACAGCAACCGGAACTGGTCCAATAAATCCTTGTCCTCTCCAAGCAACTGGTCCTATCTCTTCCCTCACTTATTTACAGTTTGTCTTCATGAAGTCATTTGCATGATTGCCTTATCTGTTTGACTTCACTGTGTGACGACTATTGTTGTTTGGCTTCATACTATCTTCCATCTTGATCTATACTACCTAGCTGCTAATAGTCTTCGTGCTTTAGCTTCATTACTTGCTTGACTATGGCTTGTCTAGTGTAGTCCACCTTCCGCTGCATATAGGTTCATTTCTATTGTTTGTCTTCAAATCTCCCATGTTTTGAAGACTTTCATAAAAATCGCCTATTCACCCCCCCTCTAGTCGATAACTAGCACTTTCAATTGGTATCAGAGCAAGGTACTCCCTTGTTCTGTGTGATTCGGTTTAACCACCTGGAGTTTTAGCTATGTCGACTACAGGGATAATCAAAGTCTCCGCTACGTGCCCTGTCTTCGATGGCACTGATTACCCCTACTGGAAGAATAAGATGCGTATGCATCTTGAAGCCATTGATGTCGACCTCTGGTATGTCGTCAAGAATGGCGTTCCCAAGGGCGGTGAAGGTGTCACCCCTGCTGATGTCAAGAAGTTCATTCAAATGGATTCTACTGCTAAGAACATCATCTGTGGTCATCTGACCAAAGGACAGTATGGCCGTGTGAGTGCTCTGGAAACTTTGAAGCTAGTCTGGGACTGGCTCTCCAAGGTCAACGGAGGCGTCTCAACACAGAGAGACTCAAGGATCAGTGTTGTTCGCAACCTCTTCAACCGCTTCAAGAGAAACGACAATGAGAATGTCCAGCTCACGTTTGATCGCCTCACTGACATCACAAATGAGCTACATGCTCTTGGCGCCACTGAGATCACCAAGCATGAAATCGTCAACACACTCCTGAGATCACTTGACAGCTCGTTTGACACCCTAGACTTGATGATCCAAGAACACCCTGACTTCAAGACATTCGATCCGTCTGACATACTTGAGAGGCTCAACACACATGAGTTCCAGTTATCTGAGAAAAGAGAGATCTATGGTTCTAGCTATGGACGTACTCGCGATTTGAAGGCAAAAGTTGTTTCCTCATCTGAAGAAGAATCTGACTGCAGTTCTGGGGATCCTGAAGATGTTGGAAAGGAGCTTGCTATGCTTGTGAAGAAGTTCCAGAAATTCACCAAGAAGAAAGGCTTCAGAAAGTCTTCAAGATCTAGCTCGAGAAATGACGAAGCTTCTACTCGTGACCACGAGAAGAGAACATGCCACAAGTGCAAGAAACATGGTCACTACGTCTCTGAGTGTCCTCAGTGGGACAATGAAAACAAGAAGAGGAAGAAGAGAAAGGAATATGATTCTGATGACAAGAAGAAGAAGAAATCCTCAAAGTCTTCTTCCAAGTCTTCGTCCAATTCTTCATCACATAAGAAGAGCTCATCTGGCAAGGCTCGTGCTTTTGTTGGCAAGGAGATGGATTCAGAGGAGGAGTCTGCTTCTGAGGAGGCAGAGGTGGAGTCTGAGGAGGAGTTCGACTATGGCGTTGCAAGTCTGGCTTTAGCCACAGCCTAAGTTGCCAAGTCCATCTTCAACACTGAAGACAATGGCTCCGCCACCAACGCTGATGATAATGACAAGGACGACTCTGCCCCCACCTACTGGTTCATGGCACGTGGTGCCAAGGTAAACTCACGCGATGCTTACTTTCAAACATCAAGTGAAGATGACTCTGATTGTGAATCCAAACCTAGCTACAAAACACTTGCTAAAATTGTAACTGAACAACAGAAAGCTATGGAACATATTCAAAAACTATTAGACAAAAGCGATGACCTGTTGGACGCGGAAATGACCCGATCTCAGTCCTTAATTGAAGATATAAAAAAATCTTCATGTTAAGTACGAGGAACTTGAAAGTCGTCATGAAACGCTCTCAACAACTCATGAAAAGCATTCCTATGATTATCTTCAAAGGAAGCAAGAACTTGAGAAATTAAGAGCAGTTCATGAAGATCTTCAAAAAGAGAACGAGTCACTTCGTGCTCCACAGATCAGTCCCACTTAGGAAGGATTTGAACTACCATGTCTAAGATGCCTTGAGCGTGATAAGGCTACTTCTGTTGCTGAATGTTCCACAACTACTACTGCTGCAATATCTTCAACTGCTGATGTGGTAACTCTTTGCTGAGGATGCCACGACTATTGCTGATGAAAATGCCAGGCTGAAGACATTGCTTGAGACTGGGATGTACAAAAGTCTCAAAGGGCATCAGACACTATGTGATGTCCTCAAAAAGCAGATTCTGAACCGACACCCTAGGAAAGAGGGTGTTGGGTTCGAGAGGAAAATGAATGTTGATGGTTCTTACTGGAAGCCTGAGCAGTACCCCAAAACCACATGGGTTGATGCAAAGGGACCTTCAGTGGACCCATCCACCTTATCTGGCTTCACTTGTTCTAACCCGATTATCATTGATGAATCTTTTGATGCAAACTATAAACTGTTTAAGAATCAGAATGGTGAAGTGTTTGCCAGGTATATTGGTACTAACTGCAGGAATGGACCACCCTTGAAGAAGATCTGGGTGCCCAAAAGGTGTCTTGAGAATCTTCCTGTGAATGTCATCATGACACCTCCAGGGAAGAAGACAAACCCCAGACCAAAGGCTTCATATGGTCCAAAGGCTTCATACAGACAGAGGACTCACCAGAGTCACCCTAACACGAATGTTTTGCAGGGAAATCATACTCAGACTTATGAATATGAGTGTGTATCTTGAAACCGCTATGTTCATAAGACTAAGAACTATTCTGCTTATTCATATGAGTATTATTCACCTCTTGCAAGGCTATTTGCTAGGGCTCCAAAGCCAAAGTTCTCAGATGCTGCACTTAGACTTACTGCTTCTAAGCCACCCTTGAAAATGTGGGTGGTTAAGCAAAATTAACTTTCTTTTGCAGGGAAAGGTCTCCAGCCGGAAATCAAAGGCGTCCGATGGTTATGCTGGGGACCTAAAACATCTTGTGGGATGCAAGATAAAATGCCCAAATGGTCTTATTATGTATTTTGTTCCTGAATCGCTTGCCAATCATCCTATCAGTCCTAACCTTGATCTAAGCTTTAATAATCCGCTTGTCCGCCAAATGTTTATGGTTCACAATACCCTTGGTGAAGCCTGTCCCCCTATCTGCATTGTAGGGTATGACACCTCATGCTTCAGAATGGATAATGGACAGTGGATGCACTAATCATATGACTGGTGATGGAAGTCTTCTCATGGACTCAACCTTACGTCCATCTGGCAAGAGTCACATCACATTTGCTGACACTGGTAAAATCAAGGTATTGGGCCTAGGTAGAGTTGCAATCTCAAAGGATCAGCACATGGATAAAGTGATGCTTGTTGAATCCCTTGGTTTCAACTTAATGTATGTCTCAATGCTTTGTGATTTGAACATGATTGTGATATTTGGGAAATATCATTGCCTTGTTCTGCTGGAATCTGACAAGTCTCTAGTCTTTGAAGGGTATCGGAAAGATGATCTATATATGGTAGACTTCTCAACAGGACCCCAGTTGGCCGTATGTCTTCTAGCAAAAGCTTCAGAGTGTTGGCTCTGGCATCGGAGGCTAGGGCATGCTGGCATGAGGAACTTGTACACTCTCGCGAAGAAGAAACATGTCGTAGGCATCGAGGGCGTCAAGTTCAAGAAGGATCATCTGTGTGGTGCCTGCGAAGCTGGAAAGATGACGAGGGCCAAGCCTCCCTCGAAGACAATCATGACGACATCTCAACCCTTCGAGCTGCTACACATGGACTTATTTGGTCCTACTCACTACTCTACTCTTACTACCACTTCTTGCCTCTATGGCTTCGTCATTGTTGATGATTATTCAAGATATACTTGGGTGCACATAATCCTCTACAAGAATGAAGTACAGGATGTCTTCAGATGCTTCGCCAATCGTGCCATGACGAACTATGGCATCAAGATCAAGCACATCAGAAGTGACAACGGCACAGAGTTCAAGAACACCGGCCTCGATCTTTACCTTGATATATTAGGCATCACTCATGAGTTCTCTGCTCCATACACACCTCAGCAGAATAGCGTCGTGAAGCGCAAGAACAGAACACTTATCGAGATGGCTCGGACGATGCTTGATGAATACAAGACTCCAAGGAAGTTCTGGCCCGAAGCCATTGATACTGTATGCCATGTCATCAACCATGTTTATCTTCACAAGCTTCTGAAGAAGACATCCTATGAGCTCTTAAATGGTAAGAAGCCAAAAGTCAGTTACTTCAGAGTATTTGGTGCTAGGTGCTGGATCAAGGATCCACATCACACTTCAAAATTTGCACCGAAAGCACATGAAGGTTCTATGCTTGGTTACGGAAAGGATTCGCACTCCTATAGAGTCTTCAACCTCTTTCACTATAAAGTGGTTGAAACTGTAGATGTGCGGTTCGATGAGACTAACGGCTCGCAAAGAGAGCACCTGCCAAATGTGCTAGATGAAGTTTCACCTAGTTAATCCATCAAGCTTATGGGAACTGGAGAAATCATACCTTCTGAGGCACAGGCTCAAGAGGAACTTATCATTTCTGCACCTAATCAACCTGAAGACAATGCTCAGCCTGAAGTTAATGCTCAAAATGAAGACAATGATCAGCAAGAGCAAAATCTTCGTCCAGTTCATCCTCGTGTCGTGAATGAAGTATAGATTGAGAAGATAATTGATAGCATCAATGCACCTGGTCCACTCACTTGTTCAAGAGCAACACAGCTAGCTAATTTCTGTGGGCACTTTGCATTTGTCTCAATATCTGAACCCAAGAAAGTTGCTAAAGCCTTCATGGAACCTGAGTGGATTCAAGCTATGCAAGAAGAGCTTCAACAGTTCGAGCTGAACAATGTGTGGGAATTGGTCAAGCGTCCTGATCCTCGCAAGCACAATATCATAGGCACCAAATGGATATATCGCAACAAGCAAGATGAGCATGGTCAAGTGGTCAGAAACAAGGCTCGTCTCATTGCCCAAGGGTACACTCAAGTTGAAGGGATTGACTTCGATGAAACATTTGCTCCCGTGGCTAGGATTGAAGCCATTCGCATACTGCTAGCCTATGCCAACCATCACAATATCCTTCTGTACCAAATGGATGTGAAGAGTGCTTTTCTCAATGGCAAGATTGAAGAAGAAGTGTATGTTGCACAACCACCTGGCTTTGAAGATCCAAAACATCCTGACATGGTATACAAGCTCAACAAGGCATTGTATGGCCTCAAACAAGCCCCTCGTGCTTGGTATGACACACTAAATGACTTCCTGAAGAGCAAAGGCTTCAAACCTGGTTCTTTAGATCCTACACTCTTCACGAAGACATATGATGGAGAACTGTTTGTGTGCCAAATCTATGTGGATGACATTATCTTCGGCTGCACTAACCAGAAATACAGTGATGAGTTTGGCCACATGATGCAAGAGCAACATCAGATGTCCATGATGGGTGAGCTGAAGTTCTTCCTAGGACTTCAAATTCGTCAGCAAAGCAACGACAGCTTCATATCTTAAGAGAAATACCTCAAAGACTGCCTAAAGAAGTTTGGAATGCAAGATTGCAAAGGTTACACGACGCCAATGCCAACCAAAAGTCATCTGGGTCCTCACGCCAATGGTAAAGAGTTCGATCAAAAGGTATACTGCTCCATGATTGGTTCTTTACTTTATTTATGTGCATCTAGGCCAGATATCATGCTTAGTGTTTGCATGTGTGCCCGATTCCAAGCGGCACCAAACGAATCGCATCACTTAGCTGTGAAGCGAATTATTCGATATTTGGCTTACACCCCAACACTAGGATTATGGTATCCAAAGGGCTCAGAGTTTGATCTAGTTGGATTCTCGGATGCTGATTATGCTAGTGACAAGGTGGATCGCAAGTCTACATCACTCGTCTGTTGGTCTTCAAAGAAGCAGAACTGTGTGTCGCTCTCCACTGTTGAATCTGAATACATTGCTGCGCTCAGCTTCTATGGGTGAAGCAGACTCTCAAGGACTATGGCATCCATTTGAAACAAGTACCACTCTATTGCGACAATGAAAGCACCATCAAGATTGCCAACAACCCAGTTCAGCACTCGAAGACAAAGCACATTGAAATTCGTCATCACTTTCTCAGAGATCATGTTATGAAGGAAGATATTGATATCATTCATGTCAACACTGAAGAGCAATTGGCAGCTATCTTCACAAAGACCTTGGATGAGAAAAGGTTTTGCAAGTTGCGGTGTGAGCTAAATATCTTAGAATCCTCAAATGTCCTGTAATTGGACACACATCCTAACACTTATGCATGTTGATGACTTAGATGTGCAACACACGAAGTAAAGTATATCTTCAATCAATGAAGACATACACTCTAAGTGTGAATAAATTAATGTGGAATTTGACTTCGGAGTGCCACAATAATTGTGCGCCGTGTCTGGGTCTAATACTTCATATACGGTGGGTAATGCCACCACCAAACCTTTGTTTGAAGTGTTTCATTGGGCGTCTCATTTGCAAAGTCTTCGCATTTGATTTATCTTCGACCTTAATTTGACTTCATGTTTATCTTCACATTGTTGATTTGGTCTTACTCACATATATTTGTGTTCTGTCCTCTACAGCATTCACTTATAGCTATGTCTTCTTGCTTGAATCTTTTGATCTAAGTGAATGTGATCGGACCCTAACCTCTTCTATGCTTCTATCTCAAACTCTATCTATCCAAACCATATGCATTCTATTGAAACTGTCAAATGTCTTCTCTACGACCTTGTCAGAAGAAGATACAGAGACAAAAATTGAATCTGTTTTAAATGCTATATCCTTATTGCCTGAAACCCGGAGAAGCCAGAACGACCAGCCGACAGTCCAGGCGTGCGTGGGAACATGGCACAACTTCCAATGTGTTGCATGTTTGCCTCGTGTCCCTCAAATGTGAACTGCCAGGGGCACCTGCGTAATTGCATTGTGTTGTCCCTTTCCTTATAAATACACATCACATCACAGTCAAAATCCTTCTCCCACCTCTCCACCTCGCACAAACCCTAGCGCCACCGCTAGCTCTCGATGACGCCGGCGACGAAGCGCTTAGCTGCCACGACCTCACCGACGACATCCTCACGCCGGCCGCGGACCTCGTCTCCTCCGCCGCCGTAGGTGTCTTCCGTCGCCAAGTTAGGGCACGGAAGATTGGACTGCTCGGCCTCCCACTCCACTCCGTCTAGCAGTTCTTCGTGTGGTAATTAAAACTTACTTTTACTGCCGTTTTGATCTGATAGATTCATCCTTCTCCACCAAAAGTGGTTTCTAAACCCACAAAATTGGATCTATCCTGTTCTGCATCTCATATCATGCCTAGTATATTCACTTATGCCTCACAACTAGTTAGATTCCTCACTTGTACCTATTCTTGGATTCGTACAAATCTGGAACCAACTCTCAACATATAAGTGAATGTCTTCGCGCTATGAGGTCAATGTCTTCAAACTAATTTATCTTCAAAATCTTCTGAGAATGCATATGACGTCTTCCCCTTCCCTCGCATCTTTAATGATGTCACAGGTACATGTCCGTGGGAGAATCCCTTGGTTCTCACAGTCTGCATTCATTAGCGGAGTTCTTACAGCGTCACATCAATTCTCTTGAAGCCACTTCCTGTCTGACCAGCAGACGGAAGCCTTTGCAGGTTCTGAAGCCATTTAGTTTGAACTTCATGGCCACAGAAAAGTCAGCAAGAAAGGGTGGCAGACAACGCCGTGGGAATACATCCAAAGATTTGCCACCTGATCTCTATGAGCTGTACAAGACACACACTGAAGAAACCTATGGCAAACGCAATTCTCGAATCCAATGGATTCACAGATACTGGGCTGAATAATGGTTTCCATACAGATTTGTGACTGCAAAGTATGCAGAGAAGAATGCCATCAAACGACCATGGGGAGATATGCTCTTCAAAAATCTTCCACCCAGGTCCAGAACTGAAGCCATTGCTCAAGGTTTCTATCCTTGCATGGTTTGCGGACCAGAGCCAGAGAATGCTGACCCATCGTCTCTGCTATGGTGTCGTGACAACAATTTGTTCAAGCGCAACTACAAGTTTGCCAAGGATTCTTCGGTGAAATGGAAGAAAGCATTTGGACTCAACTTCAACCCCGGTCCATCTGCTCCTCGGGCTGATGGCACCCGTGATGCTGAACCCAGTATCGTCGGGCCCTTCTACAACCTCGAAGGTCTCATCACTCACATTGTTGTTCAGGGGACAGCCGTGGAGCACTCTGCTGACGACGCTGATTCTAATGAAGCGACTGCTCCTCCCAATCCATAGAAGCAGAAGAGACCAAAGGCTTCAAAGCCCTCCACTGCACCTAAAGCTTCGCGTGCGAAGCCTCTGGCCACTACACCTCCGGAAGAAAGTGTGCAGTCTGAAGATCTCGCATCTCCAAGACCGAGAAGTCTTTAAAGAATGAGAAGCCCATCCAGATTTCTGGACAAGCACTGACCCCAGGTGCCGTTCTGAGGAACAAAAATGAAGCCATTGATCTGTCAAGTGACGAAGATCTTGGCGATGACGCTCTTGAGCTGCTGATAAAGAGGAAGCAAGAGGCGGAGATCTTCAATGATCTGCCTCTCTTCGATGTGGACATCTTGAATAACTTCATTGATGAGTGGTTTGACAACCCAAGCCTCAGTATTGATGATCTTCAGCTTTCAATTGGCATCAGTGTCTCTTTCCACAGCGCCATTGCAAATGAGCTAGCTCTGGCTCAGAAGATTGTCGAACTGAAGAACAAGATTGATCACGAGAAAGCCAAATTCAAGAGGAACATGGCCAATCTCAGTGTGGCTGATGTCCAACGCTTCAAGCAGATGCTGCATGACCTCAAGGAGTAGTTTCACAAGAAACGTGAAGAAGCTAAAGGCTCAAGAGAGCGGATGAAGCTCTCCGCTAGTAGATGTGTTCAAGTTCACAATGAAGCGAAAAGCGCAAGGCACTTGGGCGTCCCGGCATCAAACCCAAGCTAGCTACCAAAAAGAAGAAGCCTGTTGTGGACCAAGCTGAAGCATCAGGGCAGGAAGAACCTCGCATTGTCTTCCCTGCCAGCATGACAGGCGTGAAGCCAAAGGTTCCCATAGCTGCTTCAGAACTTAAGAAGACAAGGGCAACTGAGGCCGAAGCCAGAAAGCGCAAGAACAAGAACGCCACTAATGATGCAACACAGCCCAAGAAGCGGAAGACGAAGTCTTCGAAGAAAGATCGGGCTGCTCCCACAGAGCCCCTTGTTGTCGAGCCCATCTTCGTTGCTCGTCCTGCATCCACCACTCGAGAACGTCGGCTAGTACTTCATGAGCCTGCTTTCACAGAGGCTCCTGAAGCTGAAAACATTCCAGCTGTTGACCCCATCACAGCTGAAGATATTGGTCATCAAGACAATGTAGATGATGATGAAGTCCTTCCTCAGATCGAGCACCAACCAGTATCATTGCCTATTCTCATGAACAACGAACTCAGCGGCATTGGTCATCCCTTGACGCCAATCGCTCGGGATGCATCGTGGGCTGATCACCCCCAACAAGACACACCAAGTGAAGAATCACCAAGTACTCCCCCACCTCAAGTCACCACTCTGGTGCTTGACGATGACGACTATGTGGTCCAGCCAACTCCCTCTCCAAAAGCGTCGCCCGCATTCCGCAGGCTTCACAAAGGACCAAGGCCACAAGTCACTCTACCGAGCGTTCCAGAAGGAGAAGTGCAACACAACTCAGTGGCACGACAAGTGTTTCCTGACGCCATTCCAACTGAGAACGTCTCTGAGTCTGAAGCCAAAGCTGCAGAAGACATTCCGGCTGCATTAGCCGATGACCAACAAGAACCCCTTCAAGAAGAAGAGCGAGCTGCCACACCCCCTACCAACCAAGAAGTTGTTCTCGAGGAGAACGAGTGTGTGCCTGACCCTCCAGCTACTCAAGTGAAGGTTGAAAAGACTAAGGTGGCCACCAACAACACTACTGAAGCCAATGACGTGGTCATGGCTGAAGCTAATGTGGCGCCTGAAGTAAATTTGATGCCTGAAGCTAATGATGCACCTGCAGCCATTGTGCAGCGTGAAGCCCAAGTCAATGCCACTGCTCCTGTTTCGCCTCCAAGGCCTCACACCATTGAGCAAGCATTTGATCGCGGTCAACTTGTTACTGTCAGATGGCCTATTCTGGTTCCTCCTCCTGCTGCCGGTCCACAATTTGACTACCATGTCGAGCACAGGCCTCAGGTCTAGAAGCCAAAGCCCAGGCTGCCCAGGTTTCCAGGTACTGCATCTTCGCCCGGATCGTTCAATGTGAATGGCTTCAAAGCACACAACACCTTCTTTGATAGTGACAAGAACCCATATACGAAGCCAAGAATTTCATCTGATCGGTTCTAGAGCTATCAGCAACGCAGTTATTATTCTTGTATCTTATACAATCAAGGGCGCATTTTCCCCATATGCGTCTAGACTGCAAAGCCATTGCTGGTCTTCTTCAGTTTGTGACCGACAAAGAAAATTGGAATGAGGAGCTTCTGCTACAATTCTTTGCCACTCTTCATATTCGCAGCTACAACAGGGATCCGAAGACTTGGGTCCTTGAGTGGATGATAGGCAATGTACACCATGAAGCCAAAGCTCAAGATATTATTGAGCTTACTGCCCTGCCCACTCCAGGAGAACTTTATGAACCTGGTTGTCAGCTTCACCACAATGCCTTGGAAAGCATATTCAAGAAGACTGAGCCGAATATGAGCCAAATGCTGAGTATGATGAAGCCACTGCCTAGAGATGCTGAATATCCAACTGAATTCTTTGTTGAAGACCTAGAGTATCTGCCCCGCACCATTTATCATATCATCAGGCGAACTCTATGGCCTGTAAAAGGACATTCTCCTGTAGCGAAGCTTGAAGGAGCAATGAAGACATTGGTTTTCTATATCCTCAATGGCATCAGCTTCAATGCTCAGGATTTCTTCATCAGGCAACTTGCAGCATCCGGCTCTGATCTCTTTGGTCTGAAGTGCTATGCTCCATGGGTAATGCGCCTCGTTAAGCTTCACTCTTCTATCAACTATCAGCCCTCTGCGCAACCACCTTATCTTCTTGCCAGAGGTTGATATGTCTGTCGAAGCCATATACCCTGAACCTGCCAAGGAGCCTATGTATCTTCACAATGCAGATCACCAAAAGCTTCACGCAACCCATTGAAGGAGTTCTTGCTGCTACTCGAGTTTATCCTCTGGCTGGTAACACACGTGCACCTCATCGTGCAACAACTGACGCCACTGAGAGCACAATTGCACAAAGGCCTCGGAAGAGATCTCGCGTTCTCAATAGCCGAGAGCTTCTGGTGGCATTGCATCAAAAACAGGATAAGCATCATGACTGGCTCAAGCGTCAGATGCAGAGCCTCTTGGTGGATGTTAATCACATTCGAAATCTTGCCACCAAGAATGCATTTCTCACTCATGAAACCTATCGGCGATCATGGAAGAGTCTGACATTGCTCAGTTCTGAAGATGATATTCAACAAGATGGCTTCACAGAGAGATTCAAATTTGATTCCACTCCTCCAAGGAACGCTTTCTTGCGGCGTACTCCCTCACTCGAAGACTATGAGTACTCCTCCTCAGCGGCAACTCTAAATGCCAGAGTCATTGATGATGAAGATGATGCTACTTCACCAACTACAGCTTTGCCTCGAATCGACACTGCACCAAGTTCTTTTGCACCACCGGACTACAACATCGACCCTGCACCTTCACCTACTCCTCATGGGGACGAGTAGAAGCTCTATGTCTTCAAACCTTTTTGGTCCTTACCGACAAAAGGGGGAGAAGCATATGAGTTGATAGTCTTCAAGCGGGTCCTTATGGGTGGTTGCTATACTTTTGCCAAGTGTTTACAACTCTCTCTTTTGACACTTTTGGTTCTTTGAGTTGTAACACTTAAACTTGATGGTCGTCTGCTACCTTTCTGTCAACTATGTGATGCGACGATAAATTCCGCATGTGCGATGATAAATCATGCACGAAGTCTTTCTGCAGACGTCCATTTTTTCATTATGCATGTCATTACCTTCATTATATCCTTTCATGCATAATGAATTGTCTTCATTAGTTGAAGAGGATCTCCACAAGTAAAACCTGCCATGTGCATTTGCATTCAAACGCAAACTATCTATATGCACATCTTCAGGGGGAGCCTCTTGCTACTTTCAAAGACAATTCCTTAACCCTTACAATTTCACATACTTTTATCCCCGTTGAAAACTTCAACCAGTTTGTCATCAATCACCAAAAAGGGGGAGATTGTAAGTGCATCTAGTGCCACCCCTAGTTGGTTTTGGAGTATTAATAACAAACGTGGTTGAGGGACTAATGTGTTTGTGAGAATTGCAGGATAACATAGGTAGTAGTCCCTCATTGATTCGGTTTACCTACCGGAGATGACCCCTAAAAATGTGTGAAGACAATGGTGGTATGTGAAGATATTCACAACGAAGATTATGACTCGAGAAGACATTCACGTGAAGACTATGGAGTGCGAAGACATAGTTGTTTTGTAGTTTCCTTTTCTTCTTTGTTGAGTCATAGGAACCACCGTACTGTTAAGTGGGGTCCATGTGAACAAAGTCAGAGTGACTGAAGTGATGCTCAACCAAATCCTATGTCTTCGAGCGAAGACAATGAGAGCAAATCTTATCCAGAGCTGGATGAGTCAGTTTTACTTGTAGCCCAAGTCAAGCAGTCGCGTGTGTTTGAAATCTGACCGTTAGACACGTGTCAGTTCTGTTGTGACCCAGGGTCATTTCGGACAAATCAGGTCGGTTTGCCTCCTGGCTATAAATAGCCCACCCCCTACACCATAAATTGGTGGTTGCTCAGAGTTAGTGCACGGCTTTTGTCGTTTGAGAGCAACCCACCTCGAAGCCTTTGAGAGAAAGATCCTTGCGAGGACAAAGCCCAAAACACCCAGAGCCAACGAGTGTTAGGCATCACTGAAGTCTTTCTGTCCGCGCGATCTGAAGACTTGTTACACTTGAGGACTGTGAATCCTCCAGCCTGTTAGGC
This sequence comes from Aegilops tauschii subsp. strangulata, assembly GCF_002575655.3. Lineage (NCBI taxonomy): Eukaryota > Viridiplantae > Streptophyta > Magnoliopsida > Poales > Poaceae > Aegilops > Aegilops tauschii. The sequence goes on along the minus strand of NC_053040.3, from coordinate 248,480,196 downwards.
ATCGCATTCTGAGCATCCAAGAGTCATTGTGGATTGCCGGTGAACAAAGTCTGTGAAGGTTTGGAAGTCTACCTTGAAGACTTACCAGAGTGATTGGGCGAGGACTAAGTGTCCTTAGCTCAAGGGAAATAAGGTGAAGACGCGGTCTTCTGAGTTGAATCTCAGGCTCCCTAACCAGACGTATAGTTGTCACGGCAACTGGAACTGGTCCAACAAATCCTTGTCCTCACCAAGCACCTGGTTCTATCTCTTCCCTCACTTATTGACAGTTTGTCTTCATGAAGTCATTTGCATGATTGCCTTATTTGTTTGACTTCACTGTGTGACGACTATTGTTGTTTGGCTTCATACTATCTTCCATCTTGATCTATACTACCTAGATGCAAATAGTCTTCGTGCTTTAGCTTCATTACTTGCATGACTATGGCTTGTCTAGTGTAGTCTACCTTCCGCTGCATATAGGTTCATTTCTATTGTTTGTCTTGAAATCTCCCATGTTTTGAAGACTTTCATAAAAATCGCCTATTCACCCCCCTCTAGTCGATAACTAGCACTTTCAAATTTTCATAAGAAAGGCTGCATGACCGTGACAGATTTGGATTCTAGTATTTAGGACCCGCGAGGAAAAAGCCTATCCAAGGAGGTGTTGACTTACTAGCTACTAAACAAACGATTCTGCCTACCAGCCGTTGGATTGACATCCAACATCTATCGTGTATCTTCTATCTCTTGTCTTCTTCCTCCAGCCGCCCAAACCAAACCACCCCATCGGTTCTGCCTGCTCCCGCCTCCCACGGCTGGCTGCGCCTCCGCCGCCCTACCGTAACCTCCAATGCTGGCCAGTCCCTCCCTCTATTCCCCCACACGTCATGTTATTCTCCGGCGACGTCAGCCCCAACACGCACCCGCACCCGAACGAGTCAACCCTCATACTCCCCTCCGCCTACGACTGGACCGACGCATCTTCACGACTCCTGGTCGTTTTGTCTGAGGCCTCGCCGTCGTCCTCCGCCTTGGTTCGCTAGTCGTGCGCGGTGCGCCGCCCTCTTGTGTTGTCAACGTCGTCAAGAACCGAGAGGATCAAGGAGATGACTGTACGTGGAGAGGATGATAGTAGGGACCCACCAGGGTCATGGCAGTACGGAAGCAAGTGCCTCATTAAATAAAGCCCAAAAAAATGGTTCCTCCTAATGGTTGGACATCTGGGGCTCACGCCATTATCAACGTAGTCAATAAACGAGAGAATTACACAACGAGCGGCTGACACCAGGGACCCAGCTGGTCGCGCAGTTGTTATTTACTTTTTTTAGGAACAAGCAGTTGTTATTTATACTAGTTTTAGAGACGGATTAGGGTAACAACGGGGTTGTGCGGGGGCTGTGGCCCGTCTAGCCAGGGTTTTATTTGTGTTTACCACATCATGAGCCCAGTTGTGTTTTTTTCTTGCTAAAAATGGCTAGCCCAGTTCTACTGTTTTTAAAGAAATGCCGAAATGAGGCCTACTTGGTTTGTTAGCCCTGCTGGGCTGCAAATCTTTCGAGACGAGGAGAGTTTCATTCGGCTTGCCCAGAATATGGGCTATCGGTAATAAGAAATGGGATGTACATTTTTAAAACCCATCAAACTGGGAATTAGTTTAAATTTTTTATTCATTTCAAGATTGTAAATTACATTGATTTTTATGCGTGCACAATTATTTGGATTTTATATTTATATAAATTTATTTTTCAAATTAGTTTGAATGTGACTCGAAATTTCGGGATTAAAAACAGTTGACCGCACCAAAATATTCAAAAATTCGTATAATTTTCAACCGTGGCCACAATATGGGCTGTAATGCTAACAAAAAGATGGGATCCAAAAAAATCCTTAAGAATTAGCAAATGGGCTGTAAATTATTAGAAATAATGGCAGATGGGATGTATGCTGTTTTCCACACATTTGAGGCTGACTTGTGCGCCTACTATATGTTGACGCGTACGCTTTACTAAAAAAAAGGTTGACGCACACGCAACGTCGTGTCAACTTAGTCAACACATGAGAGAAGTGGCGGTTGGATGTCCATCCAACGGCCGTCGTGGTTCTTCAATCTCTGCTCTTCCTGCTCCAACCGCTAAAACAAGCGCCGGCGGGACTGCCTGCTCCCTCCTCCCGCGGTTGGCTATGCTGCCGTGAAGGCCTCATCGCCCCACCATACACCCATCACTGGCCTAGCCATCCCTCTACTCACCCACACCTGCTGTTATTCTCCGGCGACGGTAGACGAACCAGTAATTCCTCGTACTCCCCTCGGCGTGGGAAACAACTGCCGAGTCTTCCCTGGCTCCCTGTCGTTCCCTTCCTAGGCCTCGCTCTCGTCCACCGCCCTTGTGCTCTCGGCGAGGCATGGTCAACGAACGACATCCATCAGAAGTGGACAGTACGTGGAGAGGCTGACAGCTAGGTCCACGGCTGCACGCAAGGAAATGCCTCCTTATTACACACAAAATAATGATTCCTCCGCCTGGCAGCTGGGACCCACAGAAGGGCCTCTGTATTTCACGAAAAAAAATGTTCCCCCCGCTGACAGCTCGGACCCACCATCTATATCTTCGCACGTAAGGAAGTGCCTCCTTATTATGCACAAAAAATGAATACTCCCCTGCTAGCTGGGACCCACCATAGTGGGAGGCTGACTTGTGGGCCTACAAAGTTGACGCGGACGGAGGGCTTTGTCAACTTCGTCAATATGAACGATTCTAGCTCAAGTGACCGTACGATGCCCATCCAACGGCCATAGTGCTTCTTGAACATCTGGTCTTCTTGCTCCAGCCGCCCAAACCAGCGTTGGTCGTGCCGCCTGCTCCTGCCTCGCGTGGCCGGCTCTGCTCTCGCGCAGGCTTGACCACCCCACCCTACTCCATCCTCAGGCCAGGCCATCCCTCTACTCACCCACAACCCCTGTTATTCTGCGGCGACGGCAGCCTCACACCGCAGCCGAACCAGTCAACCCTCATACTCCTCACCGGCAATCCACAATGACTCTTGGATGCTCAGAACGCGATGCCTAACAGGCTGGAGGATTCACAGTCCTCAAGTGTAACAAGTCTTCAGATTGCGCGGACAGAAAGACTTCAGTGATGCCTAACACTCGTTGGCTCTGGGTGTTTTGGGCTTTGTCCTTGCAAGGATCTTTCTCTCAAAGGCTTCGAGGTGGGTTGCTCTCAAACGACAAAAGTCATGCACTAACTCTGAGCAACCACCAATTTATGGTGTAGGGGGTGGGCTATTTATAGCCAGGAGGCAAACGACCTGATTTGTTCGAAATGACCCTGGGTCACTAAGGAACTGACACGTGTCTAACGGTCAGATTTCAAACACACGCGACAGCTTGACTTGGGCTACAAGTAAAACTGACTCATCCAGCTCTGGATAAGATTTGCTCTCATTGTCTTCGCTCGAAGACATAGGATTTGGTTGAGCATCACTTCAGTCACTCTGACTTTGTTCACTTGGACCCCACTTAATAGTACGGTGGTTCCTATGACTCAACAAAGAAGAAAAGGAAACTACGAAACAACTATGTCTTCGCACTCCATAGTCTTCATGTGAATGTCTTCTCAAGGGGGCCCCTCGGCGGCATCTCGGCGGACAAGAACCGCGGAAAGCGGATCCAGGTGCGCGGAGGCATCGCCGCCCACATCACGAGTTTGCGCGAGGAGTCCGCGGCGTGGATTCCTGGGGCAACGGCGTGCGTCCCCGCGGCGCGGCGACCACGGCCCTGGCGTGGGCGACGGCGCTCGTTGCTTCTCCCTCCGGAGCCCTCAGCTTGGGCGCACAGAGGCAGCGGGTACCCAGGAGGAGGTCACTCGTACCTAGGCCTCGACACCTCTGGCCTCACGACCATGTCGCGGCGGTGGCTCGGCCTCTTCTTCGGCGGAAGTGGCCCGGGCTCGTCGCGGGAGGTTTTCCCTTTCTCTGCGGCCGAGAACCTCCGAATAGGCGCCATGGGAGTCGCTACTAGCAATAGAGCAAGGAGGAAGAAGAAGCGAGCGGAGCAGGAAGAGATGAGCAACGGGGGCTCCGCCCCCTCCTCATTTATAGCAGGAGAAGGCCCACCGGCGATCCCCACGATCACAGGTAATGATGATATTTCTCTGCATGCAGTAGGGACTCATCAAGTCGGGCAGTTGCCGAGGCAACTCGGGGAAGCGGAGATGCCCACGTCCAATCAATCGCCACGTGTCGACCTAGGCTGCAGGCTGTTGGGGCCCGCGGCGCTCCATACTTGCCCTTTCGCTTCGCCTCGGAGCCAAGTCCGAGCGCGCCTTGGGCCAGGGGGCTACTGTCGGCGTCCTGGGAATAGGGGTCCCTAGACTTGCCTACCTGTGGCCCACGGCGTGGCTCCACCATCGGCCCAGTACGGCCCATCTTCACCAGCAAACGTTCAAGACCCTCGCGAGGCGGACGACACAAGACCTCCTCGGGAGCGACCTCACCAGGCTGGCTCGTGAGGAGAGGAGAGATCAAGGCAAGGGACACCTCGCGAGGTTCCCGTGACGCAAGCCATGACTACTAGAGCCAGGCGGGCGCCAGCGCGCGCAGTGTCCTCGCTTCCTCTTTAGTGCTAAAGGGGCAAGCGCAGGCAAGGAGTCCGAGGCATCTGGCAAAGGTTTTCATATCGGTGCAACGAGACCAAGGCCAGCGGGACGGCAAGATGGAGGTCACCGTGGAGCCCAAGGCGGCGTCACCACCAGAGCCTTTGGTAGGCGAAGACCACCTTTAGTCAGGACAACTTGTCCTAGTTGTCTCCCTTCGAATTTGGCCGTTGTGGCAACCCTTCCCGCTCAATATTTGGGAAGAGGATCGGGGCCTCTATAAATAGGACTAGCCACCACAGTAGGAGGCAACTGATTCAGATCATCCTCACCCACACAAACTCATCTTGGACTAGATCCTTTCCATCCTTACACTCACCAAGCACAAGAGCACCTCTCCTCAGGAGGTTGTTCTTCCCTTGTACTGTTCATCATCAGCCCACGAGGCAATCCACCACACCACACTGGAGTAGGGTATTACACCACAATGGTGGCCCGAACCAGTATAAATCTCGTGTCTCTTTTGTTGCGGGTTCGTCGAGCTAAGCTTTGAGATTGCGGTGAGGCTGAGGGCGTGGTTAGGTAGGGGGAGGTCTTCGTGCGCACCCCAGTGTTCGAACCTCAAGGGTTTTGCCGGAACCCGAAATCCGACATAATCATCGTAGCCACGTCACTTTGTCGGCGGGGCCGCAATTGCTATCTCCTTCAATCTCATGTAGGCATCATCATACATATTCAAGCCCAGCCAGTCCGGAAGGCCGATCCCAATGCTGGAGAAGGGGTCTACAGGAACGGCCGCACTGCTGTGGATGTTGTGCAAAATGATGGTGGTATCCGGCCGGAGGTATGCAAGCCAATTTTCATTGGACCAACCCAGACCTATATATAAGACGGTGGGCAGCAAAGAAATTACGGGATGGAATAACTTAGCACTGTATGATCAAACTCCATGACTGACCTGCTCATCAGACAAAATCTGACTACCTCTCAACGTCGGGAACTCTAGCGGAGTCAACGTGCAACCATGGCCAGGGAGCGGTGGACTGTTCGAAGGATTGTCCCATAGAAGAACCTTCTCCTCGAGGACGAATGGACTACCAACAAGCATGGCCTTTTCCCAAGCTTGTTTAAGCACCATCTTAAAAAAGTTGATGCAGGAAGCACCGAGTCTTGCGGCGGTGAGGACATCGGAGCGGCGTGCGATTTCTCCCAGAGGATCGTTGTCCAAGGTCTCCCAGCCCCGACGAGGTGGAGAACCGCCTGGCGAATCCATGGGAGCAGCGACAAACTGCCTTCTCTTCAAGGGGGAGGGGAACTGGCGAGGAGGAGATAAGAGCGTAGTAACCGCAGGGCCTTGTCCCATCGCTAAGGAAATTATGCGGGCACGCATAATGGTAGTGCCTCGTGCCCCGCGATGGTGAGGCTATTATTTACTACGTACTTGTACTGTAGCAGTAGTACTACTTTCTCAACTAGTAGTGTGATGTACTGTACTTCTATAGTGCACAAGTTTTGAACTCTTGAATCTCAGGGCCAAGGAGCTACAGTTGCAAGTGGAGGGTACTACTGTTCTCTAGAACCATCGTTGTACTATCAATGCAGGGAAAGTACACCTGCGTAGTGGGTTCTCTTTGTGCTCTATTCAACTGCGTAGCTCGCCTACTTAGCTGCTCCTCTCACGCACACACTACCAGCCTGTTTATGAGCGACGGTTACTGCGAGGCCAGAACATTTGAGTTCTTTGATACAGCGAGACTAGGCTTTTCGCTTCCATTTGTGGAGGTGTAATGGATCTCGTTGAACTTTGTTAGTAGTTCCTGCTTTATGAATGAGATGAGGCAAAGCTTTTTCCTCCATTTCAAAACAAAAAAAATCACGTCAAGAGGAATTTCTTTTATATAGCCGATAATGGAGTGAAGTTCATGCGTGCAACGCCACAAGCTACAGAGTAGTAGAGTATGAGCACTTTACGTACAGAGCCATATTGCACAGTTCCCAATGTCGCGCCAGGCTTTTCCGGCTCCTCAGGCTTAACTACGAGGCGCTAGTTTAAATATGGTAGCTAATGAGGAAGCTGCAAGCGAGGTGTAGCTAGGGCGAGCACACAAGCAAGAAAATTTGCATGGTGTGAATTGATATATAGGAGTACTACTCTAGTACGCGTGCCACGAGATGATGGGAGGGAAAACCCGTTCACGTGGCTAGGATATCCAGTGCACCCAGATTGTGGTGTGACACGTCCGTTTGACTTCAAAAGTCAAATTGCCAGCGTACAAAGTTGGCTCCCAGCGAGGTTACTATTTTAAAAAAGGCCACTGTGCATTCGGTCGGGATCGAACCCATAAAACGAGCTATACACTCCCGCGACCACTAGTAGTACTCGTTGGAGTACAACGCAACCTAGAATCGCCTTTTGTCGCTAGTACACTGTTCCTTACAAGAAACCACTAATAATGCCAAGAAACAACTACCACTTACCAAACAGCCCTACCAAGAAACGACTACTCTACAAAGTGCCGTTATAGGCACGTTTCAACCCATGTTGCCCCTTAAGTCAACGCCTTCTATTCGACCGGCAAGTTAGGCTTTATGACTTGTGGGACCTACATGTTAGTCTGGACAAAAATCCCCGAGTGACCTCCTACCTCCGGCCCGTCCACCTAGTCATCCTCGGCCATGGGACGCAGCAACCGCCGCCGGCAGAAGGCGAGGTCAAAACCGGCGGTGGTGCGGCAACCCGGATGTCAGCTCCGCCCAGCGCTCGCGGCCGCTAGCTAGCCAAGATAGCACACACCCTGCTGGATGCATCCAGCTGCTTGTTTGCAAGGTTTGCTAGCTAGTTTGGCATGGTGGGGCGGCGGCTTGCTCGCACGCGCCGCTCTAAGGCCAGCCATCTGGCTCGAGCGAAGGCCAGCGCTGCGGCTTGCTCGCGCATGATTCACGCTCGGGCCAGCCAGCCAACCCGTGCGGAGGCCAGCGCGGCATCCGGTCCGTCCGGCGGCATGGCGGCCAACTCGCTCATCACCGGCACCACAAACGAACACGCATCAATACTGTTTGAAGTAATGTTCAGGAAAAATAATGATTGGAGGAGGAAAGACAGGATAGAAGGTGAGATGTGGGTCCCTCGTGTTAATGGTCAAACAAAATGTGTTGGTTTAAGCTGCCTCGTCAGCACGGACGTGTGGCCCATCCCTATCATAAACGGGTTTAAACGAGCCTAATCGGCACTAGGTAGTAGTTTTTTGGCGCTGATTAAGAAATTTTGGGTATGTTTTTGCTATTTTTTGTACAATAGTTTCGTCCTATGGCTCGTTGAAAGTGGTAGTTTTTTGTTAGATACTCTACATACTGTAAGTAGGAGGAAATTTAAGCTTTGGAAGCCAATAAGCACGACTAGTTACATAGTGCCTATGTGTACGTAATTCAAAGTAAATATCAACCATGAGTGCCTAATATCTAGATGGAAAACTCAAAACTATGGAAATACTATCATTTTTTTGTATGGTTGGAAATACTAGCAATGTTCACGTGCATTGCAACGGATCATAATTAGAATAATATTTATTCACAAACTTGATAGAAAACACTCTAATTTGGGTATACATATATCCCTAGAGATATATTATGTTTCAATCAGAATATATTCCTTGGGCTGTTTTGGTGAGGTGAGGGAGGGATGTGGTTGGTTTTAAGATACTAATTAAGGGGTTTTCTGCAAATTGGTAGAGAAGTGGGATGTTGTTGAGAAAAGGCAACAACTTACCTCACAGTCGTTAGATGTAGATCTAATGGTCATAAATGACGATGGCAGACACACCATCATCACCAACAAAGTCTTCTGTAGGAGTACTAGCAAGATGTCCGTGTAGTGCATGGAACATCAAGATGCATTTTTTGTAAAACACCTATTGTGATTGACCCATGCGGGAGTAGTCCCATGTGTAAAAACTAATGATATCTCAAGAAAGAGGAGAGATAAGGTGAGGAGGAGTGGGGCGTGGTGGTGATTGGTGGTCGGACTGAGCGGAGGCATGGGGATGGACGACGCTAGCGGCGACCACCATGCCAGTTTGTTCCAGAGTCTTTCTTTTTAATTTCTCAACAATGAGGTTGTTGGAGATAAGGATGAACGAGGGAAGACCTTGTCTGCAAATGTGGAGAGAGGAGCGGGTATCTTCTAGTTTAATTTGTATCTGTCAGATATAGAACGGACGGTCTATATTGCAAGGTGGCAGACGTACCATCTTCATCAACTCGGTATTTTTATAAGAGAAGAAATATAAGTATGGATATACAAATGTATTATTGATACTTGTTTCCATAAACTTGGATCTACATTCTATTCAACGGCTCAGCACGTGGGGCCTTAGCACAATGATTTGTCGACTGTGTAAAACAATGGTTTTCCCGTCACCGATAAGGAAGGGGTGACGGCGGTGCGCTTTCGGCTTGCTCTAGTCCTAGTAGTCATACTAGGTGGTCTACGCACGTGTAGATTTATTCTTTTTCACGTCTCGTGTTCGCCGTACTGCCACGACTGTTGATGAATAGACGGTAAGTTATTGACGGGGAAACCTTTGTTGAGCGTGTGTGCGAGAGAGAGAGACGGCGTGCGTGTGTGATATGTGTAGAGACTAAGGCAATGATAAGAGATTCTTTGTGTCTCTGTGTGTGGAGGATAGAGAGAGACATGTGCATGGGGCTTTGTGTTGTGTAACGTGGAGACACATAGACATAATCAGAGAGTGAGTGTGTGAGATAGACATGCGGACATGGGGAGAGATGTGTGAGTTAGAGAGATGGAGAATTTTGGTGTGCATCTGAGCTGGAGAGGGGGGATATATAAATACCTAGAGCTGGAGAGAATATGCAAGGGTGTGTGTCTTAAAAGAAGGATCCAGATAGGTGGGTGTTTGTGTGTGTCTGTGTGTTTGTGCGCGCGTGTGTGTGTGAGAGGGAGTGTGTGTATGTGGAGAAGAGAGACCACTAATGATGTAAACCTAGTATAGGGAAGGGGGAATGGTGTGACATGTGTGTCAAAGAGAGACAAAGGCATGTGTAGTAGCGGGATAGCATGGGTGCGGGCGGGGAATAGACTATTTGGAAGAGACATCGAGTGTGTGTGTGGGAGAGGGGTGTGAGAGCGAGAGAGAGAGAACTAGCGAGGGAGAGAGAGAGAGAGGAAGAGAGGGGTCTTTTGTGTGCAGAAGTGGCGTATAGATAGGGAGACAATGTTGATGTTGTTCGAAAGTGGCCTATGTATGAAAACGCAAGGGAAGCGAGTCATCGTGTGTGTGATAGGGACTTCATGAGAGATCTAGAATATATAGTGTAGAGAACAACGTGCGAGATTGAGAATGATGATACATTAGGGAGCTATAGAAAGAGTCACGACATATATGTATATAGGGAAGGAGCTGGGGCGGGTCCGCGTGTGGGAGAGATAGAAAGAGGAGAGTGGTGCACAAGGAGACAAAGTGTGCTAGTTTGAAGTGGGAGTGGTGTGTGTGGTGAGTGTGTGAGAACCACATAACTAGGGAGATAGACGTTTGTGGGCGATGTTTTGTGTGTATGGGAAAGATACACTCTATATAGTGCGTGTGCTTGTGAAAGAGAGATGCCGGGAGACCTAGAGAGTGGGGGAAGAGATGTGTGCATGCCCGAGAGACAAAGTGATACAGACCTATATTGGGGTCTGGACTTTAGAAGAGAGGGGGGTGTTAATGTGCTCGTGTGTTCGTGTCCGGGGAAGAGAACGACTTGTGGGGGGGGGGACAGGGGGTGGCTTCAGATAAAGAGTGAGGTGTATATATTTGAGGGACTTTAGCGTAATTGTGATATATATGGTCAATAGTGTGTGCAGTCATGGTTGATCAATTTGTTTTTCAGTTTGGACTATGAGATAACGATACTTTTGAACACGCGTAATATACCTTGAAGTACCAGAATTACAAACCTAAGTTTGGAATTTTGGAATTCGACTCCATCATTTGCTTTTGTAATTCATTTAAACGGAGGTATATTTTTAAGCCGGGATTTCATGATTTCAAATGCATATATCAAACCTAGAGATATACACATACCGGCATGTTCAAACTTTATAATCATCCACTTTATTCATACACATACACATCTTTGCTTTTGTGATCATATTTAGGATAAACACATTTGGAATTTAATTTGAATTGGACCGTATGATGCTATTTGCTTGCACTAGCTCAATGATCCATATTTGAATTGAATGGACAATCTAAGTTTCGAGTTGGAGACATTGATTTTTGAAACTTGCACTTTTTTGCGTGCAAAACAAATAAATTCTCATCCATGATATCATAGTCGGCCGTACAAGAGCAGAACACTTCATTTCAGCCTCCAAAAGCTTTCAAACTTCCCGCTCACATCGAAATATCTCGCGCCCGAAAGTTTAGCCCTGCGATATTCCTGTTTTACCCCTGCCACATGAACCGAAAAGGGCTGCTTTGATAACTCCATTGTTTCCCCCTCTTTGCCCCCAACATTCTTCCCCAGAGCCCATCCCCTTCCCCTCTCCGACCCTCCCCCCAACCATGCCAAGCCACCGAATCTAGTCCTCCGCCGCAGCGGTGGACCTCACACCCCGCTGGATCTACCTTCCGCACCTTGGAATCCCCCAACTATCAACTCACCACTTCACCGGAGCCGCTTCAGCGACTGGCTTGTCCACCGCTCCAAATCTCCTTGACCGCCATCATGGTCCACCACACAAGATCTGCTTCACCAGCGCCCTCGTCCACCAAAGTGTAGGCCCTTCACTGAGTCCCTCGTCCGCCCCATCACTGGCCCTTCATACAAGCCCTCGTCCGCCGCAACAGATCCGCCTCACCGAAAGCACTGTACACCACGCCGGATGTGCTTCGCCGATGCCTTCGTCCACTGCACCGGACCTGCTCCACGGACGCCATATTCAACTCTGTCAGCCCTCTTTACTAACGCCGCAGCCTCATCAGGTTATTTTGATTTGTACTCCTTCGGTTTTTCTCTTCTTTATTATGGAACTGTTCACTTACCACATATGAGCTTTCTTGTATGTCGACAGGTGCCTTAAGCAAAGCACCGGAGCTGCTTCAGCAACGGCGACAGCCAGCCCAAACTCAACCGCAACACGAGCACCATCGACGGTACTTAGCTATCAAGTATGACAACGATACGCATAATCCGCCGAGAATCAGGTACTATTATCCAACGGTCGGCGCCTATGTTCACTTTCTTAGCATAAGCACCGCATCTTTGAATTTCTTTAGGGCACCATTCAATTTTTCATGAGACGTGATATTCCGCTTGCACCTGTATGGCCATACTTCTGGCAGTGAACATGTTACATGTGCTAAATTACAAACTAGTGCACATATAGTTACAATGCTTTAGTTTTGTCCTAAGTATTACTGTACTTCCTAGATATCACTGCCTACTATTTTACTTCTTGCATGTGATATTTATGATAAAGGTGTTGTTCTGATGCCACCTATTGGTTCCATTAGACCGCTTCATATTCTCTATGCTTAATTACACATCAGCAAACTAGCATGTGGTTCCGCTGCTTTTTTTTGTTTTACCCTACATTTTCTGATGCTAGCTATTACATCACTGCTCTCAGCCTCTGGTCATTACATTTTTGTGCATTCTTGATTTTCCCAAGTTGCATGACTAATTTGATGCTTCTATTAATTATGGAGCTGCCAACCCCATCAAGCAAAATATTTGTTCTTTTGGGGCTGGCACCTCGAACAAGCATAAAAATAGAGTGAAGCACATATATTGTCGTGTAAGAACACACCCTTCTTTCATTAGTTTAGATGAACCATTGATGATCAATTCGAACCAGTGCATGCGATTAAAATTAATTTTACCTAAATAGAGGATGCAGAATAAACTACAACAACTAGATTTGCAACCACAGGATGCTGACGATATCTTCAAAGAACATTGCAACAGCAGCGAGACTTCACAGCAACATATGGTAAGCCAGTGTGTTTTAGTACATGTGAAATGTAATGCTTGTGGGTTGCTTTCCTGGCTTGTGCCCTCAACCTGTAATCCTACAGAATTACAAATAGTTCAGTTGTCTGCTTTGTTGTATTGCTTGATTCAAATGCTTGTTTGGTACTTGTTAGGCTATACCTGAGTTGGCCAATATGTCAGCAGTGCCTGTTGTACTATCGTAAAGAAATGCATGCCTAGTTCATTTGAGTCCTTAACTTTCCTATGAACTTCATCACAAGACTGTCTTCGTAGTTTATATGAGGCCACACTGTTACGTGCTTTCTCAGATTATTTCAATTGCTTAGATTTTTTTGAGCAAAAGAGGGGGAACGCCCCTCCGATTTCATTAACGAAACCAATGCACGAAACCAAGTTCAAGTACCAACATTTCCTAGATCTAGAGAACCCACTACAGACTACCAAAAGAAAAAGAAGTTCATGGCGGAATCAGTAACAAGTAGTTGTAGAGAATGGGCCACAAGCGGCCATAGGAACAAGAGGTCGCAGCCTCAACAGATAAAGAAACATCAGGTAGACGACTTCAGCCGCAGCACCCCAGCTCTCCACCCCTATGACGCCTTGTAGACCTCACTTGCTACTCGCTCGATTAGCCTTGCCCCCAGCATCAGAAGGTTTTGTTCTAGGTTTTTTTTGCAAAATAGCCCAATCCACAAGCCAATTGCATGTTAGTTTGATGAGAGTCATGGGATAATTTATCTTTCTGTCTCGAAAAGTCATATCATTTCTGCATTTCCAGATCGCCCACATAATAGGAGAGATTCCAACTAGCACTAGTCTTTTCTCTCTATCAACAAAGCTTCTAACCCAAGGCCCAGACAATCATCTACCCCCTTAGGAGAGGTTTTCAAATTAAATGAGCATTTAATCAAGCTCCCCTTCAACTGCTTAGATACCTTGGCAACTTAAATATAGCGGTGGTACACTCCCTTTCAACTAGGGATGTCAACTGGGTCCCGTTTAATCCTGATGAAAGTCCACTAGTGGTATGATATTTCAAAAGAGTTTTTGTTTTTTGAGGAAAATGAACTAGGGAGCTAGAAAAAACTAACTAGATGGGACTGGCAGATGTCATTTTTGCCACTTACATCCCTAGTTTCATCTTACCATTTTAATTTCTTTTCGGCTGATGCTGCTTCGAACCATTTAAATATAGCTTGCCATGCTCGGCAATAATTCGTATGTCGTTTACCATGTAAGCTTACTGCCTGGATCATGCGATAACTATCTCTTACTTGTGTCCAGCGGAAACCTTTGAGGATGCCGTTCACACTAGGGCACAATGTACAACCCCAGAATCTATTTATGGAAGCAGTGCGCCATCCATGTTACCAGATGGTAGCAGTTCAGGGGCAACACCACTGGAGAGAAGTCTGAGCACAGATATTATAGTTGGTGAGGCTCTACTGGAGGCAGAAAGAGATGGTGTGGTTGCCATGTATGAGGTAATCTTGATTTTGAGGCTAGAAATTATGCAATTAGCTCAACGCATTATGCAAGCAACCCAAGAATTGGAGGAAGTAAGAATGTTGCATTTGAAGACGGAGGAGGTCCAGCTGCTTCTGCTATCTGAAGCCCAGGGTAATCCCAGTTCTTCTTTAGATACAAGCTGAAATTGTCATTAGATTATTATACTTGCATGTTGTGTCATGTCTCTGAATGGATTATGTTGTAACACCCCTATGTTGTCCATGTGTTGTAATGATTCAAATTTTTTAGGCGAGGTAATCCTCAGTACTTGTATGATTGACATAAGGTGAATTGTTTTTCGTGTGAGCATATTGTATTGGATGTAATAACTGTTTGACTCAAAGTGTATCCAACCTACTGAATTCGAAGATCACGGCATTTCTAAATCATAATCATATATAAAGGTGGAATAAATGTTTTTCGTGGTTTTGAAGAAATAAATAACAAAACATAGAATTATGTAGGGATATTCGTAATCGAATACACATTGGATTTGAATTTAGTTGCCAGGGCCCAGGCTAAACATGAATGCTAATTCTCCCAAATTTTGAACGAAGCGGCTAACACCCACTATCATTTGTGGGCTACCCGAAGCATGTGTTTGCGAGATGGAAATTATTGTCTACCGCTGACACTTGACATCCTAATTGACCGGATTTACACTGCTATTGATAGGGGTAGACTAGTAACTTCAATTAGACGTGACACGACCGCTTCTGAGCCCATTCAGACATGATGGGTGCCAAACGTGGGCGGCAAAACACATTTGATTCAAGCTCGTCCAAAAGACATGTGTCTCTCCCTCCATTTCCCCAATCATACAGGGTGGGTGACGAAACAAACTCCCCTCGTCCAAAATCGATGTAGGCAAATATTTTAAATAGGGGCAGATGCGTAACTTCCCTCAGATGTGACAGAGCCGCCCTACCTGTCAGCCCCTTTCATACACCGTGGGCGCCAACCGTGGGCGGCAAAACACCCTCTCCTCGCCCGAAATCGCTACCGGCAAATATTGGGGAGATGCGAGATTACCGTCCTATTCCCAACCGACGTGATGTCCGAAATTTTAAATGGGGGATAAGTTCCTAACTTTCCCACATTTCAGACAAGCGCGTCCCGAAGTTTGAGATCCCCCCCTCCATTTCCCCATTCATACACCGTCGGCGCCACAACAACTTCCCCACTGCAGCCAGCCTCCTCCGTCCGCCACCCCATCCTGCACCTTGCCGGAGCCGCTACCCCTACCCCGTTGTCCACTGCAAGAGATGGACGTCTCTCATCCATGGCGCCGCACTAGGATCCTTTCATCGCGTCCTCTCGCTTCATCGGCGCCTCGTCCACCTTGCCGTTGCCGCTCCTACGACCCCCTCGTCCATGGCAACATGACTTATCCCCTGACCCGGCTGTCTACCGTCTAAAGTCTTGTTCCGCGCTGCTGAGAGCCACCGCACCTGCATCTCCCTCAACGTATCAGCAGGGGCCTACATGGCGTCGCAAGAGAGGTGGTACTCTTTCATATCTGCTTAAATTATTGATCTCACCCCAAAAATAGATTGTAACTTGTTTATTGTACTTTTCTTGTCCGTACCAAATCGTAGTGGCTAGTTCAAAGCAAACATTGGTTGCGAAGTAGCTTTGTCCGGTTTGCACCTTCAAATCCGCGATGGCACGGTCACTATACTCGTAAAGCTTATGGTTTCCCCCCTTTATATTCAGTACCATCATCGTAGGTGCTTCGTGTCGTGCTAGCACTGCTCCTCAAGACCTCAACCCATCAAGCAAAACAACATGCCA
The DNA here is from genome assembly GCF_002575655.3 of Aegilops tauschii subsp. strangulata. Taxonomy (NCBI): domain Eukaryota; kingdom Viridiplantae; phylum Streptophyta; class Magnoliopsida; order Poales; family Poaceae; genus Aegilops; species Aegilops tauschii. The sequence goes on along the minus strand of NC_053040.3, from coordinate 248,464,315 downwards.
CTCATAATTCCAAAGCTTAGTTGTTGAAATACGAATCTGATATGATGCTCATATTAATAAAACAGAGAACGTTTAATTGGTCACCTAATGTTCCTATATTTGTTTCGAAAAGCATGTGCTCCACCCACTGGTCCAGCTAGTTCCACTTTCCTGATTTTACTCTTGATTCTTAGGATTTTCCCCTTTTACCTACTATACTATGATATACGTAGGTGCTTTCTATCGTAGTAGCAGTACTCCACCCTTCAAGCTAAACAACACAACACTCATAATTCCAAAGCTTAGTTGTTCAAATATAATTGTGATATGATACTGATATTAGTTAACAGACACAATTAATTGGTTAGCTAAAGGTCCCACTTGAGTTTCCAAATGCATGTCGCGACATATAGACAGACAGCATAATTGCATTTCTCTGTCACTTGTTGACTGTACTTTCTTATCCATACCAAATCTTAGTTGATATTTCAAAGCAAACATCGGTTGCTAACTACCCTTTGCGCAGTTTGCCGCTTCAGATCTGCCATCCCACTGCCACGGTCAACACTATACTCATCATGCTTACAGTTTCCCCATTTTATGATGACCATGATCAGCCTACGTGGTTTGTGTCGTAATAGCATTGCTCCACCCATTGAGCTAAACAAGCTTAGTTGTACAAATTCAAATCTGACATTATGCTAATATTAGTAAAACTGAGACATGTTTAATTGGTCAGCTAAATGGTCCTACTTTAGTTTCAAAATGCATGTGAGCCACATATGGAGAGACCGGAAGGAATAGTATTTCTCTGTGCACTCCGGTTCATCATGGGTGGGCAACAGACATTGTATAGAAAGACTTGAAATGTCTTCAATCTTCTTTCTCTTCTACTGTTCTTTAACATGATCATATTCTCTTCTTTAATAAGTATATCCCTTGTTGGTTTGCGGTCGACTGGTCAGGTCGAGTTGTTGTCCCGTAGTATATTTTGAATCTGTCATGTCAGGTCGACTTGTTCTTCTTTACTATATGTTGAAGCTGTCATCTGCGAAGTATCATCACATCTGGAGCTCTTATATTTTGAGTAGTAGGCCACATTATGTTAATGCACACACCAAATTGCAGCATGCATGGCATCTCTCAGAAGAATTGCAGAGATAGCACAAAGGGGCTTATAGGGAGGCCGTATTGGATTAGAATCACTTCTGCATTACAAAGATAATCTCACTTGTTTTTATGTTTTCATGCATGTTAGGTATTGAACATGATCAAAATGATTATGAGAATGGGCGCACGAGAGGAATATTGCGGAACAATCCACTGGCTAACAAACTTGGCATGGTGGAGGATGGCCTATCTTATTCACCCATCAAGGTGCTTGCTCTAACTTGGCAAGGTTGTATTGGTGGCAAATATTTTGCATATGACCTCTTGCATTACTTCTACTTTGTTACACCACCATCTGCTTAGTTTAAGCATCATATATGAGTATATGCCATACGTATCCATTTTCTGTACCTATTCCATGTGTCATCATACTATGTTTTTCTAGTCAAATGTTGTTCTTTCGTAATAGATGTCCAAAAGGAAGAGGGTGAGTGCAGATCCTCAACGAGGACAAACTAGGTATTTGGAAAAGGTAGTGATACCTGTTAAATCACATAGATCAGCAGCCACAGAAAACACAGGCCCAACTATACCACACTTTACCGCTACTCCACTAGCTAAACCCCTATTAGAACTGCTGAGAGACCAGCGTTAGGTACTGTCTATGATATCAATTCAAAATTTGAACTCCTAAATTTTTGCATGTGCCTTACCTTCTCTCTTGTATGAAAACTAATTTCAAATGAATCTCCTTGCTCAAAGGATCGTAGGATCTCACAACAATACTGGGCACTGCATTGCTCTTGTCAGTACCTCTTGCCCTTGATCAGCATACTTACACTCATTGCTGTTAGATTATGTAGCATCACTGTAAATGTTCGCTTCTTTATCCTCCCTTCGCTCGAAATTATAAGATATATATTTAATATTAGATAAATGTAGAATTGACACAATGGTTATGAAGTTTTGGATTGCTCATGTAAGTACCTGTTGTCATGTACTCCCTCTGTATCGAATTAATTGTTGATCAATTGGATGTATTTAGAACTTAATAGTTCTAGATACATCCATTTGAGCGACAAGTAATAATGGACGGTGGTGGTATTACTGTACTTGCATCTCGAGATAGTTGATTGTCTAGCATTACTCTGCATCTTATCTGCCCCGCCCTCCACTTTCTCCAAATTATCAGATCTACATTTACTCTTACCAAAATGTTGAATAAAGCCAATGTCACTGCACACGTTGATGTCTGCATTCCTCTTGTCAGTAGCTTTTGCCTTGTAACACTTTACTTAATTAATTGCTATTTGATTATGTATCATTAGTCTGCACCTGGGCTTCATTATCCTCTGTTTCTTCCAATATTATTTGATCTATATTTACTCTTTGTAAAATGTAGAATAATGGCCACGCTTATAAAGAAGTTTCTTTGAGGAATTTATTGAATTATCCTTCCATCGATATGGAGAAGGGCTTTGTCTAGCTCGTGTTAACATGTAATGTAAGTTCATCCTTCTCAAGCCTTCAAACTTTGTTCTAGTATAGATTAGGATAGGCATCATTTCCTCCACTGCTGTTTACTTTGCTATTTACATCTGATTGGATGTTTGCAACAACTACCAGTTTTAAATTGTAGTTGTAAAAACATGTTCCTTATGCAAAACAGATCCATTTATTTGCTTATATAATTGTGAAACCTGTTACGTGTCTCCTTGTTTCTCTTTCAGAGTCGTATCTCTTATGCCAGGCAGAACTTTAGGGAAGATAGTGAGCCAAACCATCTTGAAGAGAGCGAGATGACACCAAGGTCCTGTCTTGATGAAGACAGTGAGTTGAAGCTACTCACCAGCAGCTGTGAGACGACCTCTGTGCAGTCGCTGCCTCAATCAGTTCGACTTCTTCAGTCTCAACTTAAAGTGGAAAGGCTTGCTTCAGCTCAGCTCCGACTTGATGTCAATGATGCAATGAAGATCTCAGAGGATTGCCTTGCAAGCTATGGTGCTATAAAGCTAGGGATGGAGCATCTATCATTGACACAACTGAGATCTCATCAGCTTGTTCGGCTGCTTGCGGTGCCTGTCCTGGCCAGGCCTAATGCCTTCTGAAGTGCTCTCAGTTTTGTATATTCTTTTGTCAGCGCGTTTATATGCACTGGTGGCGACCTTTGATGCCCAGTGTATGTAATCCGCGGTCACATTGCGCTTTATTATCTCCGGTGGCGAACTTTGATTCCCAATGGATGTAATATGCCATAATTTCTTTATTGTATAGTCTAGGTTAATTCTTGGTCGGTATGCTATAATTTAGGCCAGAAGGTTCAATGGATCTCAGTGTTGTCGGTCTTCAGGCCGGCCCGTTACTCATATGGGCCAAAACGTAGGCCTATAATCATCTTGGGCCATTAGCAGGTCTAAACGTATAGTAGTTTTCCGCCTTTAACTGGTCGATTAAAGTTCTAGCCAGCTGGGCCAGAGAATACCATGGGCTTTTAACAGGCTAAAAACTAGATTGGGCTAGTGTTGAGCCAAAAAATTCACAGGCCAATACAGGCTGAAACTGCCTAAGGCCCATGTTTGGCCCAAATAGGACGAGCCGTTAGCAGGCCAAAATATATCTCGGGCCCTGTTTGGCCCAATAACATTATGGGCTTTAAGCAGGCGGTATCCACGCGGGCCGTAGGCCCAAAAGTGTCACGGACCATTATCAGATGTGCTGTAAGCAGGCCGGATTCAACGCGGGTTGTAATTAGGCCCAACTATTACACGGGCCATTAACAGGTCGATATGCCAGTTGGGCTGAAATTTATCCACGAAGACTATGGGCCCTTAAGAGGCCTAAAGTTACTTCGGACAAGAAATAGCCCAGTTTCTGCATGGGCCGTTAAATGGCCTAAAGTTAAACCAGGCCGACAACGTCCCAGATGCACCACGGGCCGCTAACAGGCCGAAACTATTATTGGGTTGAGCTGGTAAACGGGCATTTAACATGGTAAAATACAAACCTGGCTTAGAATGGGCCCAAAAGAACAGTGGCGTGTTAACGAGGCTGATCCGATATGGGCTGTAATTTGGCCCAAAACATGGCAGCCTGTGAATGGGCCTGATCTGATATGGGCCTCAATTTGAAATAAAACATGGCAGGCTTTTAACGGGCCAGCCTACTAGTGTCTGAAAAAATATGGTGGGCCTTTAGCTGGGCCGACCTTTTTACCTTAAATGGGCCACTATTAGGCGGTGCCACATGTTGACATATCATAGGTGTCTTCCGTCCATTGTAGGGATGATATCTGTCCCAATGATAAGCTGACACGTGCATTATCCGGCGAATGAGAATTTTACACATGGAAAATTCCCATTGGTCGGGGATGTTAACGGGTTATCGGATCCAAACCGGAACCCGATAGCTTAACGGCGACCCGTTACGGTGGATCCCACGTGTCGGTCACCCTTGACGAAAGCAGTTCTATGATGCGCGATTTATCGTCATGGAAGTGGACACTTCCGTGATGATAATTTTGGTAATGTCATGGAACACTTCTACGATAGCACAGGAATGACTATCTTGATTCTGTCATAAAATCGTCATGAATGTACATGTGTAACACTCCATTTGTAACAACTCGCATTTTGTTAATGTATCCAACTTGATCTTCATCTATTTCCATGTGGGTCCTTCCTTGTTGGATTTATTTTGTTTTGCTTTGTTATTTTAGCTATTGCATGGCCTTGTCTTTTCTTGTTATTTTTTTCTTTATGCCATCGTATGTTGCATCATGGTCATATCAAGTGTTGCATTGTGCTTATGTCATTTTCAATTCTCATAATCATCATGTGCATTGTGCTATTCATGCATGACATTTTGTTGCATGCCCCATGTGTGATCCATGATCACCACCTCTCCTTCCTTCTCCTTTCTTTCTTTTTGCAAGTGCCATCTTGCCCTCCTCCATAAATGTTCAATTTCTCCCCATCAATCTTATTCCATGCCCAAAACCTCTTTGTCAAATTTCAACCTATTTGAAGTTGTTTTGGTTGGGTTCAAAAATGGCCCAACTTTGAATTTTATTCAAACTTGTTTTATTTTTCTACCTTTAAAAATATCCAAACCAGTTTTATTTAATAGTGTGTGTTTCCAGGAGCATGAGGATATTTTTAAATCTTCCAAATTCTTTCCCTAGCCCCCTTCTTTTCCTTTTCTTAAATCTGTTTATATTAATAAAAATAGAGAAAGGGAACTCACCTTTTCCTTACCTGGGCACTCCACTTGGGCCTTTTCCCTCCAACTAGCCGGCCACTTACCTCATCCGGCCCAACCAACCCACCAGCGACAGAAGAGTCCTCCTCCTCTGTACGGCGCGCATCCAGGGCACCACGTCGATGAGCTCGTTGATTCGACGGCCGTCCGATGCCCCTAGCCCCTATATATGTTGTCCTATACCTAGCCCTAGTTCCCCTCATCCAGTTACGTCCCTCTCTTACCCTCGCCTCCGCTAGGTAGGTCTCCACGTGCCTCGCCATCGCCCTGCCCACCAGGACCCGAGTGAGCAAGAGCTCGAGCTCGGGGTAGCCGTCCACGTCATGCCTCCGACCCGCCTGTCGCCATCGAGAGGTCCACCGACGCCCCCGCGTCCTTCTACCACAACACACGCGTCGCCACGGCCGCTGGATCGACCGCCTCGACCCATCTTCTTCCTCTTCTTCACGGACAGCATGTCCATCGGAGTTCCTCGCCTCCTCGCCGTTCATCTACTACGTCCCCGGCCAAATCATCATGTCATAGGTATACTAGGTATACCCAACTCGCTCCCTGATCTTTCCTGTCGCCGACTGTTCCCCGTAGGAGTTGCTAGAGTCCTGCCGTTGTCGTGTTCTCGATGCTCCGGCGAAGTTTGAAACTTTTAGCTAGTTGTTGTTCCTCTGCACCCCGCGCACCCGAGGCCTCTAGCAGAGTTGCAGCCGACCCTCTGGCCTCACGCCTCCTCCGCAGCTAGCCCAGCTCAGCTGCCGCCTCGCGTACCGTGTTGCCGTCGCTCGCCGCGTCGTGCCGTGCCCCGGGTCAAGCGCCCCGGTAAGCCCGTGCATTGCACCGCTCTCTCGCAGCTGCACCGCTTGCACGCCCCGGCTCCGCCTTCAAATCCCGCACGCCCGCCGGTGACCCTCCGCTCCGGTGGACGCCGTCGCGCCCGCTGGTGGTGTAGTCTACTTATCTGCCGCCGGCAGGACCAGCCAGCCCCCGCGTAGCGTTAGGCCAAGAAGTCTCGGACCCCTTCTCTATCAAGGACCGCAGCGGCAGCTCAGTGGCTGCGCCCAAGTTTCTCAAACGGGGAGACCAGGGATCGAATCCCCCCAGGCGTAGCAAAAACCCCCCTTTTATTTATTTTTTACTGACCCTATGACATGTGGCCCGAGCTTGTCATACTCACTCCCCCCAAGACCACCCACCTGTCATCCCCTCGCCTCTCTGTTTTCCTTTTTTTCTTTTATTTTCGTTTTAATCTCAGCGAATATTCCATTCCTGGTAATGGAATCTTTCCATTTCGGGCAAGTCCAATTCTGGACGTTCCAAATATGGAATTGCCAAATCTGTTTAATTCCATTTTACGCAGATTGCATATTTGTGTAATTGTGGTGATTTTTCTAATGTGACCCCAACATATTATATATGTTTTTGGGCTAGAAAAATCGAATGAATCCATTGGTGACATCCATTTCTTCATTTGAGCAAGTTTGTAATCATGTCATACATGCAACATATGCCATTTCGTTATTCTTGTGTATTTAAATTCAAACATGTTATGCTGTAGTTTTGCCCCTTTTATTTATTTTTACTGACCCTATGACATGTGGCCCGAGCTTGTCATACTCACTCCCCCCAGGACCACCCACCTGTCATCCCCTCGCCTCTCTGTTTTCCTTTTTTTCTTTTATTTTTGTTTTTATCTCAGCGAATATTCAATTCCTGGTAATGGAATCTTTCCATTTCGGGCAAGTCCAATTCTGGACATTCCAAATATGGAAATTGCCAAAGCTGTTTTATTCCATTTTACGCAGATTGCATATTTGTGTAATTGTGGTGATTTTTCTAATGTGACCCCAACATATTATATATGTTTTTGGGCTAGAAAAATTGAATGAATCCATTGGTGGCATCCATTTCTTCATTTGAGCAAGTTTGTAATCATGTCATACATGCAACATATGCCATTTTGTTATTTTTGTGTATTTAAATTCAAACATGTTATGCGGTAGTTTTGCACATGAATAGCTTCATTTTCATGTCTACTTCGTGCGACATTTTATTGCATGCCATAAAGTGCACTATGATGAGTGCCACAAGCTTGCAAAGATGCCTACATGAATATGTTTTGCCATGTTCAGTAAATTTCTGCTAAGTCTGTAGAACTGTTATCATTTACAATTTTGCCATGCTGTTTTGAACATGTTCTAGTGGTTTTTAGCAGTGGCATAGTAATCATGTTTTGTAGTGCTTGACATGTACTTCAGTTCCATTCCATTTTCTCATGTTGGAATGTTGTAGCATATTTAAACTTTGCATCAAAGTTGTCATGTTGCTGTTTTCAATAGCTTGCATTGTATATGGTTTTGCTTGTCATTTTCAAACCGTGCATCCGCTTCCGGTGATCTTTATATCAACTATACCGAAATCTTCCTATCTATCCGGTGGCATGCTTGGGTTACCAAGATTGTACCATGTTCATCGTTCTCTCCTTCTAATAGAGGCAAAGGTGTCCCATCTTTTGATGAGATGGTGGCTATCATTTTGGAGGAAGTCGACTTTGACGATCTGACTACGAACGTGCGACGATGTCGCGCCTTATCAATCGCTAAGCTAACTCCGAGAGGTTATTGACCACGCCGGAGCACGATCAACCTGACCACGAAGGTCTATTTCCTGCAGGCAAACGAAGAACAAGCAAGAAACTAATAGTACAATCTGGATATTGTGAATTTAAGAGGAAAGCTTTATTGATCAAGGTGGGGTTCTATGACGCATTTGTTTGGTCGTTGAACACAAACGAAGTACGCGAAGTTGCAGCTATGGCGAACTTTAATCTAACAAAACCCAAAGTCAAAACAACGCCGTAAGGGCTGTATATATGGAGGAAGAGGGGGGGGATTTCGTGGCCCATGGAGGAAGGGTCCGGAACCAACCCTAACTCTTGTTTCCCCACACATACGGACTCTTAAAACAGCCTATACTCAAGTATTTTGATATTACATGGGCTTGGCCCAATAATAAGGTGACGCAGCACCTAGAATAGCCTCTGGACGAAATTTATGAAGTGGCATCTTGTATATTTCCTCCAAGGCTTCATGCACTCCTTATGGTGGCTTCAAAGTCCTGAAATCATCACTCGTAACTCCGTTCTTGTTCCCCTTGCGCATGTCTTGCTCCAATGTTCATCGCTCTTATCCATGCCAGGCTCTTCATTTGTAAGAAAAACAAATGTATCCAATTTAGGCAGCGTCATATTCTCATGAACATTAGAATCATCACCAAGAAACGAATGTACCTGATAATTTAATTGGCGTGTGCGAGCTCTAGTAATTGGTCCAGTATATGTAGAAGTAGGAGATGTGGGTGTAACAATGGTATTGATGTCCTCATTATCCCCCCCCCCTTCTTTAAATGAAGTCGTCATCGACGGAAGCTCATCTTCCTCACCCAAATAAGGCTTCAAATCTGCAATGTTAAAACTGGGACTAACCCCAAAATCTGCAGGCAGCTCAAGTTTATATGAATTACCATTTATTTTCTCTAACACCATAAATGGCCCATCAGCACGTGGCATTAGCTTTGATTTGCACAAATTAGGAAATCTATCCTTACGCAAATGTAACCAAACAAGATCTGCAGGTGCAAACACAACATGTTTTCTACCCATATCTCCATCAAGTTTATATTTAGCATTCATACGCTCAATGTTTTCCTTAACTAACTCATACATTTTTAAAATCAATTCAGCACATTGTTTAGCATCGAAATTAACCTTGTCCGAAGATGAAAGAGGCAACAAATCAATTGGTGCACGAGGTAGGAAACCATACACAATTTCAAAATGGCACATCTTAGTAGTAGAATGCAATGAATGATTATAAGCAAATTCAATATGAGGCAAGCATTCTTCCCACATTTTCTTATTATTCTTCAAAACAGCCCTAAGCATGGTAGACAATGTTCTATTGACTACTTCAGTTTGTCCATCAGTTTGGGGATGACATGTAGTACTTAAAAGCAGTTTAGTCCCCAACTTAGCCCATAAACATCTCCAAAAGTGGCTAAGAAATTTAGTATCACGATCTGAAACAATAGTATTTGGCACACCATGCAAACGAATAATTTCACGAAAGAAAAATTAGCAACATTAACAACATCATCACTTTTATGACATGGTATAAAGTGTGCCATTTTCGAGAACCTATCCACGACAACAGATATGCTATCCCTCCCCTTCTTTGTTCAGGGTAAACTGTTGTACGGTGAAACCCTAGAGGGGATCTTTTCACACTTGGAGGGGGAAAAGGAGGAAGAACACTCAAGAACACAAAGCACAAATCACTCAAACAAACCCAATATCACATCCACTAGGGTAGCATACAAGAGATCCAGAAGATTACATGAACAATTCAAGGAAAATAGCACTAGGTAACTTATTCCCACTAGGTGAGGTCTTGATCTTGATCTCCTTCAAGAGGAGGGCTTAATAATCCCAAGAATTCTTCCCAAAGAGGGGTCTTGATCTCCAAGAGGAGGAGGACACAAGGAGCAAAGCTCTCTTTGGTGTTCTAAAATACTTTTCTAACCCTAGAAATGAGGTGGAGGTTGTCTATTTATAGTCTAAGCCACGAAGGGGTAAGTGGGAGAGGGATACAAGGCCAAAGGCCCGTGGCTGCGCACATGCTGAGCGGTAGTACCGGACCTCGGGCGGTAGTACCGCTTGTAAGCGGTAGTGCCGCTTGGACTGGGCGGTAGTACCGGACCCGGGTCGCTCGAGCACAGGAATTTGTCGGGTTGAGCGGCAGTAGAGCGGACGTTCGGCGGTAGTACCGCTTGGATGGTCTTAGCGGTAGTACCGCTTGTAGGCGGTAGTACCGCTTGTAGGCGGTAGTACGGCTCGTTCTAGGTCTTCTTCCTCCTTCTCGTTCTCCTCTCCTCTCCCTTGCTCCATGGATGCTTGAGTCTCCGTCTTCTCCTTCTCACGATCAACTTCCTCATACCTAAGAATGAACAATGTTTCCGATTGAGGTAGAATCCAATTCTCACGGGAATCCAAACGAGACTCAAATAGGAAAGAGTTCACCTCGTTCTCGATGTTGCGTGCACGTGCTCTTGTCATTGGCCCTCTTGGTGCTTGCGATGGTGATGGAGTGTCGGTGCGGGTAGTTGAGGGATGCTCCGAATCATCTCCCCCCCTTGGGAGAGATCCGTCCACGGATTGTGCTCTTCATCACCATGGTACTTGGCCAAGTCTTTGACGTTGAAGATGTCACTTACGTTGTACTTGTCACGTGGGATGTCGACCTTGTAGGCGTTCTCGTTGTAGCGTGCTAGCACCTTGAATGGTCCGTCGGCTCTCGGGAGTAGCTTGGATTTGTGTTCCTTGGGGAAGCGGTCCTTGCGGAGATGTATCCATACTTGATCACCCAGTTGGAACACCATCGGAGACTTGTTGAGGTTGAGCTTGGAGGCGAGTCGTTGTACTTGTCGCTCGATCGTGGAACGTGTTTCTTCATGCATCTTCTTGAGGTAGGTGGCTCTTGCACTTGTGTCCAAGTTTGCTCGTTCTTGAAGCGGTAGAGGAAGGATGTCCAACGGTGACAATGGGTTGAAGCCGTAGACAACCTCGAAGGGGGACTTGTCGGTTGTAGAGTGTCTTACGCGGTTGTACGCGTACTCGGCGATGGGTAGGCACTCCTCCCACTCCTTGATGTTCTTCTTTATCAACACGCGTAGGAGAGTTGCAAGCGTTCGGTTTGTTACTTCCGTTTGGCCATCGGTTTGTGGGTGGTACGCCGTGGAGAAGAGTAGCTTGATTCCGAGCTTGGCGCATAGCGTCTTCCAAAAGTAGCTTAAGAACTTGACGTCTCGATCCGACACAATTGTCTTTGGCACACCGTGCAACCTCAAGATTTCCCTACAAAATAGATTGGCAACATGTGAAGCATCGTCTATCTTATTGCATGGGATAAAATGAGCCATTTTAGAGAATCGGTCCACAACAACAAATATGGAGTCCTTGCCATTTTGAGTCCTAGGTAATTCAAGCACAAAATCCATGCTAATATCTTCCCAAGGTTGATGTGGAATAGGTAAAGGCATATGTAAATCATGGGATTGAGATTGTGACTTAGTTTTGCAACATGTAGAGCACCGATTGGTGAAACGGGCGACATCGCAAAACATCTTGGGCCAAAAGTAGTTCTTGGAGAGCATGGCATAAGTCTTGTCGCGTCCAAAGTGTCCCATGAGTCCACCTCCATGAGCCTCTTGCAAAAATAACAAACGAAGAGAAGACTCAGGAATGCATAGTTTTTAGCTCTCATAAGATAACCATCTTTGATATAATATCTTTCCCAAGAAGTATGCGTCACGCACTTAGCATACAGAAAAGCAAAAGTCACATCATGCGCATACAAATCTTTTATGTGATCAAATCCAACAACATTCAATTCAAGTTGAGTAAGTAACATGCATTTGCGGGAAAGGGCATCCGCCACGACATTCTCTTTTCCCTTAATGTACTTCATCACATAGGGGAAAGATTCAATAAATTCACTCCATTTACCGTTTATTCAACTTGGTTTGACCTTTAAGGTACTTAAGTGTTTCATGATCGGTATGTATGACAAACTCATGCGGTCGAAGATAATGCTCCCAGACATGCAACACACGGACTAAAGCATACAATTCTTTGTCATAGATGGGATAATTGAGTTGAGCACCGGAGAGTTTTTCACTAAAATATGCAATGGCTCGTTTTTCTTGCATCAAAACTCCACCAATTCCATTACCACTTGCATCGCAATGAACCTCAAAAGTTTTGTCAAACTTGGGTAAAGCAAGAATCGGAGCATGAGTAAGCAAAGATTTGAGCTCATCAAAAGCGGTGATTGCAAAGGTCCCCAAACAAAAGGAGCATTTTTCTTACTCAAGGCATGCAACGGTGCGGCAATAGTGCTAAAATCTTTCACAAAACGATGATAGAAACCTGCAAGACCAAGAAAACTACGCACTTGTTGCAAATTGGTCGGTTGTGGCCAAGTTTTAATTGCTTCAATTTTGGACTCATCAACATGGACACCCTTTGAGGAAACAACGAAACCCAAGAAAACAAGCTTGTCAACTCCAAAAGTGCACTTTTTCATGTTCGCATAAAGACGTTCTTTGCGAAGAGTTTGCAAAACAGCCCTAACATGCTTGATATGATCTTTGATGGATTTGCTAAAAACAAGTATGTCATCGAAGTAGACCACAACAAACACTCCAATGTAAGGACGAAGCACAAAATGCATAAGACGCATGAAAGTACCGGGAGCTTCCGATAAACCCATAGGCATAACCAACCACTCGTACAAGCCAAATTTAGTTTTGAAAGCGGTTTTCCATTCATCACCTTCTTGTATGCAGATTTGATAGTAGCCACTTTTAAGATCAATTTTTGAGAAAATAGTAGCACCGCTAAGTTCATCTAGCATATCGTCAAGTCAAGGTATGGGATGCCTATAACGAACGATGATAGCATTAATGGGTCTACAATCGGAGCACATGCGAAAACTACCATCTTGCTCTGGCACAAGTATAACCGGAACGACACAAGGGCTTAAGCTTTCACGTACATGACCGTTGTCGATGAGTTGTTGTACTTGCCGTTGGATCTCCTTAGTTTCTCCGGGGTTGGCGCGGTAGGGAGCCTTGTTTGGAAGAGGTGCTCCGGGGATGAGGTAGATCCTATGTTCAATACCACGTAGAGGAGGAAGACCGGGAGGTAGCTCATCGGGGAAGACATCCTCGAATTCCTGCAACAAGTTAGAAAACACTAGAGGAAGAGGATTAGGAGTGTTAGTTTTTGCCACCTCATCTTTGCATAGGAGAACAAAGTGGATGACACTCGATGGGTTCTCACACACTTCTCTCATCTCTCTTTTTGTGGCTAGGAGGACTAGGTTTTTCTCTCTTGGCGAAGAGGCGCTCAATTTTGGCTTGTGGCTCTCAGTTTCTTTTTGGTGGATCACTCTCTCACTAGGATCTCCACGATGGGTGGATGTTTTCTTATCGGCGATCACTTGGCTTGGTGACATTGGTTGAAGCACATATTCCTTGCCTTTCATCTTGAAGCTATAGTAATTGGTTCGTCCGTTGTGGATGACTCCACGGTCAAATTGCCAAGGTCCTCCCAAGAGAAGGTGGCACACCGACATAGGAACTACATCACACTCCAAGATGTCCTCGTAGGCGCCAATCTTGAAAGAAACTTGCACCGTATGCTCCACTTGAATTGTGCCGGAGTCGCTTAGCCATTGCACCTTGTAGGGATGAGGGTGCTTCTTCTTAACCAATTGGAGCTTGGAACATAGCTCGTCGCTTGCCAAGTTGTGACAACTTCCTCCGTCGATGATGACCTTCACGAAACGCCCATTGATGCCGGCCTTTGTGTGGAAGATGTGGCACCGTTGGTCTTCATCTTGATGGTGTTGGAGCGTCAAGACCTTGGAGACCACGAGAGAGGGACTTGAATCCTTGTCACGAAACACTTGGTCATCTTCATCTTCGTTGACGCGCCGGTGCATGGCCACGTGCTCAAGGGCTTCCATTTCTTCTTCACTCATCGAGTCATATGTGCCATCATCGTTGAAGATCATGGTTCGCTTGTTTGTGCAGTCGAAGGACTTGTGTCCCCGGCCACCACATGTGAAGCACTTGAGAGAACTTGTCTTAACGGGGTCGTTCGGTAGCGCCAAAGATGAGGGATTCTTGGATTTGTAGTTGCTTGCCGGAGAACGAGTCGAGGAAGGCGTAGCTTGCTTGGAACCTGACTTGTCGCCGGTACTTGGTGATGCTCTAGTTGTGGTAGGAGTTGCTGAAGTCGCGGGAGCTTGAGAGTAGGAGCCGTAGGTCTTGGACGAGTACTTGGCATATTTGAAGTCATCTTGGACTTGTCGCTTGGCCTTGGTAGCTTGATAAACTAGCTCGAGAAGGTTTGAGTATGGTTGGAAGTCGGCAATCCGCTTGATTGGGTGGTTGAGGCCGTTCAAGAAGCGTGCCATTGTTTGCTCGTCATCCTCCTTGACATTGGCTCGTCTCATGGCAATCTCCATTTCTTGGTAGTATTCTTTCACCGTCTTCGTGCCTTGTTTGAGGAGTTGCAACTTCTTGAAGAGATCACGGGTGTAGTGTGTAGGCACGAAACGAGCGCTCATGACATCCTTCATTTCCGTCCACATTGTGATTGGTGGTTGTAACATCCCAAAATTCTAAATTTTGGAATGTTATATTAAATAAATAATTTTGATTGTTTGTTTGATTGTGGTGTGATTGCTTGTGTGAAATTAAGTGAAATGTGAAACTTTTTGAAAGTTGAATGAGAGGGAATAAAAGGACTTTCCCAAAATTTTCCATTTGAATCCCTATCTAATTTTAAGTTTGCATCTTGTCAAAAATTCTCTCGAAAAAAAAATATGAGAGGAGGAATATGACACTCCAAAAATCAAAGACAATGTTTGACAATTTATTTGAAACTCAAATTCAATTTCATTTTGGAGTTATTGCAACAACAAAAATTGGCGATGAGAATATGTTCATGTTTTAGGAATTTCTTATTTTGAAATTTTGGGTATATTATATACCTATATAAAATGTTTTTTTTGTATATTTGTTTTCCTCTTCTTTTTTTTAAAAAAAACTCGCCGCCAGGCCAGGCCAGGCGCACCAGCTAGCCCAGCCCAGCGCTAGCGCTAGGGCTAGCGCACGCACGCACGCTCGTTCCCAGGAGCCGCCGCCAGCATCTCACGTAACCCCTCTCCCTCTCTCCTATTTTTTTCCCTGACCGCTGGTCCCTGCTCCTTTTCTTCTTCTTCCCCAATACACATACCAGAACAGAAATCTACACGTACACACTGCCGCGTCCGATCCTCTATGAAACCCTATCCCGAGTCTTCCCCTCGTCCAAGCAAGTTGTCCTATAAATACCACGACCCATGTCGACCGATTCCCTTCGAAACCCCTCGCCAAGTCCACCCCCATAGCCCGTACTCGCCGTTCCAATCTGACCGAAGAAGCTGCAGTTCATCGCCGTTTTCCTACACCAGTGAGCCATCCCAAGCCTTCTCCTTTTGTATGTAGACTTCCCTCGATCTGTACAACCGTTTTGACAAGTTATTGCATCCTCCTTTCATCTATAGCCACCGTACCAACCTTGTTGTCTTCGCGAGAGCACCCGGAGCACCGAGCTTCAGCGCTTCGTTCCGTCACCATTTGTCGTCGCCGACCATCTTCGACTACCACCGGACGAGCCACTCACCGGTGCATCCTCTAGACACTCCTGCCGTCGCGCACAACCGCCGAAGTTGCCGCCACCACCGCCCCGATCTCCACCCAACGCTCGTTCTTCTCTGTAAGTTTATACGAGCTCTCTGTTAGTTCAGTTAAAAAAAGGGTTTAGTAGATCGGTTTTCCTTATAGATCGGTTCCTCGGTTTAGATCGAACCGGCTCCCCGGTCTTCTGTTAAATAAACGCACGTGTACGTATTGTTATGTTTCGCCCGAGCGTTTGGTAGCTACAGATCGGACCCCGGTAGGCCCAATAGCGCCCGTTTGTTTTTTTTCCTGTATTTTCGTTTCTGTTTTTAAAACAGAAAAGTTTCAGCTTCGTAAATTCTATATCTCTTAGGTTATTTAGAGTTTTTGATTGATTCTTTTTGCTATAGTCTGCAAATTTCCTAAAGTTTCTGTATAAAATAGTTTCGGCCACGTTTTAGTTTTTAAAAAATTGTTTTATATGGGTTTTAGTCAGATTAGTATTTCTGCTATAATATGAGCTAGAATTAATATTTTTAGGCGATTTTGTTGCCACTGCTTTGTTTTGACCTTGCCTAGCAGTAAGAT
Organism: Aegilops tauschii subsp. strangulata; assembly: GCF_002575655.3. Taxonomy (NCBI): domain Eukaryota; kingdom Viridiplantae; phylum Streptophyta; class Magnoliopsida; order Poales; family Poaceae; genus Aegilops; species Aegilops tauschii. Next base: position 248,448,100 of record NC_053040.3, on the reverse strand, counting down.
TAATTTGGGTATTATAGATTTTATTAAAATTAGTTTTTCACGAAAACAACACTACGCTAGTTATTTTTAACTTGGTGGTGTTTTCTGTTGTTTTAATTATTTTAAAATTTATTTTCACCTCTGTTATATTTTATTTCAGATTTGTTTCTGTAGTTATAGAGGGTGAGCTTTTATTTACCGAAAAATAAAATTATTTATTTATTTTTCTTACTAGTTTTGTTTTAAGCATAGTTAGAGTTTTAATTTAGCTTTTTATGTGTTTCCTTTTGCTAGTAAAACTTTATGAAAAATACTTTCTGTTAACTTAGTTGTTTAACTTTGTATTTTCTGTTAATTTATTAGTTTAGTGTTTTAATTGTTGTTAAGTTTTTACTTAGGGCAAAACTGTTCTGTGATATGTCTTAGAGTTTTCTTTAGTAGTTTTGTGGTGTAGTTTTCGTTTGTTCTTTTTTGGTGTCCCTTGTTGTTTTGCAATTTATTTGTTGGTTTTATTATGAGTGCTAGAATTGCTTGCTAGTATGTTTGCTTATATGAATGCTATGTTTGACTATATAGACTTTCAACGAAGTGACGAATAGTTCTACCAAGTCATTATTCTGAGAGCGTTGTTATCTTCATCAAGTAATACCAGGCAAGTTCACTTTGACCATGTTTTTCATACCTATGTTTTATTTGCATGTAGTAGCACCCTTTCAACAATCCCTCCAGTAGTGTTATTGAATCTTGTAGTTGAGTAGAATGCATGAGGTAGGAACCCATCTCCCTGATTACCAAGCCCGGGACGTTATATAGTTTTAATGCTACGCCATAGTAGACGGGGTTTGGTATGAGTGCACGAGAGTGCTGTGAAGAAGGAGGACTCTACGTCAATGGCGACAACTTCATGATGGCATCGGCAAGGACTGCATCTTCAGGACTCCAAGACCTCAAGATTTCGAGACTCGAGACAAGAATTCAATACACACTACTGGGTGAAGGACGGTTGACGGGCACCCTGGAGAAACCAGTGGATGGCCGGGATGGATGGAGAAGCGCCATGACATCTTGCGGAAAGCTTCACCCAGACTCAAAGAGTCGGAAGAATACTTCATGCCCGGAAGCTTACCTGTGCAACCGCAAGTCACTATGGGCTCTGGCTTGGTTGACCTTAATGGTGACTCTGGCTGGGACGGTGCTAGCAGATGTAGAACTACGGTAGGGTTGGATGAGCACCGGACAGTGGTCAGGGGAACTCTTCAGAAGACCATGTTTCAATCATCCTGTTCTCAAACATCATGAAGTACGAGGACGAAAAGGGAGGGATCGAATCTTGCGGGTAAAGTGTACAAACCTCTGCAGAGGGTTAAAACCTAATCGATTAGCCGTGTCCCCGGTTATGGACAATTTGAGCCTCTAGACTTGGATCTATCTCGGAACTCTCAACACCAGACTGATAACATAATTGTGGGCAAGTTATGATGATTTTGGGCTATGAGACATCGGTTGGCGGAACCATGTCATGATAGAAAACTCTGTAGTACAGACTCCTGATGTTCCTTTGTTATAGGAAAATAAAACCAGCTTTTATGCAAACAAAACTCAGATACAGAGCCACAAAGCCATATTGCATATAGTATAGTTTATCATCTGTTTTTATTACAGTGATCTTGCCAGTACATTCAATGTACTGACCTACACGGCTGCAACGTATCATGTTGCAGGATTATTTCTACGACGAGTGAGTTTCATTGATTGGGTTACGGTCTACACTCAACCTGCCGATGGCGTTGATGGGACTCCACACCAGATTGTTTGTTTCCGCTGAGACTTATGAGGTATATATCAGTTTTAAACATTATTTATACATGTGATTGCACTTTGATATATACATTGATGTACTGTGTGTGCCAGCATACTGATCCAGGGATGGCACAGATACACAGAGACTTGACCGTCTGAGGTCGGGTCGCTACAGATATGGTATCAGAGCACATGTTAACAGTAGGACGTGACCCTAGAAATCGAAAAGCCCTAGGACAGGAAATCTCTAAGACTTTATTTTTAAAAGGACCCATTTCTTCTCATCTTTTCTAATTTTTATCAAATATCACCTCTTACCTCAAATAGTTAGAATATACCCCTTTCCCTTTTGACCACCCGGAGGATCAATTGAAGCCGCTTCAAGAAGGATAAGAACACCGGACAAATGATGACCAATTCAGAGTAAAGAGGATTACACTATATATTTCGGAGGAAAGAAGCTACAGCAGATGAAGACTCTAAAGGCTTGAAGAATTCAGAGACTCTGAAGATTGACCTTTAGAAGACCAAACCCCTGTTATATATACTTACGTTAGATACGACGATTTGTGAGCTGTCATTTGTATGATGTTTTTCCGACAGCTGCAAATAAAACCTATTTTCAAAACTATTTTTTTGTATCATGTGTATAGCACTCTATACTTCTCTCTTATCTCACCCTAAAACCCTTGGACCCTATAGATGATGAATGAAGAAGGACTGGTATTCTCTGGACCGATGACTCAGCCGAAGGCAGAGCTATGGATTAAAAACATGGAGGATCACTTCGGGGAAAAAATGATTTCAAGGAAGTATGAGGTTCAAGATGCTATTCAGTATTTTACCGAGAGTGCTGCAACCTGGTGGAAAATGCATCAAGCCATACAAGGATGCAATGGAGCAAAAACTTGGGAGAAATTCAAGAAGACTCTGTTGAGATCTCGTCTTATTCGGAAGAACTATGATAACCCGAAGAAGAAACCTTGTGCTTGCAAGATTTGCGGAGAAATAGGACACACCCAGGAGGAACACAATGATGGATGCCCTCATTGTGAGGAGAATCACCCAACCGAAGAGTGCCCGACTGGGCAAGTTACTTGTTTCCTGTGTGAAGGAACTACACACTACCCTGGTCAGTGTCATATTTAGCCCAAGGTACAAGAAGTTACCAAGCAGCAGAAAGAAGCCATGAAAGAAACCCTCAGGGAAAATTCAGAAGAACCTGCGATGAAGGAAGTTATTGAAGACCCTAATGGTGAAGGCCTAAACAGATTTTTCGCCCAAGCTTGCTATTCATGTGGAGAAGAAGGACATTTTTCAGAGTATTGCACGAAGGAAAGCCAAGAGTATCTCAGAGACTTCCCGACAACAGAAGTGAAGTTTTACCCTCAGGAAATAGAAGCTCTGATCATTACAGAGAAATCCATGAAGAGAAAACGAAGGCAACCCCAGAACAACCCAACTTCTGCAAAGAAGGACCTGAGTCATATCACTTGTTACAGGTGCAAGGATTTAGGTCATTACGCTAGTAAATGTCCAGAAAAGAAGCCAGGAATCCAAGGAGCCTACATAATCACAAAGAAGCCCCGAGACATGTCGGAAGTCATTTGTTTTCGCTGGAAGGAAGCAGGACATTTTGCTAGGGAATGTTCAAATCAGAAGAAAGCTGGAGCTGAGTAGTTGAGATTTTGATATGGATAATAAGAGTGGTAGAAAGCAATCTTATTTTCATAAGTTCGATGAGTTGAGTTATGTAATGGGTGCTCAGAGATTGTAATGAATTCATGAAATCAATAAAGTTAATGTGTTATGATTTCATATGTTGTATTATGTGAGTTCTTACTCTATGAACAAAGCTTTTGGACCAGTTTTGAGGATATGAGAAATATGGTCTATGGATGGATTTGTGAATTTCATTTAAGGATGGTAGTACCCTGTGAAGAACACTTGACCCATGGAAAGGATAATGATATTTCAGGGAGTGAAGTTTGGACAAAATAGGTATGAGTTTTGTTTTGATATGTTGGTTACCCCAAGAATATGAAGGAATGAAGCAATATTGGAATTTAAGCAGGTGTAATGTTGGAATAAGGAACAAAAGTATCCCCATGGATGAGTTAAAGATGTACAAGTGATTGAAGTGAGCCCATAACCCACAAGCCCAGGATTTGATAAGGAGTAGCACTACCGTATTGCAAAAAAAATCTGTAAGAAGTTGTGATTTCATCAGCACACGTTTCATAGAAGGATACGAAAACCTGAGAGTTGTGAAGTAACGATAGATGTTTCATTCAGCTTGCAGAATCAATGGATTTATTCGAACTCAGTTCGTCAACAAGAGAAATTATGCAATGCTTGTGAGTATGCCCAAGTGTTAGAATACGTGATTCGATGTCTGCATATGTGGTAGTGGTTCAAGTACGGGATGGATTGGCCCCCATACCGGAGACTTCTATCATGAACTATCATATGTTGATGGAAAATCAGAGAGCCTTTAAAACCTTAGAAGAGTGTCGACGCGATAAGCCATAAAACCATAGAATAGTAGGACGATGGAACCCTTTACAGGCAACCGTTGCCAATCGTAGGATATACGGTGAGATTCAGCCCAGACCAATTTCCTGCAGAAACCAGAAATTGTTGACCACCAAGAGAATTCCGATAGTTGTTTAGTTTTGGTGACAGACCTGTCAGCTATGAAAGACCGAGTCTCGGAAGAACTTTATCCTAACGACAGGACTCAAGATTTTGAGGAAAACGGTATGCCTATACCGGAAGAGTATCAGTAAAGGATTCATACCGAAGATATGAGAAGACCGACAGCGTCAACCCTAAGGATGGTGTACATGAGTTTTGTTGGATTCATAGCCTTGCTTTTAAGTGTGGTAGCACCCCAGACCTCTCTGGACAATGGATTTGCTAGAAGACCCCCAAACCCTAACCTTTTCTTTCTAGCCTCTTCGAATCTCGAGGACGAGATTCATTTTAAGTGTGGTAGGTTTGTAACATCCCAAACTTCTAAATTTTATAATGTTCTATTAAATAAATAGTTTTGATTGTTGTTTGATTGTGGTGTGATTGCTTGTGTGAAATTAAGTGAAATTTGAAACTTTTTGAAAGTTGAATGAGAGGGAATAAAAGGACTTTCCCAAAATTTTCCATTTGAATCCCTATCTAATTTTAAGTTTGCATCTTGTCAAAAATTCTCTCGAAAAAAATATGAGAGGAGGAATATGATACTCCAAAAATCAGAGACAATGTTTGACAATTTATTTGAAACTCAAATTCAATTTCATTTTGGAGTTATTGCAACAAATAAATTGGCGATGAGAATATGTTCATGTTTTAGGAATTTTTTATTTTGAAATTTTTGGTATATTATATACCTATAAAATGTTTTTTTGTATATTTGTTTTCCTCTTCTTTTTTTTGTAAAAAAAACTCGCTGCTAGGCCAGGCCAGGCGCACCAGCTAGCCCAGCCCAGCGCTAGCGCTAGGGCTAGCGCACGCACGCACGCTCGTTCCCAGGAGCCGCCGCCAGCATCTCACGTAACCCCTCTCCCTCTCTCCTATTTTTTTCCCTGACCGCTGGTCCCCACTCCTTTTCTTCTTCTTCCCCAATACACATACCAGAACAGAAATCTACACGTACACGCTGCCGCGTCCGATCCTCTTGGAAACCCTATCCCGAGTCTTCCCCTCGTCCAAGCAAGTTGTCCTATAAATACCACGACCCATCTCGACCGATTCCCTTCCAAACCCCTCGCCAAGTCCACCCCCATAGCCCGTACTCGCCGTTCCAATCTGACCGAAGAAGCTGCAGTTCATCGCCGTTTTCCTACACCGGTGAGCCATCCCAAGCCTTCTCCTTTTGTATGTAGACTTCCCTCGATCTGTACAACCGTTTTGACAAGTTATTGCATCCTCCTTTCATCTATAGCCACTGTACCAACCTTGTTGTCTTCGCGAGAGCACCCGGAGCACCGAGCTTCAGCGCTTCGTTCCGTCACCATTTGTCGTCGCCGACCATCTTCGACTACCACCGGACGAGCCACTCACCGGTGCATCCTCTAGACACTCCTGCCGTCGCGCACAACCGCCGAAGTTGCCACCACCACCGCCCCGATCTCCACCCAACGCTCGTTCTTCTCTGTAAGTTTATACGAGCTCTCTGTTAGTTCAGTTAAAAAAACGGTTTAGTAGATCGGTTTTCCTTATAGATCGGTTCCTCGGTTTAGATCGAACCGGCTCCCCGGTCTTCTGTTAAATAAACGCACGTGTACGTATTGTTATGTTTCGCCCGAGCGTTTGGTAGCTACAGATCGGACCCCGGTAGGCCCAATAGCGCCCGTTTGTTTTTTTTCTGTATTTTCGTTTCTGTTTTTAAAACAGAAAAGTTTCAGCTTCGTAAATTATATATCTCTTAGGTTATTTAGAGTTTTTGATTGATTCTTTTTGCTATAGTCTGCAAATTTCCTAAAGTTTCTGTATAAAATAGTTTCGGCCACGTTTTAGTTTTTAAAAAATTGTTTTATATGGGTTTTAGTCAGATTAGTATTTCTGCTATAATATGAGCTAGAATTAATATTTTTAGGCGATTTTGTTGCCACTGCTTTGTTTTGACCTTGCCTAGCAGTAAGATTAATTTGGGTATTATAGATTTTATTAAAATTAGTTTTTCACGAAAACAACACTACGCTAGTTATTTTTAACTTGGTGGTGTTTTCTGTTGTTTTAATTATTTTAAAATTTATTTTCACCTCTGTTATATTTTATTTCAGATTTGTTTCTGTAGTTATAGAGGGTGAGCTTTTATTTACCGAAAAATAAAATTATTTATTTATTTTTCTTACTAGTTTTGTTTTAAGCATAGTTAGAGTTTTAATTTAGCTTTTTATGTGTTTCCTTTTGCTAGTAAAACTTTATGAAAAATACTTTCTGTTAACTTAGTTGTTTAACTTTGTATTTTCTGTTAATTTATTAGTTTAGTGTTTTAATTGTTGTTAAGTTTTTACTTAGGGCAAAACTGTTCTGTGATATGTCTTAGAGTTTTCTTTAGTAGTTTTGTGGTGTAGTTTTCGTTTGTTCTTTTTTGGTGTCCCTTGTTGTTTTGCAATTTATTTGTTGGTTTTATTATGAGTGCTAGAATTGCTTGCTAGTATGTTTGCTTATATGAATGCTATGTTTGACTATATAGACTTTCAACGAAGTGACGAATAGTTCTACCAAGTCATTATTCTGAGAGCGTTGTTATCTTCATCAAGTAATACCAGGCAAGTTCACTTTGACCATGTTTTTCATACCTATGTTTTATTTGCATGTAGTAGCACCCTTTCAACAATCCCTCCAGTAGTGTTATTGAATCTTGTAGTTGAGTAGAATGCATGAGGTAGGAACCCATCTCCCTGATTACCAAGCCCGGGATGTTATATAGTTTTAATGCTACGCCATAGTAGACGGGGTTTGGTATGAGTGCACGAGAGTGCTGTGAAGAAGGAGGACTCTACGTCAATGGCGACAACTTCATGATGGCATCGGCAAGGACTGCATCTTCAGGACTCCAAGACCTCAAGATTTCGAGACTCGAGACAAGAATTCAATACACACTACTGGGTGAAGGACGGTTGACGGGCACCCTGGAGAAACCAGTGGATGGCCGGGATGCATGGAGAAGCGCCATGACATCTTGCGGAAAGCTTCACCCAGACTCAAAGAGTCGGAAGAATACTTCATGCCCGGAAGCTTACCTGTGCAACCGCAAGTCACTATGGGCTCTGGCTTGGTTGACCTTAATGGTGACTCTGGCTGGGACGGTGCTAGCAGATGTAGAACTACGGTAGGGTTGGATGAGCACCGGACAGTGGTCAGGGGAACTCTTCAGAAGACCATGTTTCGATCATCATGTTCTCAAACATCATGAAGTACGAGGACGAAAAGGGAGGGATCGAATCTTGCGGGTAAAGTGTACAAACCTCTGCAGAGGGTTAAAACCTAATCGATTAGCCGTGTCCCCGGTTATGGACAATTTGAGCCTCTGGACTTGGATCTATCTCGGAACTCTCAACACCGGACTGATAACATAATTGTGGGCAAGTTATGATGATTTTGGGCTATGAGACATCGGTTGGCGGAACCATGTCATGATAGAAAACTCTGTAGTACAGACTCCTGATGTTCCTTTGTTATAGGAAAATAAAACCAGCTTTTACGCAAACAAAACTCAGATACAGAGCCACAAAGCCATATTGCATATAGTATAGTTTATCATCTGTTTTTATTACAGTGATCTTGCCAGTACATTCAATGTACTGACCTACACGGCTGCAACGTATCATGTTGCAGGATTATTTCTACGACGAGTGAGTTTCATTGATTGGGTTACGGTCTACACTCAACCTGCCGATGGCGTTGATGGGACTCCACACCCGATTGTTTGTTTCCGCTGAGACTTATGAGGTATATATCAGTTTTAAACGTTATTTATACATGTGATTGCACTTTTATATATACATTGATGTACTGTGTGTGCCAGCATACTGATCCAGGGATGGCACAGATACACAGAGACTTGACCGTCTGAGGTCGGGTCACTACAGTGGTTCGCCTCGTGTATGTCGTCGCTCGATCACTTGTTCCCACCAAATGAGAACGTAGTCTTGGAACTCGAGGAAGGCCATGACGATCTTCTTTTCCTCATCGTAGTTGTGAAGACGGAATATCTTGTCCACCTTCAAGGCCCATGAGAGATACTCTTCAGGATCATTGCTTCCGGAGAACTTGGGAATGGTGAACTTGAGCTTGCCGTAGCGGAGTTCTTCATCGAAATAGTGGTTTTAATGTCGCTCTTGCCATGGAGGAATGTCCTCGAATGCACGGTCCTCAAGATGTCTTCTTGGCGTGGAGGAGGGTCTTGAAGCACTTGATTCTCTTGATGTCGTTCTTGCCGTGGGGGAGGACGAGGGATATGCGCTTGGTTGCGCCTTTCTTGTAGTTCTTCGCGATGCATGGCTTCTTCTTGGATCTCCCGACGAAGAGCTTCATCTTGCTCACGTGCTTCCCGACTGCGTTGGGCAACGGCACGTGTGGAATCTCCGAGTGCATCTAGGTCCGCTTGAGCTTGAACTTCTCGACGTAGTTGTTGTTGTCGAAGTGCTTCGGCATCTTGCTCCTCTTGGTGTAGGCGCGCTCGTTCCTCTTGTTCTTGACGGATGGCGTCTTCGTCTTGAGGTTGTTTCTGTTGCACGTGTGGAGGCATTTCCTCTTGCTCCCTTGGTTCTTGCGTTTGTTGTCGCGCCCTTTCACGTTCTCGGACTCGGTCTTGTAAGCCATTGCCATAGAATGGATTTTCTTGAGCTTGGCGATCTTGAGGTGCTTGACGTCGACGGACTTGAGCTCGTGGAGGACTTGTATGATAAGATGAGTAGTCCGAAGAGTGTCGACTTGAGCGGTGGCTTGAGTGGCGCCGTCTTGTTGACGATGACGAGGGAGACGGGCGTCGCATGATCATGTTGCGGAGTTCCTCCATTTGTGTAGTGAACTTGTCGTCTATGTAGTCGCGGTTCCTTGCTTCCGCTTGACGAACGTTGGCGGCGAGTTGGTCAAGGCGTTCACCCAAGGCCTCACTTTCTTGATGGAGAGCTCTTTGCACGATGAAGAAGTGGCCCTTGGTGACGTAGTCGGCCTTGCCAACTTGGTCCTCGAAGAGCGGGTTTGCCGACGAACTTGGCCTATCCATCATAACCAAGTGGGGTGAGTAGGAAAATGAGAGAACAATACCGAGGTTACCTTTTCCGAGGATTGAGGATGTAACAAGTATCACTCAATGTAATGCTACAATAGTATAATTGGAACCGGGTTTGTTTGTCACACCTACAAGTAAAAGGCTTTTGGACGAGCTCGGTTAGGATGGTGGAAAAAATCAAGCAAATGTTAGTCAAGATATCGATAAGGTTCACAAAAATGCAAGTAAAGCAAATAGATCAAACCCAAGGATATCACTAGGAACACACACACGGAAGTCCGCACAACCAAGGGGTGAGCTCAAAATACCACGGAAAATGCTCTTATTGTGCGAATGTGAGAGAGACGCTAGCTCGATTGCTCAAATGGGCAAGATACGCTTGTGCACCAACCTATGAGAGAAATGTGCCGTCTTCAATCCCAACTATGCTTTGTATGCGGTGACCAAGATGATATGAGTATGCAAAGTGGCTCAATGCTATGGCTTACAAGCTCTTTGTTCCTCCTCTTTTGCTTAAAATCTTTTTTTCTATGCTTGATGCTCGAGCCAAGTATGATATGAGACAAGTATGTAAGATATGCATGGGAGAGACTTATGGCACTAAGATGATAACACGATCACTACGGTGCACAAGAGTGTGGCCCGGCAATTCTCAACTCGCTAGTCTCGATGGGTAAGCAACGCAAAAGGCTCGGGCTATCAATGCAAAAGCAAAGGTGAGTGTCGTCGAGGTTACTGTCCTTTCTTATGGTTACCGTGAAGATGACTCCGAGGCGATGATGTCGATGACGGAGATGTCGATGTCACACGCTCCTAAGTAGCCAAAACACCATAGGAGACTCAAATCACAACTCAAACGACCTCAAATGCTATATGGAACAAAAAGGGTTAGGTTGCGGTGGTCGGAGGTGGCTATGCGGAAGAGATGGTGGAAGGCCTAGGCAAACTTTCCAAATTTTGAAAAATTTGATGGAGTCAAATGGTGTTGCAACCTATCTAGATGGATGGGGGATGTCAATAGCTACTCAACGAGCTAAAGAACGCGAAAATCGGACTCCGGATGTGAAAGTTATGGGCAAAATAGTGAAACTCGGAACGCTGAAACTGGGAGGGGCGGTAGTACCGCTTATAAGCGGTACTACCGCGCTTGGGATGGGCGGTAGTACCACTCGTGTCGGGATTTTTCAACAGTTTTAGGCTGAAACTTGGCTGGACGGAAGTACCGCTCGGGAGGGCTGTAGTTCCGCTTATAGGCGGTAGTACCACTTGGCAGGCGGTAGTACCGCTCGTGTCGGGATTCTTCGCAGATCGAATCGGGGCACGATTTTGGGGCGGAAAAGGATGATTTTGGTGGCAAAATTTGATGAATTTCGTGGTGGGAAGGGTGGGGATTGTTGAGGACGGGCTAGATCCACTTGCCAAACATCAAATCCATGGACCAAAACAACCAAATCTCACAAGATCCAACAAATTGCAAGAAAATTTTTTGGGGCTATTTTTGTGGGGATTTTCGAAATTGGACGGAAAACAACAAAATCAAGCTAGAAAATGGGGGGATGGGACTCCAAGATGTGATTCAACCTCGCTCATGATACTAAGATGTTGTAGGGTGAAACCCTAGAGGGGATCTTTTCACACTTGGAGGGGGAAAAGGAGGAAGAACACTCAAGAACACAAAGCACAAATCACTCAAACAAACCCAATATCACATCCACTAGGGTAGCACACAAGAGATCCACAAGATTACATGAACAATTCAAGGAAAATAGCACTAGGTAAGTTCTTCCCACTAGGTGAGGTCTTGATCTTGATCTCCTTCAAGAGGAGGGCTTGATAATCCCAAGGATTCTTCCCAAAGAGGGGTCTTGATCTCCAAGAGGAGGAGGATACAAGGAGCAAAGCTCTCTTTGGTGTTCTAAAATACTTTGCTAACCCTAGAAAGGAGGTGGAGGTGGTCTATTTATAGTCTAAGCCACAAAGGGGTAAGTGGGAGAGGGATACAAGGCCAAAGGCCCGCGGCTCCGCACAGGCTGAGCGGTAGTACCGGACCTCGGGCGGTAGTGCCACTTGGACTGGGCGGTAGTACCGGACCCGGGTTGCTCGAGCACAGGAGTTTGTCGGGTTGAGCAGCAGTAGAGCGGACGTTCGGAGGTAGTACCGCTTGGATGGTCTTAGCATTAGTACCGCTTGTAGGCGGTAGTACCGCTCGTGCCAGGTCTTCTTCCTCCTTCTCGTTCTCCTCTCCTCTCCCTTGCTCCATGGATGCTTGAGTCTCCGTCTTCTTCTCCTCACGATCAACTTCCTCGTACCTAAGAATGAACAATGTTTTCGATTGAGGTAGAATCCAATTCTCACGGGAATCCAAACGAGACTCAAATAGGAAAGAGTTCGCCTCGTTCTCGATGTTGCGTGCACGTGCTCTTGTCATTGGCCCTCTTGGTGCTTGCGGTGGTGATGGAGTGTCGGTGCGGGTAGTTGAGGGATGCTCCGCATCATAAACCTAAAACAAAGTCCATAGATATATCCTCCCAAGGAACACTAGGTATAGGCAAAGGCATATATAAACCATGAGGACTGAGTCATGACTTAGATTTTTGACATGTAGTGCAGTGAGCAACAAAACGCTCAACATCCCGTCTCATCTTTGGCCAAAAGAAATGTGTAGCAAGTATATCCTCTGTCTTCTTCACGCCAAAGTGTCCCATTAATCCTCCTCCATGCGCCTCCTGCAACAACAAAAGACGAACGGAGCTAGCTCGAATGCATAGCTTGTTAGCACGAAACACAAACCCATCGTTAACGACGAACTTGTTCCAAGTTCTCCCTTCCTTACAATGCTGCAAGACATCTTTAAATTCAACATCATGCACATATTGATCTTTGATGGTCTCCAAACCAAATATTTTAAAGTCAAGTTGTGAAAGCATAGTATAACGACGAGACAATGCATCAGCAATAACATTTTCTTTACCCTTCTTGTGTTTAATGACATAAGGGAAAGTCCCAATGAATTCAACCCATTTAGCATGTCTACGGTTCAGTTTTGCTTGACTTTTAATGTGTTTCAAAGATTCATAATCAGAATGTATAACAAATTCTTTGGGCCATAAATAATGTTGCCATGTTTCTAAGGTCCGAAAAAGACATATAATTCTTTATCATAAGTAGAATAGTTCAGACAAGGCCCACTCAATTTTTCAAAAAAGTATGCAACATGTTTGCCATCTTGTAATAACACACCTCTTAATCCAATTCCACTAGCATCACATTCAAGCTCAAAAGTCTTATTAAAATCAGGAAGTTGTAGTAAAGGAGCATGTGTCAACTTATCTTTCAATACCGTGAAGGCTTCTTCCTGTGTGGTACCCCAAACAAAAGGCACATCCTTCTTTGTAAGCTCATTGAGAGGTGCAGCAATGGTGCTGAAATCTCTCACAAAACGCCTATAGAATCTAGCGAGTCCAAGAAAACTCCTCACTTGTGTGACCGTTTTGGGCTGCGGCCAACTCTCAATAGCTTCAATCTTGGCTTTACCAACTTCAATTCCCTGTGGAGTAACAACATAGCCAAGAAAAGATACTCGATCGGTGCAAAAGGTGCACTTCCCAAGGTTACCAAACAAACATGCATCACGTAGAGCAATAATAACAACACGTAAATGTTCCAAATGTTCCTCCAAAGATCTGCTATAAATCAGTATATCATCAAAATAGACTACCACAAATCGTCCAATGAAAGCACATAAAACTTCGTTCATTAATCTCATGAAGGTACTAGGTGCATTAGTTAACCCAAAAGGCATGACTAACCACTCATATAATCCAAACTTAGTTTTAAACACTGTTTTCCATTCATCTCCCAATTTCATACGAATTTGATGGTATCCATTACGCAAATCAACTTTGGAGAATATTGTAGACCACTCAATTCATCAAGCATATCATCTATCCTAGGAATAGGATGACGATAACGAATAGTAATATTATTAATGCCTCTACAATCAACACACATCCACGATGTACCATCCTTTTTCGGCACTAGTATGATAGGAACAGCACAAGGACTAAGAGATTCGCATATATAACCTTTGTCAAGTAGCTCCTGTACTTGGCGCATAATCTCCTCCGTCTCCTCGGGATTGGTACGGTATGGTGCATGGTTGGGTAGCGATGCACCGGGAATTAAGTCAATCTGATGCTCAATCCCTCGAATAGGTGGTAATCCCGGTGGCACGTCTTGTGGAAAGACGTCAGCGAACTCCTACAAAATGTTAGTAACAGCAGGAGGCAAAGAGGAAGGCACGTCCTCAAATGAAAACAATGCCTCTTTGCACACAAAAGCATAGCAAACAGATTTGCTCAAATCTAGCTCATCAATATCAGATTTGGTGGCAAGTAAACAGGCACTTTTCAATTTAATTTCAGAAGCAACACTAGATGGTTTATTATTAGGCTTCATTTGTTGCTCAAATTCTTTTGCCACAATCTGATTTTCACTCTTATTTTTCTCCTGTTTTGCTTTATTAGCTCTATTAATATCATATTTCAAAATGGAATCAGAAGACATAGGAAGCAAAGTAATATGTTTATCCTTATGAACAAGGGTATACTGATTGTTTCTACCATGGTGTACAGAATTTGTATCAAATTGCCATGGTCTGCCAAGTAATAAGGAACACGCTTGCATGGGTACCACATCACAATCAACATAATCAACATATGTAGAGATACTAAAATGCACACGAACAGTACGTGTTACCTTAACCTTGCCGCTGTTGTTGAACCATTGGATGTAGTAAGGATGTGGATGTGGTCGTGTGGTGAGAGATAGCTTCTCCACCATCTCCATGCTAGCCAAGTTGTTGCAGCTCCCTCCATCTATGATGACACGAATAGAACATTCCTTCACAACTCCATTGGAATGGAACCAATTATGCTGCTGATTTTGCTCAGCTTGTGTGACCTGCACACTCAAAACACGTTGAGCAACTAAACATTCATACCTATCAGCGTCTTCAGGAGCCATGTATTGCGTCTCATGATCAGAATCATCTCCACCGTGTTCTTCATGTGTAATAAGAGCCAAAGTCTCCTCATCATAGTCACTAGCGGACTCATACCCACCATCCTCAATAGCAATCATCACACGCTGAGATTTGCATTCTCTCGCATAATTATCTCTTCCCTTACAACGACGACAAATAATATCACTTCTGTGCATTGTTGATGCCATGGAAGAAGAAGAGCTCTGTGCAGGCCCCACAGGTGTGCTCTTGGTAGATAGTGGTGGTTGTGCCTGCTTTCTTGTATCACGACTGGAGGTGGCAGCTGATGGAGGTGCCGATGCAGTAGAATGTGTGGAAGTAGAGGATGCACGCAGTGTCCATGAGGAAGGTCGACCTACAGAAAAGTTAGTTTGTGCGAATGCCTGTCGATCCCGCACTTCACGTTCAGCTTTACAAGCAAGATGGAATAAACGAGTGATATTATTATACTCCTTATACTCTAGAATGGTCTGAATCTCTCTATTTAATCCACCCATAAAACGTGCAAGCATAGCTTCATTATCCTCAACAATACCACATCTAATCATGCCAGTTTGTAATTCCTGATAATATTCCTCTACAGAATTTTTTCCTTGTGTTAAACGCTGCAATTTTTGAAGTAATTCATGTTGATGATATGGTGGAACCAAACGAGTATGCGTAGCAGTTTTCAAAGCAGCCCAAGTAGTTGGAATATTATTCAGATATAATCTACGATGTTCAGACCACCACACACAAGCAAAACTAGTGAAAGCACAAAGTGCGGCAGCAACACGTCTCTCCTCGGGATATTCTAAACTTGTAAAACGTTGTTCAGTTCCTAACTCCCAAGTAAGATATATATCAGGAACATATCTACCCTCAAATGGTGGAATATTCAATTTCAGTTTAGGAAGATGGTTATGATCTCGTACCTGAGCTGGTATGTAGCCCCACCATTGCGATTATTTGCATGTCGACGACCTAGTGCTGGTGGTTGCACGTAGTTCTAATTTTGATCAACATCATCCTCGTAATCTCCCGCATAATCATCCTCCTCCTCATCAGCAGGAGGAGCCACAGAAGTATCAACAGCAGCACCAACAATTTGGCCAGGCTCAAGAGGGACACGGCTCGCTCGGCGGAGGGCTATTTCGCGACGTGGAGGTAGTCGTCGTCGTCGTTGTTGTTGTTGTTGTTGTTGTTGTTGTTGTTGTTGTTGTTGTTGTTGTTGTTGTTGTTGTTGTTGTTGTTGTTGTTGTTGTTGTTGCAGAGGTGCTGCAGGTGCAGCCGGTGGTGGTTGTGGAAGATGCGCAAGCAGTTCATTAAATCTGTTATCAAGCTTTGTTTCGAACGTCTTCTCAAGGCCAGTTATCTTATCCATTGCCTCTTCAAAATTGGTCAGCACATCTTTCACCTGTTCAGTCATCATTTGCTGAAAGGGACAATTCCATTTCTCCCCTTAACTTGAACCCACACCTGGCATTTACCCCTAAATTTCGAGTATGCTCAAAAATACCCCTGCGTCGTTAGGTGGTGTTATAGAAATACCCTTGAGCGCCGTTTCTGTTAGGTCAAAGGGGTTTGACCATGTGATTTGTCCAAAATGCCCCTGGATGGTACTAGTCCACATTTCGGTAAAGAAAAAAACTAAGTCAAAGTTAGACTAATCAACGGAGACTGGTCAAATTTGGTTTTGGAGGCCCACATGTCATTCTCTCTTTAAGGTTTTTATAACTGTTTTATAGTCAGTAAAGGGCCCATGAGTCAGTGGAACACTTAACTGGAGGGTTAGCCTAAATCGCTTTTTAACGACAGCGGCTAAACGCCGGCGCCCGCGTGAAGGTACAACGGCGACGTACGGGAGGATGCCGGAGAGGTCTATGGGCTTCAGAGCGGTCCTGCGAGGCTGCGGGCATGAAGACGAAGTGGACTGAGTAGGTCAGAGACCGTGCGGTGGCCGTGAGGATGGGAAATAGTGAGCTCGAGCGGCGGCGACGGGCGACGCTCATGGGGAGAGGTTCTCGGCGATGCAGGGAAGCTCGAGGGCGCACCATGACATTCGAGAGGTTACCTTGGAGCTGAGTAACAAGGGGGAATCCTCCTAGATTCATGGCTAGAGGAGATCGGGCAGCGGCCGCAATCCACCGGAGTTGGGGAAGACGATGAGTGAGCCGTCGATTTCGGGTGCCTCGGTCTGATTCATCCTGCTGGAAAACAGATCGGGAAGTGCTCGATCTAATCAGCCGCAAACCACGCCTGCGAGCCTAAAGCTGGCCACCGCCGTCGGATGTTGGCCGCCGCCGGAGGTGAGCGAGAGAGAGAGACACAGAGAGGTAAGAGAGAATACAGTTTTTTTTCTTTTTTGGTTGGTGGGTGCACTTGTAAGTGATAGAGGGGGTGTGGGAGAGAGTTTTTTCTTCTTTTTTCTCGGGTAGGTCCCACCTGTAAGTGTTATATGCGTATAGGGGCAAAACTGGCCAGAAAATGTCCCGTAGCCAGTCAAACGCCTTTGACCACACGGAAATGGTACGGAAGGGTATTTCTATAAGAAGCTTTGATGGAAGAGGGGCATTTTTTAGCATACTCGAAATTTAGGGGTAAATGCTAGGTGTGGGTTCAAGTTAGGGGGAGAAATGGAATTGTCCCTTGCTGAAATTTATCATGCAACTCTTTATTCGTCATGTTCACCCAGTCAGTCTCATCGACTTGTGATCCTGCCATGGTTAGCAGCTATAGAAACACACAAGAATATGATCCTACGGACTACTAGAAAAAGGTGTTGGTGGGTGTCACTAATCCGTCAAGCAAATGTCAAATTCTTACCAGTTCTTACCCAGCAGCAGGCGGTGATCGGCAACCGTTGTAGTCAAAACTCTCAAAGCCTGGATAGAGCGATTACCAGGGAGAGTCAACACACGACGTAGATGTATGTGAAGCTAGGAAGGCTTATAATATGGTAGCAAAAAGGGTCAGCAATAATCAATTCAGAGATGCAAAGTTGAATAAACGCTGAACGATGGTACTGTGCTGGTCCTAGGCTAGACTGTAGTAGAGACACGAGCCTAGAACACGAATAAAATCACGGCGCAACACGTAAACAAGGGAAAAGCACAATCTGATTTTTTTTTTGCTCTTTTTTTTTCGCTCCTTTTTTTGCGAAAAATCACTATAATGGCGAGTGTCTCAAAACTCTTCCCAAGTCAAACTAACAGGATAGGCACGAAATTTTTTTTGAATTTTTTTCACAAATCAGGGCAGCGACGACGAAAAAGTGTGACAAAAAATCACTATGATGGCGAGTGTCTCAAAAGACTCAGAATAGCCTAAAAATAGGATAGGGAAAAAATATTTCTGGTCGCCGAAAGTTTGGCCTTAAAACTGCCCGGGGGTCTCCAGACTCTTTTTTTTAGACCTACTCAGGCAAGGAAACACGAACCGGAAAATAGATGGATTGCGAAAACAAGCCTAATATGAAAAGAACTCGGGCTGGTGGTGGACAGGCAGATGTATATGTGGACTCGGATTGGTGGTGGACAGGCGGATGTATATGTGGACTCGGATTGGTGGTGGGCAGGCAGATGTATATGGCAGCGGTAAGGAATATGTTGGTGGGGGTGGTATATGGCAGGAACGATGACGATGGTGCCGCGGCGGCGTGACAACTTGTGAACAGAACTCGAAACTCTAAGGGAAACTAGACGCTAAGACCAGCAACTTGACACGACGATGCAACCGCAAATTCAACAAAGCAAAATACTGAAAAGACTATGCAAAGGCTTAGACTGGTTCAGATATGATGAACTAACCCTTTTTTTTGGCTTTTTCGTGGACTGTAGGTATGAAGAACAGACTCGATCTAAACTATGAAAAACTGTAAAATCTCACCGAGCAACCTGGAAATCTGATACCACTTGATAGAGGCAAAGGTGTCCCGTCTTTCGATGAGATGGTGGCGATCGTTTTGGAGGAAGTCGACTTTGACGATCCGACTACGAACGTGCGAGGACGTCGCGCCTTAGCAATCGCTAAACCAACTCAAGGAGGTTATTGACCACGCCGGAGCACGATCAACCTGACCACGAATGTTTGTTTCCTGCAGGCAAACGAAGAACAAGCAAGAAACTAAGATTGCAATCTGGATATTGCGAATATAAGAGGAAAGCTTTATTGATCAAGGTGGGGTTCTGTGACGCCTTGTCTGGTCGTTGAACACAAACGAAGTACGCGAAGTTGTAGCTATGGCGAACTTTAATCTAACAAAGCCCAAAGTCTAAACGACGCCCTAAGGGTTGTATATATGGAGGACGAGGGGGGAATTTCGTGGCCCTTGGAGGAAGGGTCCGAAACCAACCCTAACTCTTGTTTCCCCACACACACGGACTCTAAAAACAGCCTACACTCAAGTATTTCGATATTACATTGGCCTGGCCCAATAATAAGGTGACGCAACACCTAGAATAGCCTCTAGACGAAATTTATGAAGTGGCATCTTGTATATTTCGGCCAAGGCTTCATGCACTCCTTATGGTGGCTTCAAAGTCGTGAAATCATCACTTGTAACTCCGTTCTTGTTCCCCTTGCACATGCCATCATCTCCATGCTTGGTCTTGCTCCAATGTTCATCCCTCTTATCCATGCCAGACCCTTCATTTGTAAGCAAAACAAATGTATCCAATTTAGGCAGCATCAGATTCTCATGAACATTAGAATCATCACCAAGAAACGGAAGTACCTGATAATTTAATTGGCGTGCGCGAGCTCTAGTAATTGGTCCAGTATATGTAGAAGTAGGAGATGTGGGTGTAACAATGGTGTATCTACTGTGGAGCAATGTCTGCCATTAGTACAAAGAATTGCAAAAAGATTAGCTGGGCTCTCAACTTTCATGACACAAGCTGGAAGATTGCTCTTGGTCAAATCAGTAATGACATCCCTCACTATTTTCTTCATGTGCTGCCTGGATGTTCCTGTGACCATCAAGCAACAAATCATCAAATATCTCAGACACTGTTTATGGAGAAGCCCTGATATGGAGGATCGCAGACCTGCTCTAGTTGCTAACTGTATGTAGACCACAAAACCAAGGAGGGCTTGGTGTTATGGACATCTTCACATAGAATAAGACTCTGCTTATGAAAAACTCCACAAGTTTTACAACAGACATGATATCCCTTGGGTACACCTCATCTGGGAGTCCTACTACAGTAATGGGAAGTTACCAGGGGACAACATGGTTGGGTCTTTTTGGTGGAAGTCTAATCTGGCACTCATTGACCAATACAAGGCTATTGCAAGATGCAACATAGGGGGTGGCAAAAGTGCCCTCTTTTGGGATGATTGTTGGCATGATTTTGTGTTGAAGCACAAGCTGGATCGCCTCTACTCTTTTGCTCGAGACACGGCCATAAATGTCCACCAAGTGATTCACACTGAGTACCTGCAAGACTTGTTCCACTTACCCCTGATAACCCAAGCTTATGAGGAATTTCTGGAAATGGAGAATATATGCTTCACGCTGAGAACTTCAGAACACTTGGAACTTAGAGACACATGGAGTTATATTTGGGGTAATGAATTTTACTCTTCCATTAAGGCATACAATGTGTTAGTTGGATTTAAACAAACTCCACCTCATTTTTTGTTGGATATGGAAGAGCTCATGCCAGCCAAAGCACAAGCTGTTCTTCTGGATGCTGCTACATGATAGAGTCGATACAAGAAACTTACTGAGAAGAAAGAATTTTGAGCTGGAAGAATACAACTGTGTAGTCAAAAACTGTCAACAGGAAGAGACATTGCACCACCTGTTTTGGAGTTGCCCCTTTGCAGCACAATGTTGGGATTTCATTTGCCCTAGCAGAGCACACAACTTGTCAGTCTTAGAAGCTTTTCAAGATCTCAAAGAAAAACTAAACAAGCCTTTCTTCATGGAGATCATCATTCTTGGATCCTGGGCTATTTGGATTTCCAGAAATAATAAAAATTTTGAGCATATTAATCCCTCCTTCCAGGGTTGGAAATTCATTTTCTTGGAGGAGTTGAAGCTTTTAAGATACAGGATGAAGAAGAAGTATGCTCATCAGTTCTCTGCTTGGTTGGAGACCATATTGTAATTTATCTTTTCTTCTGGTTTCAGTAGGTTGTCTTTTTGGTTTTTGCTCTCTTTCTCTTTTTTTGTTTAGCTAGCTAGTGCTTTTTTTAGTTTAGTTTAGTTTAGCTTTTTCTTTTCTTCTGGCTTACCTCAAGCCTTTGTAATGGACCTCTCTTCATTTTAATAAAAGTTGCAGTGGGGTTTTTACCCTACTGTTTATAGTAAAAAAAACAATGGTATTGATGTCCTCATCACCTTCCGTCTCGCTTGCGCCCCTTCCGAAGCACCTCATATGCATATGCACGTCATATCTTGCATTCCATGACATGTCTTGCATAATGTTGCTTACGCATTGCACCATGATTGATTGTTGTTCCGGTGTTTTGTTCTTGATTTGGGTAGAGCCGGGAGACGAGTTCGTGTCCGAGGACCCTGTCAAGTAAGTTCACGAGGAGCAAGCTTTCGTTGCCACTGAGGACATTTCAGGCAAGATGATCATTACCCCTGATATCACTTCTATCTTCGCTTGCTCAGCCCCTCTTATTTAATTAATGCGTCTATATACTTGGTAAAGAGTTTTACATAGCAAACCGTTGTTTGGCTATGTTACCGCTTGCTCAGCGCCTCTTATAGCATTGCTAGTTGTAAGTGCAGTGCAGGTTGTTCCATGTTGGAACATGGATATCTTGGGATATCACAATATCTCTTATTTAATTAATGCATCTATATACTTGGTAAAGGGTGGAAGACTTAGCCTTTTGCTCGGTGTTTTGTTCCACTCTTGCCGCCTTAGTTTCTATCATACCGGTGTTATGTTCCTTGACTTTTGCATCCCTAACACAGTGGGGGTTTATGGGCCCCCCTTGACAGTTTGCTTTGAGTAAAACTCTTCCAGCAAGGCCCAACTTTGGTTTTACCATTTGCCTAATAACAACTAAAATTTGCATAGGGAGTAATTAACCCGAGGATTCTTAATCAACAACCTGGGCCAGTGCTCCTCATGAGTGTTGGTCCAAACTAGAGCACCGTGCGGGACTGCCCCTTGGCAACTGCGGGTATTTGGTACCTGTACACTTAGCGTATCCTTCGTGGCCTGAGACGAGATACGCGCGGCTACTATCAGGGTGTTGGCACGTTGGGAGGTCTTGCTAGTTTTGTTTTACCATTGTCGAAATGTCTTGTGCAACCGGGATTCCGAGTTTGATCGGAGTATCCCAAGATGGAGGATTGTCTCCGCGGATCGTGAGCTTGTCATGGGCTAAGTTGGGACACCCCTCTAGGGTTTAATCTTTCGAAAGCCATGCCCGCGGTTATGTGGCAGATGGGAGTTTCTTAATGTCCGATTGTAGTGAACTTGAAACCAAACTCTTTAAAATACACCAACCGCATGTGTAACCATGATGGTCTCTTTACGACGAGGTTCAGGAAGAGAACATGGTGGGGTTATGTTTGAACGTAAGTAGTTCAGGATCACTTCTTAATCATTACTAGTTTGCGACCGTTTGTGTAGCTTCTCACCTTGTTCTTGTATTCATAAGGTAGCCACCATACATATGCTTAGTGCTTGCTGCAACTCCACCACTTAACCATGCCTTACCTATTTAAGCTTTGATAGTCTTGACACCGTGGGTAATAGGATTGCTGAGTCCCCGTGGGTCACAGTATACTACAAACACCGTTGCAGGTATCGTTGAGTCTGATGCAGGAGATGCCACTGAGCTCCAGTGGGAGTTTGACGAGGATCACGGTCATTTCTATGTTACATATCTGGACGATCTATAGAGGCCCTAGTCGGGGTATCCGGGGATAGTAGCAGGGTGGTGTTTTCTTTTTATCTAGTCCATAGTCGGATTCTGCTATATGTATGGATGATTGTATGATGATTGTCATATTTATGCTACTCTGGGGCAAGTGTTTCCTGGATCTCGTATTCTACTATTCACTTGGTTGTATGTATTTTTATGCCACCTTGCTACACGCTCGAAATGCGATTGTGCCACAATCATGAGTTCATCACGTGATTGGGATAGATTCACATCTTGGGCGTTATAACATGCATGACAGATACCGTGACCTACTGTGACAAACACGTATCATCACGGAAGTGTATTTTTTTGTAGTGCCACTAGTACTACTCACATTGTCGCGAAATTTCCTGGAGTTCATCTCTCTCTCTTCTCAGCCAGCTAGGAGACGCGCGGAGTGTGCCCATCGTTTGTTTGCTCACATGTGGTCCCACATGTCAGTGAAAGCGCAAGACGACCCACTGAACCTGCACATCTTTCACCTCGATGTGCTGGTGATGAAAAACAAATCCAATAAAGATCTTTGGTGGCCGCTTTTGGAGTTACTCAAGAGTAAGATTCTATTTATAGTTTAACCCAAGATGCACATCACGTGGATTGAACTAGCACTTCATTTTCTTGCATGACACGACCTGGATGCTCGATGTCCCATGTGTCAGCAAAAGGAGGAAGAACTCGACCAAATTTTCTGCACATTTAGACCGGAGGAGTACGAAACACGGCAAGCCCTATGCCTACATCATACGCACAACCCACCTCACGCTATCACCATATTTCTCGGCCTCCATGCAACACCTAGCTCTAGTTGATGGTATACCACTACTAGGACTAACTATTGTACTAGCATACTATTAGGTTGGCTCTATGTGATGTGGCAACTTCATATAACTGGATGTTGGCTATACTACTACGGTACTCACACTCCAAGAAGTGAATCAAAAACCATTCATAAATTGAGTTTATCACATGCATATGCAAATGTACCATTCATTACATACGACAAGTCATCAACACACAACGACGACGAGGATACATGTTGGATTATAGATTATTTCCAACAAAACATTCTAGTAAATACTAAAAAAATCACACAACAAAAAACAAGCAATGAAATGAGCTTCAGCCCAACCAATCCTCGATGTTGGAAATGCTTGCTTTGAACCATAAGTAAGCCTTTGGGAAGGGCCAGCTATTGTCAATATTGAAACCAATGCAAGACTCACCATCCACGCTAAAGCGGCCTCACTACTGGAATCAGCTAATTTGCCATCTGCCAGCTCTTTGCCGTCTGCTAGCTGACGGCAAAGAAGCTCTTTGCCGTCCGCCAGCTCTTTGCCATCAGCTACCCAAAAGCAGACGGCAAAGAAGCTCTTTGCCGTCCGCTGGCGGACGGCAAAGAGTGAGGTGGCCCCCACCCCCCGCCCGTTTTTGAAAAACTTAACGGGCCACCTCTTTGCCGTCCGCTAGCGGACGGCAAAGAGGCAAAAAAGCGGACGGCAAAGGGGGGCGGACGGCAAAGAGCCTACTACCTAACGGCCCGTACCCCCGCCCGTTACTCGCTTCTTCCCTCTCCCTCCCACGCCGCCGTTTCTCTCCTCCCACGCCGCCGCCCGCCGCGCGCCGCCGCCGCCCCGTCGCCCCCGCCGCCCCGGCTCGCCGCCGCCCCGGGGCCCCGTCGCCCTCACCGCCCCGGCCCCCCGCCGCCCCCGGCCCCCCGCCGCCCCGCGCCCCCCGCGCCCCCCGCCCCCCGCCGCCCCGGCTCGCCGCCGCCCCCAGGCCGCCTCCTCCACCGCCCCGCCCCCTCCTCCACCGGCCTCCTCCACCGCCCCGCCCCCTCCTCCACTAGCCTCCTCCACCCCCCAGGTGAGCCCCCATTTTTCAGTTTTTTTTCAGTTTTTTTCTTTTTTTTTTCCTTTTTAGTTTTAGTTTTAGTTTAGATTTAGTTTTAGTTGTAGTTTTAGGTTTAGTTTTAGGTTTAGGTTTAGTTTTAGGTTTAGGTTGTAGAAGAAAAAAGAAGAAGAGGAAGAAGAAGAAGAAGAGAAAAAGAGGAGAGGAGGAGAAGAAGAAGAGGAAAAAGGAAAGGAAGAAGAAGAAGAGGAGGAGGAGAAGAAAAAAGAAGAAGAGGAAGAAGAAGAAGAAAAAAGAGGAGAGGAGGAGAAGAAGAAGAGGAAAAAGGAAAGGAAGAAGAAGAAGAGGAGGAGGAGAAGAAAAAAGAAGAAGAGGAAGAAGAAGAAGAAGAAAAAAGAGGAGAGGAGGAGAAGAAGAAGAAGAGGAAAAAGGAAAGGAAGAAGAAGAAGAGGAGGAGGAGAAGAAAAAAGAAGAAGATGAAGAAAAGGAAGAATAGGAAGAAGAAGAAAAGGAAAAAAGAGGAAAAAACCCCGACCCGACACGGCACCCCGACCCCGACGCGGCACCCCGACACGACACCCCGACCCCGACACCCCGACCCCGAGCCTGACCCGACACCCCGACCCCGACACCGACACGGCACCCCGACCCCGACCCCGACATCCCGACCCCGACCCCGACACCCCGACCCCGAGCCTGACCCGACACCCCGACCCCGACCCGGCACCCCGACCCCGAGACGGCACCCCGACCCGACACCCCGACCCGACACCCCGACCCGGCACCCCGACCCGACACCCCGACCCCGAGACCCCGACCCCGAGCCTGACCCGACACCCCGACCCCGACACCGACACGGCACCCCGACCCCGACCCGGCACCCCGACAAGACACCCCGACCCCGAGCCTGACCCGACACCCCGACCCCGACAACGACACGGCACCCCGACCCCGACCCGGCACCCCGACCCCGAGACCCCGAGCACGATACCCCGACCCGGACCCCGACCCCGACACCCCGACCCCGAGCCTGACCCGACACCCCGACCCCGACACCGACACGGCACACCGACCCCGACCCGGCACCCCGACCCGACACCCCGACCCGACACCCCGACCCCGAGACCCCAACCCCGACCCCGACACGGCACCCCGAGACCGACACGACACCCCGACCCCCGACACGTCCCGAAAAGGTGTTCTTTGGCCTTCCAGAAGCCGACGGGGTCATATATTTGTGAATTATTAGTTAGGTCATATATCTTTCGATTTTGTTATGAAAAACATCATATATAATTGTGTTGATCGGGTAGTTTTAAATGTGCAGTTGTTTCATCGCTGCGAGGTTTGGTGTTCGACGACCTGGCCGTGCGTTTGACGAGCTCTGCCCCTTCGTTCGTGGGTGAGCACAAATGACATGTCCTCCTCCCCCATTAATTATTTGATCTATTCCGATGAAACTTGATAGCTAGATATATATGTGTCTTGAATTATCAGTATGCGTAACCAATATGTGTCTCCCGTTCGAAAGCGTCATAGTTATAAATATGCATGCATTTGCATATTTATAACCTTGATTCTTTCGAATTGTCCAACGCTATCCATGGACAGCCCGAGTATGTTTAGATTGGGTTCGTTTTCCCATATGCTTTGCTCCGGATCCGACGCATAAATTTCGTCAGTGCCTCCCCTGTTGTTCTCCGGGTACACATCCTCTCTGTTTATTGCAGAGACGTGTATCAGGAGAACAGCGGGGAGGTGCTGCCGAAATTTTGCGTAGGATCCGGGGCATAGCATGGGAAAATGAACCCAATCTAAACATACTCGGGTGGGATTAGGACCTATCATTACCTATTAGAGTGTAGGTTGCATGGACGTAATAAAATTGACAAAGTAGATCAACTGATGAATACATACATGGTGAATTATATATATATATATTTGTTGTGTGTCTAGTAGCTCTGAAAGTCAAGATGAGTGATCGTGCGTGGATGTACACCGGTCACACTGGTCAGAACAAATGGAGCACTGAATGGTTCACAAAAACCAAGGGGTTTGTGCGAGCCGCATTTGCAAATGGCCAGAGGAAAACCTGGTGCCCCTGTTTACGGTGCGGCAATTGGGAAAAGAGGACAGAGGCTGAAATGGGCAAACACCTGCAGAAGAGTGGTTTTACGCCCGATTATACGGTGTGGACATTTCATGGTGAGTCTGCCCAACGTGACCGAGCCGAGGTGGATGGTCGTCGCACCGACGAGCATGGTACCGGTATGGAAAACATGGTGCAAGACTTTGATGATGCTCGGGATTCGGACGAGGAGATGGAGGAATCTGCAAAGGCCTTCAATGAAATGTTGGAGTCTGCAAAACGTCCGCTCCATGAGCACACTGAGCTTTGTCAGTTGGATGCCATCTCACAAGTAATGGCTCTGAAGGCTCAGTTCAACTTGGGCAGAGAATGCTATGATGCAATGATGACAGTATTTGGACGCTTTCTACCCAAAGGCCATGTAATGCCTGCAAACCTGTACCAGTCGGACAAAATCCTCCGTGCACTGAAGATGCCCTATGATAAGATACATGCCTGTGAGAAAGGATGTGTCTTGTTTAGGCTTGACTATGCGGACTTGAACTGTTGTCCCATTTGCAAGTCTTCCAGGTATGTTGTGGTAGACAACGGTATGGGTGAGAAGACACAGACCAAAATCCCCGTTAGTGTTCTTTGGTATATGCCAATCGTACCAAGACTTCAACGTCTTTTCATGGTCGAAGAGACGGCCAGACAGATGACATGGCACAAAACGGGCAAAAGAACCGAACTAGATGCAGATGGGAATCTGATGATTGTACACACATCGGATGGTGTTGCGTGGAAAAAGTTTGATGAATTACATGGTGACAAAGCGGCAGATCCGAGGCATCCTCGAGTCGGCATCAGCACGGATGGGTTCAGTGTGTTTGGTATGACGGCAGCCCAATACAGTTGTTGGCCCGTATTTGTCTTTCCACTCAATCTCCCCCCCGGACAGATTATGAAAAGAAAGAACATTTTCCTGACGTTGATAATTCCAGGGCCCAACTATCCGGGGAAAAATATGAATGTGTACATGCAACCGCTTAAGGACGAATTGCAAGAAGCCTGGGATAATGGGTTCAAGACATACGATGCCTATAGCAAACGGAACTTCATAATGCGTGTCTGGTACATGTACTCGACGCATGACTTGCCGGCGTATGCGCTATTCGTTGGCTGGTGTGTGCATGGAAGGTTCCCGTGCCCCACATGCAAGGGAGCTCTTGAGTTTCGTTGGCTTCAGGCCGGTCGCAAGTTTTCTTGCTTCGACATGCATAGAGAGTTCCTGAATCCTCGCCATAAGTTCAGGAAAGACAAGAAGAACTTCATCAGAGGTAGAGTTGTCAAAAACTCTGCACCACATGCATTGACAGGCCAACAGACCCTGGATCAGTTAAACGCTCTCGAGCCAGATCCCGAGCGTCCAGGGTACTTCAAGGGGTATAATTCTAAGCACGCCTGGACTCACAAAACATGCTTATGGGATCTGCCTTACTTCAAAGACCTCCTTTGCCCACACAACATCGACGTGATGCACACTGAGAAGAATATCGCCGAGGCACTTTTTGGTACATTGTTCGGCATAGATGGGAAGTCAAAGGATAATACTAAGGCTAGAGTCGATCTGGAGGCGCTATGTGATAGGCCGTTACAAAACATGAAAGAACCGAAAGGAAAGCAGAACTGGACGAAGCCAAAGGCATGGTTCAATCTTGGAAGGCCGGCTATGAGGGAAATTATCTTGTGGGTGAAAATGCAGTTGATGTTCCCCGATGGGTATGCAGCGAATCTACAGAGGGGAGCCAGTCTTGATAAATTGAAGATATTTGGTCTCAAGAGTCATGATTGGCACATATGGATTGAGCGGGTAATGCCGGTGATGTTGCGTGGCTTCATCCCTGAGGATGAATGGCTAGTACTGGCAGAACTCAGCTATTTCTTCCGTGTTCTTTGTGCGAAAGAACTATCGCCTAGCGTGCTAGAAGAAATGGAAGAGTTGGCGCCGGAGTTGATCTGCAAGTTAGAGAAGATCTTTCCACCGGGCTTCTTTAATCCAATGCAACATTTGATTTTGCATCTCCCGACCGAGGCAAGATTGGGGGGGCCCGTGCAAAATCGTTGGTGCTACCCAACTGAGAGGATGCAGAAGACGCTTCGACAAAAATGTAAAAATAAACGTAGAATTGAAGCATCGATGGCTGAGGCATTCATCACTGAGGAGGCGGCAAACTTCGTGACAGCACACTACGAAGCCAAAAATCGTCATTTGCATAATCCGAAGCCTCGGTACAATGCTGACGACCCTAAAAAGGGTGGATCCAACCTCAGCCTATTCAAAGGGAATCTCGCACCAGCCAGTGTTTCAAATCCAGTATCTTTGGATAACGAACAATGGCGGACCATTTCGTTGTATATCTTCAACAACCTGATAGAAGTGCGGCCGTACATCGAGTAAGTTCTCGGTACATAGTTTCGCAACTTCTATTTCCTTTGAACTGCTCTTATTCCTGGATATTTCATACAGTCGATACGTCGCCTTATTCTTGTATGGAGCGGTGATCCAAAAGGATTCTGTCGAAGAGTATGAGCTTCTCGCAAAGCAAGGTGGCGGCTATCCCGGTTTCATCTCTTGGTTCAAACAAACGGTAATTTCTATTAGACTTGTAGGCTAATTTGTAGGCGGCTATCCCGGTTTCATTCGCTAATTTGTGCGTAATGCAACAATCCTTTCATATTAAACTTGTAGGCTAATTCAGAGTCTATGGATGCCGAATTGAGACAAGTCGCTAATGGTTTTGACTATAAGGTCCGTTCATTTGACAAATACGACATCAACGGGTATCGCTTTCGTACCTATGGCAAAGAGCTATCTATGGCCGACCGAAAGTCTACAAATTGTTGTGTATCTGCTATCGGCGAAGGAGGTACCGAGTATTATGGGAGAGTTGAAGCAATTTATGAACTTCTATTCTATGGTGAAAACCCACCGAATGTCGTAGTCTTCAAATGTTATTGGTTTCAGCCGAAGGAGACTAGAAGAACTCATGAACATATAGGGCTAGTTGAAATCAACCAAAGCACCCATTTAGATGTTCCTGATGTCTATATTACGGCTCAACAGGCAACCCAAGTATTCTATCTACCGTGGGCCTGCCAAACTAATCCAAATCTGAAAGGTTGGGATGTCGTTTATGAAGTGCCGCCACGTGCTAGACTATCTCCCCCAAAGGAAGAGGATTATGAACCTCACATTAACCCAGACACATATGAAGGAGAATTCTTCCAAGAGACACGTCTTTCCAAAAAGCGTTTCAAGAACCGCTATACTTCACCCCAAAACATTGAAGTAGACAGTGACAGTGAATCCGACATCACCCCAGAGGAGGAACAAGAAGAGCCGGAACAAGAAGAGGTTACTGCTGCGGATGACCTGTCATTGCTTGACCGATTACGTCAAGGTGGCCTTGCACATGTTGATGCCACTGAACCCTATGAGCCCATCATTGATTATAGTGATGATGATGATTATGCATTTATTGATGATACTGATCGAGATTATTAGTAGTGTCAGGTATTAAATTTTTTAATGTTGTACTTGATGATGATACACTTAAGTGATACACATATTATTATTCATGTCGGTCTTTTTTTATGTTGTACTAATTTCGTTTACTGTTTGTCATGGCAGGTGTTGAAAGATGGTGGGCGCTGGTCGGGAGCGCGCCAAGGCTCCTTCTTCCTCGGCGCGTGGTCTGAGGTCTTCGATTCCAGACGTACCTCTTCGCCGAGCGTTGCTGGACAGTATGTCCACACCGCCGGGCCCTTCTTCGTCCACCGCGGTGCCCAGCAGGGGACGAGGTAGGAAGAGAGGAGGTGGGGCACGTGGTCGCGGGAGAGGAGGTAGGGTGACTGCTAGGGCGCCTTCCTCGCCGCCACCCCCAGCTGTTTCACCCGAGCACGTGACTGCTAGGGTGGACTCGTCCGAGGAGGAGGCTACACGGACTCCGGTCCACGAGCCTCCGGTCCACGGGTCTTGGGCCCACGAGCCTCGGGTCGACTGGCCTTCGGCCCACGAGAGTTCGGCCCACGAGACCCCGGAGGAGCACACGTCCGGATGGGGTACCTGGCCGGATCAGCCCGAGGAGCCGAGTGGCCATGCTGATGATGGCGGGGAGCCGACTGATCTTGAGGAGGAGGGTGGCACCGTCTACCAGCGTGGTGCTACACGGCTCCCGTCCGTGCCGGCGACCCGCGAGCAGAGGTGGTTGATCTTCCCTGATGGGGAGAGGTACGTAAGTGCATTTAAAATTTTTGTACCTTCTGCATTCACGTTTCTTCAAATAACTAATGCGTTGGCCTTGTCATGCTGCAGGGGTTGGGACCACCATCATAGTGTCCGCCGGCCCAACTCCGTCCTTGGAGTTCTTTGCCGGCAAAACTTCCCGGGGTTTGTCACGTTGCCTGGTGAGGGTCGGCTTCCAGAGCTTGGGTTGAGCTGGGAGCACTACGTGGCTGCTCCGGCCCCGCCGGATGTCATTATCGACGGTGTCGTGTGCGACACGAGGGCAGACATGGTGATCAGGACGTTCTGGGTAATTTCTCCTTTACACATTTCAAAATCTTCAACTAGCTAGTTATTAATTGTACTAATCAATATTGTCTCATTTGATTGCAGACATTCTACAGGTGTGAGGAGGGATACGAGCAGGACTGCGCAAATGTTATCGAGAACGTCTGCAAGCGCCTACTCCAGAACTTACGGCACGAGGCTCGGGTGCAGGCTGTTCGAGACTACTACGCCTTGCGTGGTATCAAGAAGACCAAGCCGGCGTGCCGCGATAAGTTCCTGAGTAAGGAGCAGTACATGAAGGTAATTCTTAAGGCCTTCTACTTAAGTTCCTTCATTTAGTAATTCTTAGCCGTAGCGCTCAAGTTTCTATTTGCTAACTTAGGCGCCTCCGAGATGGTGTGCGGATCGGATGGATTGTTGGGAGGTGTTGGTCGATGAGTGGTGCTCACAAGAATGGCTAGCCCTCCACAACCAGGCCAAGGACAAACGTGCCCAAATGGAAGGTGTGCCACACCATCAAGGCAGCTCCAACTTATATCAGTTCGGGCGCAACTGGGTATGTGGTTTGCTTCATGATTCATGCAATTCATTCATCATGCTAGCTTGAGCCCTTTAATTACTAACTTTCATTGCTTCTCTCTTTCAGGCACGCCACAATAAGGCGGATAAGGTGCCAGAGGTGTACGACTTGTATGCCATGGCCCACACTGGCTCTTACAAGAAAGTCAAGGCTTTCTCTCAGTCTGACCTCGATGATGCAAACAACTTCACCAACATCTCCTCCCACAACAAGCTCGTGAGATATAGAGATGAGGGGAAGGCGAGGAAAGGGGAGGACTTTAACCCGAGCCAGGGTCCCATTGATCCAGAGCTGGTGATGATATCTGGTGGCGGGAGGTCCCATGGCTCCATAGCCATTGGAGATGGACTTATCCGTTGTCCTAGCACTCTCCCGGAGATCAAGGCGCGCCAGTCGAGCTCCGCTCCTGAGATAAGGCCTCGTGAACGGCCAGTGCAACTCGCCATCAAGGTTAGTGATACGTACTCAGTTATCTGTCTCCATTACATTGTGTGCGCTTCCATCAATGATTACAAATGGTCATGTGAGTGGTGTTGCAGGCTGCTATACAGACTGAGAGAGATAGAACGGAGAAACTTCTGGCGGAGGCGGCGGAGAGGCAGCGGGAGATGGAGGAGAGGACGAGAAAGATGATGGAGGAGGAGAGGGCACGGAATGACATGCAGGCAAGGGCCATGTACGAGCTCCTTGTGGTAAGTTTCTTCTGCAGATTACTTGCTAGTCTTAACATTTGAGTCTCATTACTAACTAGTATGACTCTGTTCTGAAAACCAAATGTGCAGTCTGTGTGCGAGAAGTCCGGTCAGCCCGCTCCGCCGATGCCAGTGATTGCTCCTGGGAGCACGGTGAGTTTAGTTTGAATGGACATTAGTTGGTAGTCTCAACATTTGAGTGTCGTAATGCTAACGAGACATTGAAAATGATCTTTGTTGCAGCTTAACTCCAGAAACGCATCGCACGATCCTTCTCCAGGTAGCGGCACTAGCCACCCCGCTCCTACACCTCCCTGATCACGGTAAGTTTCTCTAGTGTTTTGCTTAACAAATGCATAAAGACCTAGACTTAGCTTTATTTCCTCCAATATGCTTACCATAATGACCTAGAGTTAGCTTATTTTCCTCCAAAATGACCCATTTTACCTAGGTTAGCTTATAAATGATGCAGTTCATCCAAGTTAGCTAAAAAATGACCCATTTCACCTAGATTAGCTCCTAAATGATCCATTTTACTTACGTTAGCTTTAAAATGGCCCATTTCACCTAGGTTAACTCCAAAATGACCCATATTACCTAGGTTATCTCATAAACGATCCATTTCAACTAATTTAGCTCATAAACGATCCATTTGACCTAAGTGAGCTAAAAAACGATCCATTTCACCTAAATTAGCTCTTAAATGATCCATTTCACCTAAGTTAGCTCAAAAAGATCCATTTCAACTAAATTAGCTCTAAAATGACCCATTTTACGTAGATGAGCTCCTAAATGATCCATTTTACCTACGTTAGCTTTAAAATGACCCATTTCACCTAGGTTAGCTCCAAAATGACCCATTTCACCTAGATTAGCTCCAAAATGACCCATTTCACCTAGGTTAGCTCCAAAATGGCCCATTTCACCTTACTTAGCTCAAAAACGATGCCCTTCACCTTAGTTAGCTCATAAACGACCCATTTCAACTAAGTTAGCTCATAAATGATCCATTTCAACTAAGTTAGATCATAAACAACCCATTTCAACTTAGTTAGCTCATATATGATCCATTTCACCTAAGTTAGCTCATAAATGACATATACTTCTTGTTCTAGTCTTCTTCTTGTTCTAGTCACCTATTTCTAACTTTCTTATTTACCATTTTGCAGATTTCATTCACTTCATGGAAGCTAGCTTGCTATGATGGAGTGCTTGCTTTTCCTTTCATGAAACTTTGCATTGTATCTAGCTTGTTATGATGGATGGAACTATGTGATATGGATCATTGCATCTAACTTGCTATGTTGATGAAACTTTGCATTGTAATATATATATGGATGGAACTATGTGTATGGATGGAACTTGCTTATGTATGAACAATGTGTATGGATGAAACTGATGTGATATGTGATATGAAACTTATGTGCTGGATATGTGCTGGATATGTGATATGAAACTTATATATTTTCTGTGCAAATTGTGGGATTTAATAAAAAACAGAAAAAACAGACAATATGCAGGCTCTTTGCCGTCCGCCCCCGACGGCAAAGAGCTCTTTGCCGTCTGCCGCGGACGGCAAAGAAGCCACGTGGCAGCCAACTGTGCTTCCTGGGAGCTGACCCATTTGGTCAGTTTGCCTACAGTGGCAGACGGCAAAGACTTTGCCGTCAGTGGCAGACGGCAAAGAACCTGCACTTTGCCATCAGTGGCAGACGGCAAAGAACCTGGCATCTAGTGACGTGTAGATGACATCATAAGGCGGACGGCAAAGACCAAAGGCTCTTTGCCGTCTGCGGCGGACGGCAAAGGTCTGCCGTTAGCCACTTAACGGACTGACAGCGCAAATATTGCCGTCCGCCCTCTTTGCCGTCCGCCGCCAGGAAGCAGACGGCAAAGAAGCTGTTTACCGTAGCCTTCTTTGCCGGAGCCTTTTGCCGTCCGCGGCTGACGGCAAAGGTCTTTGCCGTCCGCCTTTCGAGCCTTTGCCGTCCGCCATGGCAGACGGCAAAGTAGCTGTTTCCTGTAGTGCCTATATCAAAGCGAGGAAATAAACTTTAGGTCAACCAATCCTTGGCGTTGGAAACACTTGCTTTGAACCATAAGTGATTCTTTGGGCGGGGCCAGCTATTGCTAATATCGAGACCAATGCAGGACTCATCATCCAGGCGGAAGCAGCCTATATCAGGACGCATATTGTGATAGCCAGGGTAGGGAACCATAGCAATGTACGATGTATAGATATGGTTGCTTCTCATAAATGGTAATAACGTTGTGGCAACAACAGCTGGATCGCACTTCACCATCATTGGATAGTTTAGTCCAAGGAAGAGTGAGTTTTCTCCAAGACTATCAATATTCAACTAGGGAGAAGGTGCTGGCGCTAGCACACTAGTATCCGTCCCGAATACCCTGCAATGGATGTCGGAATAGGTCTAGAGAGTGCGACCATGGGAGACAACACATGCTTCCTTAGTAGCATCAGAAGTGCCATGTATACAGAGAAGAAGAGGTGATCCCTCGGAATAAGTTGCCAGGTGCCATTGAGTATGTAGGTCCTGCTCGTGATCATCACCATCGTCATCTCCCCCTTGGTTATAATTTTTTTCAAGTATAGGTGGTGGAATGTTCACAGGACCTTGGAAACACAAGAAGGTTAATTAGTACGGGGATACTAACTCGCATACATGTGGATGAGACAATTCTAATTACGGTGGAAGACACGCGTACCAAAACAATAAGTATTCCATGCAAAAACAGTGCCATGAGTGGTGGCAACAAACACAAGTGGCTCGTATTGAATTGCATCAGAGTACTCATCTGTGTACATACATTGATTTTTGAGCAATAACCATCGAGGCGTGGAAGTAAGGACGAAGATAGCAACAATAGTTCGTGTAATCCCAAGACCGGTTGGAAACTCGACAAATTGCTATCTTCCATAAACGACAGTCACCATGATCGCATTTGAACGTACGTAGATCATCTGTGTGCTCAACCTTAGGGCACTCTGAGATTTTTGGAAGTGGAACCCGGTGACGAGTGTACACATTCACAAGTTCCCGCTCGAAGTTGTACCCAATATAAACAACCCAATCTTCATTTGCGCCAGCCCAAGCCTTACCCTTAAGCGATGCCATCTTAACATCACATATATCATTATCAAGCGGCATCAACTTGCACAAGGAGAGGCTTCCGTCGTCCCCGCGCCAGTGAGCAGGGTCATGGCGAAGAAGATAGGGGAGATCAAACTGCTCCTGACCCTTGGCTTCTTTGTAATGATGTTATTTGTTGAGTCGAGAATGGTCTTGAATGAGCCTGCCATGCTAGCCGGGGTGATGACGTCACACCGATCAATGAGTTCCTCCACCATGTCATCTTTCAGATCGGGGCAAGAATAATGGGGTCGTTTCTGGCATGTTCCCTCCATGGAGAAGACGATCGAATAACAGCAGAAGGAAGGGTGAAGCCAAATGGAGGAAGGAGGAGCGTGCGACAGCAGTTCCAAATCGAGAGGGAAAGGCGAATAGGTGGTGGATGGTTGCCACGATACAGGAAGAGATGCCCCAGCCTACATAGACATCTGTTCAGAAATTGTACAAAAGGACTCGCCATCGTCTCACTAACATGTTGGAACGGGACCGCATGTCAACGAAACATGGTGTGTCATTTCTCGTGCAAAATGCGATTTTGCCGCGTTGGCCCGAGGTGCCGCATTATTTCTCGACTTTATTTTTTTAATTAATGGTGTGCCGTTCAGTTTCGAAGCACAACTAATTGGTACTGTATGCAGAGAAAATATAAACTACTCTACCACTACTCCACCTCTAGTACTAGTATAAAAACAGATATCTAGGCTGGAGCTTCAGCGCTAGCTTGCTAAGGGATGCCCACTTGCTTCTCACACTATCACCCTCTCTCTAGATATAAAAAAGATGGCGGTGGCCCCTCTCTCCCTCCTTACCGGTGGTCACAGATCCACCAGGATCTCGTCCGCCGGACAAGAGAAGGACGTGCAGCATTGATGCACTCGTCGTCGGCGAGCGAGGTCACACATTGAAAACAAGGCCGTCCTCTCAGACCTAGCGCCCGCGCGGGATGGCCTCCGCCCCCAAGCTCGCTGTCGTAGTATGTGTGGAGGACGACGACCATGAGCGAAGCCACTTCCCGCTGACCCTCAGGTATGCTACCTCTTTTTGAACCATACCCTTGTTCTGTTGCCCCATCTGCCACGTCACTGCATGTGGATCTTTTTCCACTCCACCATCTCCCCAATTTGCTATCCTCTGCTCTGCTGGTCACGTAGACGAAAACCTTAATTTGCACTATTAAAGGAAACCTACTTCATGCAGACTAATCCATGTTTGGGTTGAATAAGGTAAGAAAGGGAGAAAGTACTGTCGAAGAGACTAGGTATCAAACCTGCATCTAGGTTGAAAGGGGGAAAATCAGTAGCTAAGGAATGAGTCTCGTGTCTATTGGTTGAAAAAGGGTAGAAAGGCATGGCAACGCAATAGAGAATGACCAGGTCGAACGGTTTGTTGTCCTCACATAGGAAAAAGGTGGCTAAAGAGAACCAAAATGGTACATAATCCACATATATTGCCTGGATATTTGTTGCTCTAGGCAACCATACCACCCTCACCACTCTATGTGTCTGTGGAGGTACATCGCACTAGTGCGCCCACTGTCCGATTGGGCCTCCCATGCTCTTATTGCCACTTTTTTGTTGTTAGTATAATGCCACCGATAAAGTCAATCAATGCTACTGCTAAAGTGATGCCACATTTAACTAGTGCCGCACTCAGTCTAATGCCACCAATAAATTTAAGCAATGCCATTTAATGCCACTGGATTATTTCAGGGTTAGCTGTTGATTGTGGATGTATTAAAGATTTTTCAGCTAAGGCATTCCAAGGTTGTTACACAACCAGTATACCAACGATGAAACTTGTTACTCTCTTCAGATTTTTGCATTGTTAATGCTTATAGATTACATACCTCACTTTCATGTGATAAGTCAATTTTTTTGTACAGTGTCACCAAAATG
Organism: Aegilops tauschii subsp. strangulata; assembly: GCF_002575655.3. Classification (NCBI taxonomy): domain Eukaryota; kingdom Viridiplantae; phylum Streptophyta; class Magnoliopsida; order Poales; family Poaceae; genus Aegilops; species Aegilops tauschii. The sequence goes on along the minus strand of NC_053040.3, from coordinate 248,410,847 downwards.
CCAAGGCGTTGATGTCATTTTATTTTGGTTAAATTGCACAAAAAGATATGAAGAGAAGAGGAAAGATCAAGAGTGGGCACCTCCTCCTCCGGTTGTTTTCTTGATTCGTTTGATCAAGTTTTTATGTTTGATCGATTATCACGACTGGGATAACATTTTTTAGGTCCCCTCAAGTTCGAAATGGTATTTACCTTGAAGGTACATGGTTTGCAATTTTTTGTACTATCATTAGTTAATAATGCTAGTTACCTTCAGACTTTTATATTTGGTTTATGTCGGATCAGGGCTCCGCGGACCCAAGAGAGGTTCGAACTCAGGAGCCTGTGCAAAGAACTCAACCTCTCCAGCCAGCCAACTCGTTGCTCTCACGGCCTAGCTTGATGAACAGGAAAGGAAAGAGATAGAGCAGTTTACCCAGGTTCGGGCCACCTTGCGGTGTAAAACCCTGCTCCTGCTTTTGGGTGGATTAGCCTCACGATGGGCTATGGAAGAACTAGTACAGAGGAAGAACAACCTCGGGACCCCGCGCCTGCACTTGCCTCCTTACCACCAAAGAGGAAACCTGCCGCTCTGCGCCCGCTGGCGCCCGCTTGGCCTTGGTTGTCATAGCTTGCGTCACCCAAACCTCATGAGGTGGGAACTTGCGTAGGAATATTCGCTCCTAAGGAGGCCACCTAGGGTGCCCGCTCCCTCCGAAGGTCTTGGTGTCGTCCGCGTCGCGAGGCTCGGCTCCTCGCAAGGGTCTTGTCTTGTCGAAGCTAAAGATGGGCCATACCAGGCCGTTGATGGAGCCACACCGTGGGCCACAGGCAGGAAAGTATGGGTACCCTGGTTCCCAGAACGCTGACAATAGCCCCCGGGTCCAAGGCGCACTTGGACTTGGCTTTGAGGCGAAGCGCCGCAGGCCCCAATAGCCTACGGACCGACTCGGTGCGTGGTGCTTGATGGGACTTGGGCGTCTCCACTTCCCCACGCTGCCTCGGCAACCAACCCGGGCTGAGAAAAAGACTGGCGCCTGCCTTTGAACCTTCATTGCCTTCTCTTCATCTTGCTCCAGATCCCCCTTTCTCCCTGCCGAGAGAGTCTCCAGATCTGCCGAATCTTTCTCCCGAGCTCTTCACTGATGGCGACCAAGAAAGTGAAGCCCGCCACCCTGGTCATGCACTCTGCCTCCTCGCCCGCGCCGGCCCTCAATAAGTCCTCCATCACCAAGGCGGGGCACCTTGCCGCCGTGCTCCCGCTGACGGCGAGCAATGACAACGAAGGGAGGGAGACAGTGCTTCGGGCCGGTTCCACCAAGTGGGAGACCTTAGCGGGGACATTCTATCCCTTCTTCCTCCATAGCATCTTCGCGGGGCTCGATCATCCCGCCCTTCTCCAGGTTCTTGCTCTCCGTCCTTGACCATTACCAGATCCATGCTCTACACCTCCAGCCCAACTCTATGCTCCTCCTGGCAATCTTCACCTTCTACTTCGATGCGTTCAAACGCCCTCCATTGCGCTGATCCGCCACTTCTTATCCCTCCGGATACATGACTCGACCCAGCACTCCGGATGCGTCTCCTTCGTCGCGCCCCACGGCGGCAACACGCTCATGAGGGCCGGGAAGAAGGTGGAGGACTTTCTGCGTAAATGGATTTACATGGACGACAAGGGCCTTCACGCTCGGCTGGAGCTGCCGACCAGGATGCCGGAGAAGTTGGACCAGTGGGCCCATGAGAAGCTTAGCGACCCCCGGCGGCGCCGGTCCTGAGGCTGATGTAGGCGGACCTGGAGTCCAGGGCGCTGACAGGGGCCATGATTGTCAGGGACTTCCTAACGCAGTGCCTGGCCCCGCTCCAAGCACATTCGCGCCCCATGTGGGATTTCAAGGGCGTAAAGGACAACCTCCGGCTGCGCCGAGGGAGCCTGACAAGCGAGGAGCTGGGCAAGGCCATGTGTGCTTTGCTTGAGAAGGATACAGGCGGCCTCCCAGCAGCCTACCTCCCATTGTACCACCGCGGCGACGGGGCGGAGCTGGCCGCCACCATGCACGTCTTCAACGAGCTGGGGCTCATGCCGCCCAAGCTCCCCAACTCCTCAGTGTCGGTGTCCTCTGGCGAGGGCTTCGAGGAGGAGGGGGAGGAGGACTCAGAGGCGACCGTGGACGAGGTGGAGGAGACTTCTCCTCCATCGCAGAGCGAGCTCCTCCGCGATCTCTCGGACGACGATGACGCCGCCCAGTACTTGGTTGAGGGTTCCTCGCGCTCCTTCAGGGTCACTACGAGGTCCAGGGGCACCCCCTTGCGGAGGCTGAGCCAAGCGACTACGAAGAAGGGCGAGGCGGCGTCACTTGCTCGGGGTAACGCCCCCTCCTTGTTGTCCGTTGCCGCCACCCCGGAGCCAACCGCTGTGCGCCCGGCTGATCCTGAGGGCGTGATGAAGCCTGCGCTCAGGAAGACCAAGGCTGCTGTGGTCCTGGTGACGAGTAAGCATCTTACCTTGTTTTTGTTTTCCATCCCTGATACCGTGCCCACGATACTCTCCTCCTGGTGACCAGGCTGAAGCCCGTGGTGAAGAAGAGGAAGGAGGAAGCCGGGGCCTTCGAGGCCACGCGACCTGCCGTGACCGCGGCGTCCCTGGCACGGACGGAGGAGGCTGCCTCGCGTTCACCCGTGATGGAACAGGCCCCTCGACACTCGGTGGCAAAGCCACAGGAGGAGACCGCTTCCATGGCCCAGCAGACTCTGGAGGTGCCCGTCCCTACCGCACCCGTCGGGGTTTGAGGGCTACACAGGCCCCTGCCACCCTTTCTACTGTGACGGTGCCAGTCAGGGCGCCGGTGTCGCCTCCTCCCCAAGCCCTCGCGTCGCCGGCCATGGCTCCTCTGTCAGGCCCGATGCTTTGGAGGAGGCCTACGCCGTGCTGGACCAGCTCCGGACCGATCTTCAGGGCACCGAGAGGTGTGTGGTGACGAAGCATCTGGGCTGATCTCGTGGTGGCTCCCAGGCCGACTCGTCCGTCGGGACGGCCTGGGGCCAGGCCGAGGCTTCCGTCATGGAGGGCAGGAAGGAGGCCGGCGAGGCCACTGTTGCTCGCGACGAGGCATTGGTTGACGTAGCATCCGCCAAGGAACGTTGCAGCATGGTAGGCCCGTCACGAAGAGCAGGCAGCCCGCACCCGCCGGCTTCAGGAGCAGGAGGAGGACCTCAAGGCCCGGGAGACTGTGTTCGCCGATCGCGACGCCAAGCTCAAGCAGGCAGCCCAGGAACAGGCCACGGAATGGAGCCGCCTGGGGATGCTGAAGGAGGAGGAGGACATGGCCCAGGCATCCCACACCAAGCTCGTCTCCGAGGAGACGGCTTGGCTAGAGGCTAGGGAGAAGACCCTCGTCGCGGCTGAGAAGGCGGCCACCAGAGGGCGCGACACCTTCGTCTCCCTTGAGCTGAGGTCCCGCACGACACTGCACTCCCTTTATAGAGGAGGGTACGAGAAGCCGCTGGCGGCTCTAGAGGATGGCCTTGCCGGTCTTCTTACCAAGCTCGTCGAGGAGCTCGAGGGCATCGCCGCCAGAGTGGACTCCACGGTAGAAGGGGAGTGCCGCTCACTCTTCGCTGCGACCGCGACGCGTGTTTTCAGCCACCTCCATCTCTAAGACCCAAGCTTTGAACTTGGTGCGCTGGTCGAGCCGGTGGCTCCTGAGGCCTGCGATGTGGCTGTCAAGGCCGTGAAGGGGCAGGTGAGAACCCTGCTGGAGAAGTTCTGTTGCGTCGATGTTGAGGCTGTGGTGACCAGGGCCGGTGGCGAAGATGACGGCGACGTTGTCAACGACAGGCTCCCGAAGGCGGGCGATTGTGGCAACCAAGGTTGAAGGCGGTGCTTCCACCAGTTTATTCCTCCAACATTTACCGTGCCTCGCGGAGGCATGAGAACTTCTGCTTTGAACTTATGAGACATTATGTTTTGTAATAATTTGCTAGGACTCCGCAATTTCCTTTCCGTGCTTGATTTCCTTTCTGTTTGGTTTAGCGTTCTGCGTCGGCATGGCACGGCCCCGCGCATACCTCAACCGCCATTGGGGCGTCCGGATCACCAGGACAAGACCAAGGGGTGAGGGGCTATGTGGCCAGTGAGGCCCCTGAGTCGCGATGCTCAGGGGCCCCCCCTTGACATATGAACGGCCCTCATGAAGGAAACGCGAGCAGCATCTGGGTTAATCCGGAGACCCCATACCTCTCCTTGCTAGCTTTTCCCTCGGAGGGTCGCGTGAAGACGAGGTGCGAGAGACCTGGTGAGGTGGCGTGCGCCAGGCGTTACCTGGGCACATCCCCCGTGCCCAGCCCCCTCGCGCGACTCTCCCATGGGGAAAGCAGCGTGGTGAGGCCGGACGGCGGGCTCAAGAGCCCTCTTGAGGTTACTGCAGCCGCTAGGGCGCCCTCAGTTGTTTATTCACCAGCGCAGAGCATGGTGCTTCCACTCTTGCGTGGGTATAGCCATCCTCGACCGTTTCGTCCACCAGCGTGGAGCATGGGGCTTTCACTGGTGCGTGGGTGGGAGCTTCCTCCGAGGGGAGACTCCGGGGTGTGTACAGCCCCGTCCTGACACGTGGCTTGCACGGCAGGACTGGAGGAGGTGTATATGGGCACCCGTGAGCTAGTGCGGGACTCATGGGGCCCTACCTCAGGGCGGGTTGCGCCTAGATTTTTGGTTCGGAACATTTGTAAGGGTCCTCCGAGATGGTCAAGGGATCTGTGCCGAGTCAATCTCCGGAGAATATTGCATGAGAAGTCCAAACACCAACAACCCCAGGAGGTGACGTGAACGGGGCCGGCCCGCCAGACAGAGCTCAGCTGTTGGGCTTATCGACGCTGCAGGGACGGACCCGAGCACAGACGATGTGCCCAGTCTTCTCATGCAATGATCCTGAAGAAAGACAGCCGGCGCGTGGTTCCCGCGATGATGAGGCACCGGGTCGCGCGCCCTAATTCATCCACTCACGATTAGCTCACGCGAGAACAAGGCGCCAAGGGCCATGGGAGGTGACGTACACGGGGACTAGCCCGCTAGACAGAGCTCAGCCACTTGGGTTTAGCAACGCTACAGTGACGGACCCGAGAACACACGCCGTCCCAGTCCTTAATCATGAGTCGGTCACGGGCGGGTTTATGAGAGCGCACGATATTCGTGGTGGCGAAGCACCGGACATGAAAGTGGTAATATGAAGCAATTCATGAAAGGGTAAGGCCAGTTCTGATATATGCGCAAGACGATACATGCTGTAGGGACGGACCCGTGCAGCTTGAGGATAATGCAGTCCGATGGGCGCCCTCAATTGGACAAACCAAAAAGTCACCTGGCACCGTCGTTGGAGAAGTGTTGGGGCAGCTGAGGATGCGCGCTGCAGAAGTCACTCCTCACGAGTCGTCTGGCTCCTGGGTCTCGTGAGGCTTCGGAGGTCCTGGAGGCTTGCGAGGGGTCGGCACCTTCGCCATCAGGATCGCCTGGCGCCTGGCCTCGTGAGCCTCCAGGGTGCCCCGCATGCGGTGCTGGTGCGCGGCAGCTGCGTTCGGCAGGCCGAAGGGCATGCGAACGTAGCTATGAGGGCGGCCTCCGCACCGGTCGACGCGAGACGGCCAGTAGAGCTCCCGAGAAGCGGCTTTGTTGAGCCCTGGGATGTTGACGCAGACGCGTAGCTCGCCACCCATATCAGGGGCGGCAGCTGCACTAGGTGATGCGGGGCAGCACTCGCCGCGCATGGCGTGCGCCTCCTAAAGCTCTCCAATCGCCTTGGTGATGAACTCCTGAGCGCCTGGCGCCTGGCGCCCTGCGCCCTACTCGCTGAAGTGCGCATTGAAGCACGCCTCTACATGGTGCCCGAATGCCTCCCTCGTGACGCTGCCCAGGTGAAAGGCCCTTTAGAGGAGAGCCCCCGAGCCTAACCTGAGAGGGGTGCCGGGCGCACCTTCGTATGCGAGGGGGCGCAGGTCCTGAGGCACGGTCGTCAAACACCCCACCCTCCTGAGGTCCTCCGAGGAGGATTTGCTTCTTCTTCTTGGGGATGACCTCGGGATGGTGGATGGCTCCCTCATCATCTGAGTTCTTGACCGCTACGGTGGTAGGCGCGCTCAGGGGAGCACACCGCATCCTTCTCATTGCAGGCGATCGTGATGAGCCTCAGCTTCCTAGCATCTTGAGGACGTTGTAGCCGTGGTGAGTCACTGCCATGAACTTGGCGAGGGCCGAGTACCCGAGGATGGTGTTGTACGGGAGGCGAATGAGGGCGACGTCGAAGTCAATGAGCTCGGCGAAGTAGTTGTCGCGCTTGCCGAAGGTGACTGTGAGGCGAATCTGCCCAGGGGGCAGTGGAGCCATCGGTCACCCCTGAGAAGGGCTTGGTGGGGAGGAGCTGGTCATAGGGCACCTGGAGCCTCTTGAATATCTCAGCAAAGAGGACATTCAGTCCCGCACCTCCATCCATGAGTGTCTTGGTAACGAGGACGTTGTTGATGGTTGGTGAGCAGAGCATTGGGAGCGTGCCGGCGGTGGTTGCACACTTGAGCTGATCCATAGAGTTGAAGGTGATGGCGTACTTGGACCACCTGAGAGGACGCGATGCCTCGAACTTGGGGAGGGCGGCGTTCACCTCACAAGCGAACTACTTGAAGACGCGATGGGAGGCGGGGCCTGAGCGCCACCCAGGATGCAGGCGATAGCACGAGGCTCTTGGAAGCCCCAGGCCCCATCATCTTGGAAGTGGTCATCGTTCCTCCTTGGCGGCGGCGGCAGCGGAGGAAGGCCGGCGTTGCCCTGAGGACGATCCTCACGAGGCTGGTCCCTCCAGGGGCCATCGCTAGGCTGGCCCTGCCAATGGTCCTAACGAGGCTGATCACGCCAGTCCTGACGAGGGTAACGGTTGTCCCAGCGACCTCCGCCACGGCCTCCTCTGCGGCCGTAGCCACAATCGTTGCGCTCAGGGCGGCGGCCAAGGTGCACGTCTCGGATGGCCCTGAGCTCTTGGCGGTCGTTGGTGTTGTGGCTGTGGATGTTGTGGAAGACGCAGAACGGGCGGCTGCCCTTGGAGGGCTCAGGGTGGTCGCAGCCGTGCTTCATCTCGGGCTCGACCGCGAGCACAGCCGGGCCCCTGCACTTCACTTCCTTGGCCTAGGCCTTCTTGTCTTTAGAGTCTGCCTCTGGGAGCTCGAGGAGTGAGAGGCGACCTTCCTCTTCCCTCACGCATCTTGTTGCCATGTTGAACATCTCCAGAGCCGAGCACAGGTCCTCGTGTATGGTGAGTTCTTCCTTCATCTTGACATCCCGGACGCCATCAGTGAATGCTGAAATGATGGCCACGTCCGACACCTTGGGGATCTCGAGGCAAACGTTGGTGAAGCGTTGGATGTATTTGTGCAAGATCTCCCTTGGCTGCTGCTTGATGCGCCGCTGGTCGCCTGTAGCAGGGGTGCGGTCGCGAGTGCCCTGGAAGTTGGCGATGAAGCGCTCACGCAGCTCATCCCAGGAGGATATTCATCCCACTGGGAGGTTCAGTAGCCACGAGCGTGCGCCATCCTTGAGAGCCATGGGAAACCCGTTCGCCATGACGTTCTCATCGCTGTTCGCCGCCTCGAAGCTCAGCTCGTAGAGCTGGAGGAACTCAGCTGGGTCAGGGGTGCCGTCGTAGCGTGGAGGCAGATCCAGCTTGAACTTGCTGGGCCAGATGACGCAGCGCAGCTCCGGAGTGAACGCTCGGCAACCTGCCTCGCTCACGAGAGCCCGCCGCAGAGGGGGAGCCTGGTCTTGGCATCCGCGTGCACCGCCTCGGGCGGCACACAGTCTTAACGTGGCAGTGCTGGGAGCGCACGCGCCTCTCCTTAAGGGAGCTGCACCACCTGTCAGCTTTCCTCGTTGGGCGCCGACGCCCTGCGCGCTCACGCCATGGCTCGGGGACGATATCACGCCGAAGAGGAGGAGGAGGCGCACCATGGCTCACATCGCCTGCCTGAGGCGGCGGGGGAGGCAGCGAGCGAGATGGCGCGGGAGCCTCTCCAGCGGCACTGACGAGCTCGGCGATGCATTCTAGCCAGTCCTCGTAGAGGTCATCGGCCGGATGATAGCGCAGAAGATCGCGCGCCACGAGCAACACAGCCTGCTTCGCCGGCCCGCGACGAGCATGAGAAGATGAAGCAGCAGCTGGCGTCAACGACGGAGTGGTGGTGCGACCATCGCGTCGCATGGAAGGCAGCAACGACGAGTCCTGCTGCTCGTGGACCATGGAGTCGGTGGCCGCATTAGCCGCAGGTGATGGGGAGCGGCGAGGAGCGCCGTCGCCTGTAGGCACTGTCTGAGCAACGCGGGCGGTGAGGGCTGCCTGAGGCTCAGCATGAACTCGACGAGGGTCAGCCATGAGAACCGCGGAGCGGCGGCGAAACGACCGATGGAAGAGAGGCTTCGACACACCCCTACTTGGCGCGCCAAATGTCGGATTCAGGGCTCCGCCGACCCAAGAGAGGTTCGAACTCAGGGGCTGGTTCGAAAAACTCAACCTCTCTAGCCAGCCAACTCGTTGTTCTCACGGCCTAGCTTGATCAACAGGAAAGGAAAGAGACATAGCAGTTTACCTAGGTTCAGGCCACCTTGCGGTGTAAGACCCTACTCCTGCTTTGGGGTGGATTAGCCTCGCGAGGGGCTGTGGATGAACTAGTATAGAGGAAGAACAACCTCAGGAGGTCTGTTCTTGTGTCGGTGTGAGCTAGTGAGGGTTCGGATTCTGGATCCCCTCCTATGGTGGTGGCTAAACTATATTTATAGTGGCCTCGGTCCTCTTCCTCCAAAACGAAGGCGGGAAGGGATCCCACATTGGCCAAGTTTGAAGGGAGGCAAGTAGTAAATCTTATCCTGACGAAAGGTGGTCTTCGCCTGCAAAGCCTCTGCTCATGACGCCGTGGTGCACTCGGTGATGACATCTGTCCTGCCGCCCAGATTGTCTTGGTCTCGTTGCACTGGAATGGAAACCGTTGGCTGAGTCCTTGGGAGCCCACGCCTGCGCTTGCCTCGTTAGCACCAAAGAGGAAACCTGCCGCTCTGCGCCTGCCTGGCCTTGGTCATCATGGCTTTACGTCACCCAAACCTCATGAGGTGCGCGCTTGCATAGGAATCTCCGCTCCTCAGGAGGCCGCCTATGGTGGCCGCTCCCTCCGGAGGTCTTGTTGTCGTCCGCCTCGCGAGGCTCTTGTCTTGCCGAAGCTGACGATGGGCCATACCAGGCTGCCGATGGAGCCAGACCGTGGGCCGCAGGCAGGCAAGTATGGGTACCCTGGTTCCCAGAACATCGACAATTTAATGTTGTTGCACAACTAGTATACCAATGTTGAAACTTGTTACCTTTATATTTCGTATAGTTAATGTTTATAGAAATCTTCCAGTGTTAGCTTATGGAAATCTGTTCAGTAAAACCATAGTATTGTACCCCGTAATAAAAAACCTACTCTATTGTTGCACTAGCCACTAGATTAGTGTATATTTGTATTATTCAAATGGTGTTGCATTAACTATGGACATATATAAGGTGTGGCAAGCTTTCCCAGATATGTGCTCAAGAAAAATGTTGCCTGTTTTTCTAAAGACTAGATGTTTGGGTACTTTAAATTGAATAGCAAAAACGTCTTATATTAAGGAACAGAGGGTGTAGAGTTCACTCAAATTATGCCGGTAAAGCTAGTCACACCTTTGTTAAAATTAATGTTTATTATGTTATTGGAGGAGGTCTGCATGTTTGTCTCTAATGCTTGTCGATTACATACCTGACATCATGATGTAATGGTAAGTCATTTCTTTTTGTACAATGTCACTAAATTGTCAAGGCTGTGATGGCATTTTATTTTAGTTGAACTGCACAAAATATGTTCAAAAGAAGAGGAAAGGTCAGGAATGGTTCAATCTTTCAGAAAATACTATGTATGCCTTCCTAACATTAGCAGTCGTTGCCTTATTTATTCCGTCAAACAGCTGGTTAGAAATAGTCTTGCTACCTTTTCCCATTAAGAAATTGGAATGCTTATACTTGTGAGTCTATGCTTCAACTAGTGCCACTTTTATAGTAATCACACTTTCAATATCTGCGTAAACATGGATGCTCGATTTTAGTGGAACTACACAAAAAGTTCAAATGGTTCAACATTATGAGCATGTTTTCTTCCAAACCGTTATATCCAATTGGTGGCACTATGAGCTGTTCATTACGAAGATACATGGTTTGCTACTATCTTGCTACCCTTTTTGTACTATCATTAGATAGTAATATTAGTGGTTAACATGTGAATTTATTGGCAGGGTGGACCTACATTGGAGGGGCAAGACATCATTCAATGATTGGATGCTCAATTTCGGTCGTTTCGATTTCACCTCTTCCATCACTGCGAACATGGATATCCTTAGTCTCACGAAGAATAGGAGCTATATTTCTGCTCTGTACCAGCAAATCAATTCAGTACGAAATTGTCCAGGGCAAAACATGACAGTATCAAATTGTCCAGTGCAAAACATGACAGATGCTAAGCGAAAATGACTAGCAGAGACGTGTTCAAACCTAAAATACAAGGTGGGGTATATGTTTACTAGCTGCTTGATATTTGTGCAAATAGATGTCTGCCCGTTGCTATTTGGCAAACGAACAAAGTGACCTCAATTTTGCTGGAACTACACAAGAGAATAGTATAGTCACTACATGCAGTGCCATTTGAAAATAGAAACAGAAAGATTGGATAGTCACTTCATGGAGTGCACAAAAGTAGTACTGTACTATTTATTGGCCAACACTAGGTGCTTCATTGCTTTGGTCTGATTATACAATGGGCATCATTTTTCCTAAGTAAAAGTTTGTATTCCGAAAATAGTCTCGCCGTGTGATCGAGAGAAGACCAAATCAGATTGCAGTGGATGTTCCTCCATCATGTGTGGTTCATTCTCATTGTTCCAGCTGTTGGTGAAACCACTTAATTTTGCAAGAGGAAATGTAGACTTCACAAACAAATTTGTCTTTCAGTCTGTACTAAATGTTGGCCCAGAGAAGCATCCATGTTAGTAGCAAGAACATATGTTTTTTAGATCTTAGCTTTTGGAGCTACATATTTGTATATGATCCGTGAATCATTGAGATGCATTAACATGTTGGTCTTATGTATGGGAATCGTACTAGTTGGTTGTGAAGTTGGGCTACTAGTGTGAACATATTACAATGCCAGGCCTGTGAGTCTCATGTGAACATTTCGAATGGATCGGCTCTTGCTACTGTGCACAACATGATCCTTATTTCTGTGTGCTCAGTGTTTACAAGTTACTAGCAGTTCCTTATTTCTATTTGCTCAGTGTTTACAAGTTACTGATCGATCACCAGCTAGCCTACTAATATGCTCCTGGCAGTTTTAGTTGTGACGCAACATCCGAAGGTGGCAGTTTTTTGAATAAAAATGCCTACCTCTGAAGAAACTGACATGCTGTTATGAAGAAAAGGTCATGCAAATCTAAAGAAACTGCCAGCAAAAACGTTCGCAAATGCCTTATCTCCCAGCGAATGTTCATCAGCTATTGTGATCCTACACCTACACTATCCTATCGACTCGATCCTACGCGAATAACCAGTGGATCACACACGTACCTCATCTGGATGAATCGAGCGCACTCGTTTGACCGTCATGCCGATGTGCGACCCAGCACGGACGGGACGCACCACTAACGAGACAGGACGGGACGACACCGTCATAATTTTAGTTCTTCTAGTTTTCCATGGCAAGCTGGCGCGCTAAGCCATGCCTGCTTATGCATTGAATTCCGATGACCGTCATGTTTCCCGCGACACGCTGGCTCACCTACCTTCCACCTATAATTACTGGTTCCTTGCGTTCTCCGGTGGCACCGTCACCCAACTCGCCCTATCCTCATAAGCCCCCACTATCCCGACGTCGCTCGCCACTTGCCCTCGCTCTCGCCACGTCTGCCATGCCCCCGCTCGTCCGCAATAGGCGACGCCGGAGGCGGTCACCGCCGGAACTAGTGTTCTGTTTTTCACCAAAAGGCAAACGGAGGGAGAAGACATTCTATCGGTCTTTAGATGGCAGTGCAGAGTATGCGGACTTGTTGGAGCGCAACCGCCTGACGGAGGGCAGCGTATCGACAATTTGTGCCGACAGCGGGGCATGGAGCAGCAGCGCACCGACGCTCTGAGTCGCGAGCAGAGCGCCCGCAACTGGGCTAACTAAATGGAGGTCGGTGCCTCGCAAATAGCCCTTGAGGCTGTCAGGCACGCACGTGTTCATGACGCCGAATTTTACTACCAACACGTCAAGTGGGTATCCCTCTTGGAAGCCGAAGCTTTGGTGGACCACGCTGGCATGGAAAGGGCCAACGCGCGCAAGCAACGCACCCAATCGCACCTCTGACAAGTCTGAGACGAGGAGGAGGACGTCGGTGCCTGTGTTTAGCATCGTCTAGTTAGCTAAGAGTATGTTAGTACTTGTACACTACCAGAGTATTAGTGGGAGTAGATAGTTAACTTGGCTATGATGGTTGTCAGCGTGGAAGTTCAATCTTCTATATCTAGATCATACCTGTTACTTTGCTCTAAATGTTGAACTTTCCGTTTGAACGTATGGAATGGGCTGTTATTTTTTTAAATGGGTTGTATTTGTCCGCCACAGGTTTAGATGCTGACTTGTGGGCCTACTAGGTTGACACGTGCACAATCAGGAGATGATTGTACATGGAGAGGATGACAGCAGGGACCCACCAGGGTCATGGCAGTACACAAGCAAGTGCCTCCTTATTTCAAGCCAAAAAATGGTTCCTCCTAATGGATTTCTGACATCTATGTCCCATGCCATTGTCAACGTAGTCAATAAATGGGAGAATTGCACAACGAGCGGCTGACACCAGGGACCCCGCAGCTCGCCCAGTTTTTTTTGTTTTTTAGACAGAAGCAGGGTGTCAACTGGGCTGTGCGGGGCACTCTGGCCTGTCTAGCTAGCCTTTTATTTTATGTTTACCACGAGATCAGCCCAGTAGTTTTTTTCTTTCTGAAAATGGCTAGCCTAGTTATTTTTTGTTCTTTTGCAGAATACCCAACCAACGCCTACTTGCTTTCGTCAGCCCTGCTGGGCTGCAAATCTTTCAAAACGAGGAGAGTTTCATTCGGCTTGCCCAGAAAATGGGCTATCAGTAATGAGAAATGGGCTGTACATTTTTAGAACACATCAAACCGACAATTAGTTTCAAATTTCTTTTTTTCATTTTGAGATTTTAAATTCCATTGATTTTTATGCATGGAAAATTATTTAGATTTTATATTGATATAAATTTATTTTACAAATTAGTTTGAATGTGACTCGAAATTTCAGGATTAAAAACAGTTCGGACCGCACCGAAATATGCAAAATTTCGTATAATTTTTTCACGGTGGCCACAATATGGGCTGTAATGCTAACAAAAAGAATACGGGCTCCAAAAAAATCCTTAAGAATTAGCAAATGGGCTATAAATTATGACAAATAATCGCAGATGGGATGTATGCTGTTTTCCACAGATCTGAGGCTTACTTGTGCGCCTACTATAGGTTGACGAGTACGCTTTACTAAAAAAGGCTAATGTGTACGCTTTCATAAAAAAAGGTTGACGCGCACGCAAGGCCGTGTCAACTTAGTAAACACACGAGAGCGGTGACTGTTGGACGTCCATCCAATGGCCGTCGTGTTTCTTCAATATCTGCTCTTCCTGCTCCAGCCGCTCAAACCAGCGCCGGTGGGACTGCCTACTCCCTCCTTCCGTGGCCGGCTTTGCTGCCGCATAGGCCTCACCGGCCCACCCTACTCCCACCACTGGCCAGGCCATCCCTCTACCCACCCGCACGTCCTATTATTTTCCAGTGACGGTAGCCTCACCCCACAGCCGACTAGTCAGCCCTCGTACTCCCGCCAACAAGGGCATCCGCTGATGTGGCTTTGCCGGCTCCGGGTCATTCCCTTCCTGGGCCTCGCCGTCGTCCACCGCGTTGGTGCTCTCGACGCGGCATGGTCAACAAACAACAGCCATCGGAAGAGGGATGTAAGTGGAGAGGCTGACAATAGGTACCCACACAAGCAAGTGCCTCCTTATTACGCGAAAAAATGATTGCTCCCGCTGACAGCTGGGACCCACCGGCTATATCTTTGCATGACAGGAAGTGCCTCCTTGTTATGCAAAAAACTATTGCTCCTGATGACAGCTGGGACCCGACAGATTTATGGCTGACTTGTGAACCTACTAAGCTGACGCGTATGTAGGGCTTTGTCAACTTAATCAACAAATGATTCTAGCAGCTGGACCGTTGCATGTTAATCCAACAGCCATGCTGCTTCTTCAACCTTTGATCTTTCTATTGTCTCCCGTGGGCGGCAGTGCTGTTGCGCACCCGAACCAGTCAAGTTTCCGACTCCTCTCCATCTGCGACTCCAATGCTGCGCCTTCCCCATCTCTGGGTCATTCCAGTCTGGGACCTCGCCTCGTACACCGGCCCTGGTGCGCTCGACACGGTGTGGTCAACATGGTCAACAAACGAGAGTCATCGGAAGATGACTGTACGTGGAGAGGTTGTTAGTGGGAACGCACCACACCCATGGACGCATGCATGCAATTACATCCTTTTTACCCTGAAAAATAATGTTCTCTCCCCCTGACAGCTGGGACCTACCAGCTACATGTTTGCACATAAGGAGGTGTGTCCTTATTACGGGCAAAAAAATGATTCTTCCCCCTGACAGTTGGGACCCACCAGTTATATCTTCGCACACAAGGAAGCGCGTCCTTATCCTCCCAGACAGCTGGGACCGACCCGGTCGAAGCGTATGTAGCGTTGTCTATCTGGTCGCGAACGTGTACGTACATACTGGTCGATCGGTCTCTCTGCAGCGATGAACTGTGGCCGAGGAAGGAGTGGCACTTGTCGTAGTAGAGGCGTGGGTGTAGCATGTCACGCAGTCCCGTCTATATCGTGCACACGTACGTACAACCACGCTGCAAGAAAGTAAATACGGCTACGTACGTACATACGGGCGGGGTCTCGAACGCATACAGCGACGTCATCCTGTTCATTGGCAGCCAACCGGCTAGGTTGAAACGGAGGAAACAACATCGTATTCATCAGGAGGCAACCTACTGGGTAGGAATACGCCGTGTTCATCGGGAGCCAACCTGCTTGGACGGAACAGCCGAAACGAGGTCTAGCGTACCGCAGAACAGAGGAAACGGCCCTTCTGTTCGACCGCGTACAGTCGAAACAGGGTCCTGTTCATGGCGAAGGGTCTGGTGTACCGCAAAACAGAGAAAACGGACTTCTGTTCAAGGGCCTAAGGTCGAAACGCGGTCCTGTTGATCGGGAGGGGTGTGGCGTACCGCAAAACGGAGGAAACGGACTTCTGTTTGAGAGCCTATTGTCGAAACAGGGTCCTGTTCATCCACTGTCTACTGCCTCGCTCCAGCCTCCACCTGCCACTGTTCATCCACCATCGACTTCCTCCAGCCTCCACTAGTTGTTGTTCATCCATGGGCTACTGTTCATCCAGCCTCCACGGGGTCCTGTTCTTCCACCGCCAACCGGCTCGGGTGTCGCGGCCTTCCTCGGGGTCCTGTTCATCCAGCGGCAATAGCCTACTACCACGGGGTCCTGTTCATCCAAACCCCACCGGGAAGTGTTCACCCACAGCCAGTCAACCGGCTCGACTCACCATGTCTCGACTCGTTCTACATACTACGCGCACGGTAGCAACAGTCACTGTTTATCGAGAGACAACCCAACACCGCCTGGCAACGTCTCGCATGAGGGCTCGATCAGCATTAGTAAGCAGCAGCAGTGATCGATCGCTCGGGTTCAGTTAGCAGCAGGAGCGAAGGAATCTCTCGGGTTCAGTGAGCAGCGAATGAATCGCTTGGGTTCAGTTAACATCCAAGGGATCGATCGCTCGTGTTTAGTAATGTAGCTAGCAGTGCGATCACTCATGTTCAGTTAGAGCCCAATGCCTCGCCGCACACACGCCCATACGTGTACGAGAGAAACACGCAAACCTCCATGCATCGTTCGGCCCCGACCACCCATCCTAACCGGAACTCCCTGATATTTTCCTCGCCCTCGCTTCTACCACGATTTTTTCCCTCATGGACGGCCCAAAGAATGTCATGCAGGTGCGTCTCTGGCCCGCCCAGGAGGAAAAGCCCATTTTCTGTCATGATTTTTTGGCATAGAAGTAGGAGCCCACCACATCTATGATGATACGTGGTTTTGTCATAATTATCAAGTGTCATAAGCATGATAGAAAAAAAAATCGTTCGGCCCATAATGTAACAGATGTGTCTTTTTTTGTAGTGCACGTGGCTGCATGTGGATCTTTTTCTACTTCTGTCAGCTGTTCCAAAGCCACCTGGACTTTTTCTATTATTAAAGGTAAAGCTAGTTCACACATTAAAATCTAAGACTTGGTTCAAACAGGAAGAAAGTGGGAAACCTGTAGCATGAATCTAGGACTTGGTTCTAAGAGCAAACAGGGGAAAGTAGTAGATACTGGCTACCCAACCGGTCTCTTGGTGGAAAAGGGGAAGAAAGCGGGGTGGATGGCGAAGGATGGGGGGAAGTGGACCTATCTCTTGGTCGAAAGAGGAAAAAAGTGAGGGATGTTGGGGGGACAACGCAAATGAGAATGAGCAAGTCTAGATTTCCTCTACTCACATAGGAAATGTCGCCGAGGAGATAAAAAATGGGACAAATGCAGGCATGCTCCCTAAATGTTTGCCGCCCTCGACAACCACATCTGCCTCACCACTTTATGCCCCTGCTGTCCCTACGCCCTTATCGCTACCGTTAATGTAAAATCACATGAAGCATGAAGCAATGCCACCTAATGACACTATTAAGTAATGCTGTTGTCAGTATAGCGCCATCGATAAATTGAGGCAATGCCACCTAATGTCACTATTAAGTAATGCCATTGTCAGTATAGCGCCGTCGATAAATTGAAGCAATGACACCACCATTTTATGAAGTTCTTCTGTCTTGCTTTATTTTTCATGAATTGTGTTTTTGCAGTTACACTTAAATCTCACACCTCTAACATTGCTTCATCCCAGTGGAACTGCACAAATTTGAATGCACTTTTATTGATCATATGATACTCTCATGATAGTAATACTAATGCTATTATTCTGCATGTTAATCTAGTGGCAGTGTTGATGTGATGTGATGCTACTTCTTACTTAATGGCACCTTTTCATATTGTGAATGTAGTGTCAATTATAACACAACATATGCTGTTGTTAATCATATGCCATTGCAAATAACAGTCACTGCTTAAATAAACATGTTTCATATTTGCGCAAACAGGGATGTCCGTCTCCATATTGTTTCTATTTGTGCAATTAGAAGTACACACCTTAGTTTTAGTAGAACTGCACAAAATGAGATGGCTATTCCTAGCTGTCGTCGCCTAACCACCCGTGTTCCAGGTATTCCTACATTGGTAGTAACTAGGTAGAATGACCAACGTAATCTAAAAGAAGCTGATTCATACGTTTGCTTCCTGATTGTAGTGCAGGGACGAGTGAACACAACTGCATCCTAGTCAGGAATGCACTTTTTCCTAGATCAAGGATGGACAGAGGATTAGATGGCACGACTGCATGGAGGTTTTTGGGACAGGTGCGCAGACAATAGGCATTGTGTCTGCTTATTTCTGCAAATAGTGGTGCTTAAATTTAGTGGAACTGCACAAGAAGTTCAAATGGTCAGTCCACTACATGGTTCAGTTCAATATTGCAACTGTGAACACAATTATAATTGGTTATTTTTGAATGAGCAAACCTAACCCTGGATGGTGGAAATAAGAAAAACCAGAGTGAAGTCCAAGAAGTTAAAGCCTGCCTTGGGAGGCTAGCCTTGCTTGATTTTTCCTGATTTGTAAACCTTCTCACAACTTTGTCTTTGGCCGTGAACTAGTAAATGTTGGTTATGTTCTATGCATCATTGAGATGTATAAAATTGCTGAACTTATGCTTTTCAAGTATTTTATGAAGCCGAGTTTAATGTGAATGTTCCACCTGAATGCTGGACTAGCGTGTGAATTTTGGAATTTACATTGTGGCCTCAGTTAACTTCATGAACCACTATAACAAGATACCTAGTTGCATATAGTTGAGACAACTGAGTATTGATTGTTAGTTGGTCGATGGCCGACTTTTCTAGTGTTGAAGCGAGCCGAGCCAATGTGTCGTGTTTTGCACAACTTCTTACAAGTGGGGTAGCACCAACAGTGTTTACAAGTACTTAACCAGACTTACAGACCCTATGTATATGTCGGTGCACAGTTGTCGAATAAGTACTCTATTTCATCAAACACACACTGCTCGTATGATAAACCATGACAACTTATGTCTTACCATGCCATATTACATGAAAAAACTAGTGAGGACGCATCTGTTTAGGCAACAATTATGTAAGTGCATCTAGTGCCCCTTAGTGATTTTGGTGTATTGAAGACTTATATGTTAAGGGACTAATGTGCTTGTGAGTGTACACAGGTTCTATAAGTCTCTGAGGAGTTTCATATTTACAAAGAAAGTTGACCCCTAAAAATGAATGTCTTTAGTTGAAGACTTTGGTTTTCTTGAAGACTTTGAAAATGAGGAAATTGGTGTGACCTTGAAGACTTTGATATTGATGCGAGGATTATGAAGCGTGAAGACTTTTGTTTTCATAGTTTCATTTTCTCTTTCTTGAGTCATAGGAAACACCATACTATTATAGGAGGTGGAGGTAAAACTAAGGAAACACTTTCCAAGTGATGCTCATCTCAAATCCCACACCTACCCAATCCTTTCGAGTGAAGCCATTGGAAATCTCATATAGTTCAGTCAATTTCTTCGGTGACAGAGTGAAGATCTTCTGGTCTCTGAGGAATTTGTTCTAACTGAGGAGTTAGGAATTCGCTAGTACGGATTGCCTACAAGTGCGGTACATGATAGCCCTGAGGAATTTGAGAGCTCAAATTTCCGACTGTTGCTGTGCTACGCGCCAGCTACCCCAAATATCTTATCCACCTAACGGTCATATCATTGAAGAGCATTTATGTATTATCATGTCGGGATGCTCATCAGCTATAAATAGCCACCCCCTATAAACACTAGTTGGTTGGCTGCTCCGAGAGAAATTGACACTTGTCATTTAGAGCGTCCCATCCTCCGAGGACTTTGAGAGAAAATCATCAGTGAGGAAAAACCCAAACCCAAACACCTAAAACCCAAAGTGATTGAGCAAGCTTCATGAAAGCAAGCTTCATGGCGGGCTGAACTCGGGTGGGTCCCGCATGCTGAGCCGTCTCAATGATGTCGGTGCAGATGTCCGGCTCAGGGCGTGGTTCGCCAATCTTGCCAATGAAAACATGGATTCCGCCGAAGGGGACCTGGTACCCGTACTCGATTGAGCCGGCCTCGGGGCCCCAACATGCGTCATCGATGTAGAGCTTGCCGCGACGACTCTTGGTCATCAGGCCCATAGCGTATCCCTTGAGCCCTTCGAAGTTGCCCTCTAAGAACTTGAAATCATCGTGTGATAGCCCCACGGTGGGCGCCAACTGTGGTGGAATTGTCACGGCAGATGTCCTAGTGTGAGGACTTAGACATGGAGCCATCGTGACGGGTTAGCTTAAAGGGGTTAATCGGGACAAAGGACACAAGGAATTTATACTGGTTCGGCCCCTTGCGGTGAAGGTAAAGGCCTAATCCAGTTTGAGTTGATATTGCTAGGGTTTCGATGACCAGGGAGCGAATACGATAAGCCTGGCTCTCGATCTGATGTTTCTTGTCCCTAAACCGTCGCCGGGTCGTCCCTTTATATACACAGGTTGACGCCTGGCGGTTTGCAGAATCCCGTCCGGCTCATAAACGTGTCCGGCTCGGTTTCTACCCTTTCCTATCTTACAACACAAGTCATATATCATATGGCGGTTTATATCTACAGGCCATAATCTGCATTTGGGCTTTGGGCCTTATTGCTAAGTCTTCTTCATAAAGCGCCATCCTCCATGTCTTCATGGGCTTCAAAATACGGGTAAACCACTGTGAGCATAACCCGGCCCCTCCTGGGCTGTCTATACTCAATAGTTATATCCCCAACAGGTTCTATTTCCTCAACCCTTTCATTTCCTCATTCATGTGTTGATAAACTTGATCTTTACTGTTTTAAGACTTTGACTGAAGACTTTCTCAATTTCCTCAATCCTAATTCTTCAGTCACTTTGTCTTCAGCCTGCTTATCCTGTTTACACGCTACCTGTGCTGTGTGCTTGTTTCATATCATCATGATGACTGTGTTACCGCCATGTTATGCTTGCACGTGAGTACTTATTCTGCTGCTAGTAGTTCGTCACTTAGCAATCCTCAAGTTGTATTTGCTCAGTGACGAATTTGTAAAATTCGCCTATTCATCCCCCTCTAGTCGATATAACGCACTTTCAGTTGGTATCAGAGCAAGGTACTCCCTTTTTCTGTGTGATTTTGGTTTAACCACCTGGAGTTTTAGTTATGTCGACTGCCCCTACTGGAAGAATAAGATGCGCATGCATCTTGAGGCAATTGACAACGATCTCTGGTACAATGTGGAAAATGGCATTCCCTATATCACTCCTTCCGTGAAAGCTGCTGATGTGAAGAGATTCAAGCAACTCGACTCTCAAGCGAAGAATATCATATGTGGCCATCTGACCAAAGGACAGTATGGTAGAGTGAGTGCTTTGGAGTCTGCAAAGCTTATCGGGATAGGCTGTCCAAGGTCAATGAAGGAATCTCCACCCAACGTGATTCTCGAGTTGATGTTCTTCGCAATCTCTTCAACTGCTTCAAAAGACTCGACAATGAAAATGTCCAAAAAACCATCGATTGCCTCACTGACATATCAAATGAGCTTCAAGCACTTGGTGCCACTGACATCACCGACCATGAAGTGGTGAAGAAACTGTTGAGATCACTTGATTCCTCATTTGGTACACTGGCACTGATGATTCAAGAACGTGGAGACTACATGTCTCTAGATCCTGCTGATATCCTTGAGAGGCTAAACACTCATGAATTCCAACAAGCTGAGAAGAGCGATCTCTACGGTCCTAGCTATGGAAGATCACGCGCACTGAAGGCCAAGGCAGTTTCCTCATCTGAAGGAGAAGATTCTGATAGCAGCCTTGGTGACCCTGAAGAACTAAGTCGGGAGCTAGCGATGCTCGTGAGGAAATTCCAGAAAGTTCTCAAGGCTTGGTCGCTTTGTGATATCGTCAAGAGGTGATGACGCTATATCAGATTCCTCATCCCGTGATTACAAGAAGAGGACTTGCCACAAATGCAGGAAACCTGGTCACTACATAACTGATTGTCCTCAATGGGCAAAGGAATCAAAGAAGAAGAAGTACAAGGATGATAGTTCTGACGACTCGAAGAAGTAGAAGAAATCTTCGAAGTCCTCACCATCAAAATCTTCAAAGTCCTCATCTCATAAGAAGAGCAGTTCCAAGAAGGCCCGAGCATTCATTGGCAAGGAAATGGACTTAGAAGCTGAATCTGAGGAAAATGAGGAAGAGGAGGCATCTGCAGCCAGACTCTGGTGTGGCGAGCCTAGCCCTCGCTACTACTTTCGTGAGGAGCTCCATCTTCAACACTAAGGAAAATGGCTTCCCCAACACCGCTGATGATGGCGACAATGACTACACTCCAACCTATTGCTTCATGGCAAAAGGTGCCAAGGTACTCAAATATCCCTCCTCTGAATCAAGTGAGAATGAATCTGATGAAAATCTCAAAACTAGCTATTCCAAACTTGCTAAGATTGCCATTAAACAACAAAGGCCTTTGAAAAGGTTCAAAATATGCTTGACAAAAGCGATGACCTGTTTGGGGTGAGGAAATGGATTGAACTCAAAATGATAATCTTCAGTGACTACAGTCTAAGTTTGATAACCTTCAAAGTCATCATAACACTCTCTTAGCCAATCATGAGACGCTTTCTTATGAATTTCTTCAAAGAAATCAAGATCTTGAGAAGCTAAGGGTGAGTCATGAAGATCTTCAGAAGGAAAACGATTCATTGCTTGCTCAATAGATCAGTCCCGCTCAGGAAGAATTCATCCCACCGTGTTTGAAATGCATTGAACGTGAATCTACTAATTCTTCACCTGAAAGTGCAAATGCTTCTATTGCTGCAAATTCTTCAACTGTCTCTGTGGTCTCAAATTCCACATCTGAGGATACCACAAGTATCACTGACGATAATGCAGGGTTGAAGGAATTGTATGTGACATGCATGTACAAAAGCCTCAAAGGGCATCAGACTCTTTGTGATGTGCTTAAAAAGCAGATCTTGAACAGGAACCCTAAGAAAGAGGGTATTGCCTTTGAGAGGAAGCTCAATGCTGATGAGACCTATTGGAAACCTGAGCAGTATCCTAAAACCTCATGGGTTGCTGCAAAAGGACCTCCCGTAGATCCATCCACTTTATTTGTCTTTACATGTGAATCTTCATATTCATCTGATGAGTCATTTGACTCCAACTATAAACTGTTTAGAAATCAGAATTGTGAAGTATTTGCTAGATATGTTGGAACTAACTACAGGAACGAACCCCCTATGAAGAAAATCTGGGTTCCCAAAAGATGCCTTGAAAATCTTCAGGTGAATGTCCTCATGACACTACCTGTGAAGAATAGGAACCCCAGATTAAATTCTTGATATGGACCAAAGTCTTCATTTGGATCAAATCCCTCACATGGATCCAAATCCTCATATGGATCAAATTCCTCACATGGATAAAGATCCTCATATGAACATCATCGTGCTAACGCTTCTGTTTCGCAGAAAAAATCTAAGAGCTATGAATATGTGCATTATTCTTCAAATCACTATGTTCATAAGTCCTCGAAGAATTTCTCTGCTTATTCATATGCATACTATGAGCCCCTTCTATGAAACGAAGTGCACTGGCTTCAATGCCACCATTCTCTTATGGAGCTCACGGAATGATGAACTCTTTGTCACCCCTCCAGTTGTGGGTGGTGAAGAAAAATAACTAATCCCTTATGCAGGGTCAAGTCTCCAGACGAACTTGAACGTCTAAAGAATTTGCTAGAGACCTGAATATGCTTGAAAGGACGCAAGCTAATCATGAAGAAATGAATTGGTCATTTCTCACGCCCTCATACTGCTATATCTGTTGCACTAATTGATGAAATTTTGTCTGACAAATTTGATGTCATATTCTTCACTCTGAAGTATATGAGTTCGTAAGAAGTACTAATTCATCTGCAGGAAGATACACCCAAAGCTACTGAGTGGGTCCTCGACAGTGGATGTACAAATCACATGACCGATGACAAGAGCTTACTGATGGACCCTGCCTTATCTCCATCGCATCTGAAGCATATCACCTACACTGACAAAGGCAAAAGCAAGGTATTGGGTTTACGTAGGGTTGCAATATCAAAGGATCGACACATGGACAAAGTCAGGTTTGTCGAGTCCCTCGGATTCAACCTCGTGTCTGTCTCAATGCTTTGTGATCTTGATATGGTTGTCGTCTTTGGCAGATATCCTTGCATTGTGCTCATGGAATCTGACAATTCCAAAGTCTTCGAAGGACCACAGCCTGCCACATGTCTACTTGCAAAAGCTTCAGAAGGCTGGCTATGGCATCGTCGACTCGGTCATGCTGGCATGAGGAACTTACATACACTCGCGAAGAAGAAGCACTTCATTGGCATCGAGGGTGTCAAATTCCTTAACAATCATCTTTGTGGGGCTTGTGATGCTGGAAAGATGACCAGAGCCAAGCACCCCTCTAAGACTATCATCACTACCACTCGTCCTTTTGAATTGCTTCACATGGACCTCTTTCGCCCTACTCATTATGCCACACTAACAAATGCAACATCTCTATATGGCCTTTATATTGTTAATGACTATTCTCATTACACATGGGTGCATGTCATTACTTACAAAACTAAAGTGCAGGAAGTCTTCAGATGATTTTCCTCAAGAGCCTCGACGAATTTCGGTGTGAAGATCAAGCATATCCGGAGTGACAATGGGAGCGACTTCAAGAATACTGGTCTTGATGACTATCTTGATGAACTTGGTATTACTCACGAGTTATCTGCCCCATACACTCCTCAGCAGAATGGCGTCGTGGAGCACAAGAACAGGACTCTTGTTGAGATGGCTCGCTCTATGCTTGATGAATACAAGACGCCTCGTCACTTCTGGCCCGAGGCTATTGATACTGCGTGCCACATCATCAATAGGGTATATCTTCACCAATTCTTCAAAAAGACCTCATATGAACTCCTCACTGGTAGGAAACCCAATGTGAGTTATTTCAAAGTCTTCGGTGCTAAATGTTGGATTCGAGATCCTCATCACAACTCTAAATTTGCACCGAAAGTCTGGCAAAAGTGCATTCCTCAATGGTAAGCTTTAGGAACAAGTATACGTTGCTCAACCCCCGGGTTTTGAAGATCCTAAGCATCCTGACAAAGTCTTCAGACTCAACAAGGCCTTCTATGGCCTCAAGCAGGCCCCTCGGGTGTGGTATGATACACTGAAGGAATTCCTCATTAAGAAAGGCTTCAAACCCGGTTCACTTGACCCAACTCTTTTCACCAAAACCTATGATGATGAATTATTCGGGTGCCAAATATATTTTGATGATATTATCTTTGGCTGTACTAACCAATGTTATAGTGATGAATTTGCATATATGATGAGTGAGGAATATCAAATGTCTATGATGGGAGAATTGAAATTCTTCTTTAGGTGTTCAAATTCGTCAACAACGCAACGACGTCTTCATATCTCAAGAGAAATACCTCAAGGATGTGTTGAGAAAATTCGGCATGCAAGATTGCAAAGGCGTCAAAATCCCTACGCCCACAAATGGCCGTCTATGCACTGATGAAAATGGTAAAGACTTCGCTCAAAAGGTATACCGCTCCATGATTGGCTCTTTGTTGTATATATGTGCATCTAGGCCAGATATTATGCTTAGTGTTTTCATGTGTGCGTGTTTTTAAGCTACACCGAAGGAATCACACCATAAGGCTGTGAAACATATTCTTCGATATCTACCTCACACTCCAACACTTGGATTATGGTACCCCAAGGGCTCAGTTTTTGATCTCATTGTATATTCTGACTCTGACTATGCTAGTAATCGAGTGGATCGCAAGTCAACATCTGGCACATGCCATTTCCTCGGACGATCCTTAGTATGTTGGTCCTCGAAGAAGAAGAACTGTGTATCACTCTCTACTGCTGAAGCTGAGTACATTGCTGCTGGTTCTTGTTGTGCTCAATTGCTGTGGATGAAGCAAACCCTCAAGGACTTTGGCATCAATATGAAGAATGTGCCACTCTACTGCGACAACGAGAGTGCCATCAAGATTGCACATAACCCATTTCAGCACTTGAAGACTAAGCACATCCAGATTCGTCATCATTTTCTTTGAGATCATGTGTTGAAGGGCGACATGTCCATCGAGCACGTGAAGACTGAAGATCAGCTAGCGAATATCTTCACAAAGCCCTTGATGAGAAGAGATTTAGCAAGTTGCGGTGTGAGCTAAATATCTTAGAATCTTCTAATGTTCTTTGAAAGGACACACATCCTAAGACTTATGCAAAATTGTTGGCTTAGATGTGCAACACATGAAGTAACATTTTTCTTCAACCAATGAAGACTAACCCTCTAAGTGTGAAGAAATTAATGAAGAATTAGATTCTCAGAGCCCTACGACAATTGTACGCGGCATTTGAAATCATCATTCTTATATAGTGGGTTGCGCCACCAACGGAAGTTGAAAATCTTCAAAATTGAGTTTCATTTTGCAAATTCTTAAAATTTTCAAATTCCTCAATGTTCAAATTCTTCAACTTTGCAAAGTCTTCAAAATTTTCGACTGGTATTCTTCATTGCCTATATATATAAATATAAATATAAATATTGAGTTTTCAATATCCTAAACAGCATTCACTTATTGCTAATTCTTCAAGACTGATTTTTTTCTAAGTGAGATTTTCTTCTAAGTGAATGTAATCGGACCCGTTACCCCTTCTATGCCAAACTCAACCCAGTATGTTCACAAGTACAAAATGTGCATTCTTTTTTAAACTCGTTCAAAATCTTCACTGTGTCCTTGTCAGCTGAAGAATTTGTGAACGACACGTTAAATTTTTCATATCTGAATTTTTGGCTTTTGCCGCTCAAACCGTTCCGCATCCCACGATGGATTAAACAACTTACCCACGATCCCCCACGATCTCCGCCGCTCTATACATGGGTGACACATGTCATTATAAGAGTAAGGGTTAGGGGCATGTTCATCCAAAATCTTCGGACGGGTAGTTTTTCACCATGGCTATAAATACCCCTCCCCTTCCTCATACCTCATTTACTTCGCTCGACCTCCATCTAGCTCGAGCTCTCAGAACTAGCGTTGTCGCTACTCTCCATCGTCGCCAATGAGGAAGAGCTACACTACCTCGACCTCGTTGCCGTCGTACTCGCGCCAGCCGTGGAAATCTTCACTTCACCGCCGTTGTAGCTGTCTCTCACCGCCAAGTTAGGGCGAGGGAGATCTGAACGGATGAACTTCTCCATCTTCACTCTCAGTTCATCGTGTTCTTTGTCCAGGGTAAATAAAATCTAATTTTACTGCCCTACTTTGATTCTTATGATTTCCAAAAAATCTTCAAAGGTGTTTATTCTTCAACTCCCCACTCCATAAACACCTGAATGCTTTTGTATCTTGATTTGTTTCTCTAAGTTATGCTTTTCTTCAAGATTCCTCAATTGTGTGGATTTTCAAATCTATACAACTCTGGAACCTATGTCAAGAATGCTTAGTGAAATTCCTCAAGAACACATATTGTCAAATTCCCCAAACTTGATTCTTTTGAAAAAATTCTGAGAACGCATATGACCTCTCCAAATTCTTCGCACCTATACTCTGTTCATAGGTACAGAATGTCTGTTGCTGAATCATTAGGTTCTCATTAACTTAATTCATTTGCAGTGTTCCTCGAAGAAAAGTTGCATACTTCCTCAGAAACATCCACTGTTCAAAATCTTCAGGTGAGGAAAATGGCAAGGAAAAGACCTCAGAAGGGAGGAAAGAGGCCACAGACAAACACTGCTTTTGAAATCCCTGAAGATATTTATGCTGAGTACTGCACACCTGATGAAGCCACACATGGCAAGGAAAACAAGAATCAGCGCAAAGTGCACATACAGAGGATTGAGAGGAGATGGGCAAGGGAATGGAGGGAATACCGCTATGTTACTCCCAAGTACATGAAGAAATTTGTTGTACACCCTCCATGTCCAAGACCTCCATCGGCTCCTGGCCAAGAAGCTGATCCTACCAGCATCAGGCATGGTGAGGAATTTCCAAGAGAATGGGCCAAGCGCCAAGCCAAATTGGCTAAAATTGCAAAAGAAGCAGTGAAGAAATTCAATGAAGATTCTGTTGTTGTTGCTGCTAAGGCCTCTGCCAGTAAGCGCAAGAAGGCCATGCTGAAGAAACCAGCTGTGAAGCCAAGTTCCTCAATAGCAATGTCCTCATGGCCAACGACAAAACCCTCTAGGCAAAATCCTCAGGCAACTTCTTCAAGGGCAGTACTAGTTCCCTCTGTTGCCACAAAATCCTGAACCGCTGCTGCAAAGTCCTCAACACTAGTGCACCTTGCAACATGTCAATGGACTGCAGGTTTTTCCATTGTGCCAGGAGCATCTGCAAGTTCCTCGGCTCTACCATGGTCCTCAACTGGTCCAACTTAGCTGAAGAAAAAGGCCACTGCTGGACGTGGAACGTGGCCAAGCCCTCATAAGAAGCAAGTTGCTTTCCAAGTTCCATCTGATGACGATGAAGCTGATGATGAAGAACTCGTTGAAATCATCAGGGACAGGCAAGAAAGGGCAGCTAGAGCCAAAGGCAGTGTTGTGCCTCTCATGCTGGATCCAAGGAAGATCCTAGACTTCATTGATCTATGGCACAAAGACCCCAACACTCCACTGCCTGACTTGAACCTCACACCTGGTCAAAAGTCACAAGCTAAATGCCTTCATAGGCGAAGAGAAATGGAAGTTTGATAAGGCCATGCAGGTTAAGAAGGCTCAGTATAATAAGGAGTGATTTCTGAAGAACAATGTTGTGAATATGACTCCTGAAGAACTTGTGAATATGCAAAAGGAGATCAAAGATCTCAGTGATGAATTTGACACTTACCGTGCAATTGGCTAGGTGCCAAAGTTAGATTCGTCAAGCTTGCAAATAACCT